>NC_139698.1:43097543-43335043 GCF_964188405.1 Protomyctophum parallelum
CTAATAGGCTACCATGCATGCATATAGGACTATAGGTGCAATGTAGGTATTATCAAAAGTGAGCGCACATTACATAATTATATAGGCCTAAAAACAATAAAACTAATGACAAGTCATGCAGAAACTTTCAGCCTATAGTTATCATTGCCTAGAATTAGAATACAAGCATTTTAGGCCTATATACCTGCCGGTATTCCAGCCACATCAGTCTCGAGCCAGCTAAATAGTCTGCACATTATTTGGCCTTCATTTTCTTTTTTTCCTATATTAAAGAATAAAGATCTTATTGGCTATAGTCCTGTCACACTTCCACACGACTATAGCATCTTTGTCAATAGGCTAACAGTGTTACGGTATTCGTATACACGGAGCATGTTATCAGGTCTATAGGCTCAATCCACATTATGTTGTATAAGTTTGTCTCGCATTATAAGTGCCATATTGAGTGAGTCCATAGCAAGAGACTATATATGAATAGATCAATGCTCATTTATACATATAATTTTTTCAAACCCAATCCAGTAAAATTAATTCATTTATTGATTATTCACAGTGATCCCTGTAATGCCACGTATCGTGGTAACAATTGATTTAATCGATTGGTTAGGGATGGGTGCTGCAGAAAATAATTTACGAATAGTTTTAATAGTATAAGAAATAGATCTTATAGGCTTAATTTGAAAGCTTTTATTTTTGTCTTTAAAACAGTATTGAAAACACAACCAAGACGGAAATTATAAATCCTCGAGCTATTTAAAAAAGGGTATGTTGAAATAAGCTTTTACAAACGTTATTGATGATTATACTTATACCTGCTACTACTATACCTGCTACTACTACTAATAATAATAATAAAATAATAAAAAATAAAATAATAATAATTATTATTATTATTATATTTCTTATACGAACCACCTCTAAAATATTGAAGTGAACGTTTAATATAAATTGGCATCAGGTCTGAATCAAGTCTGGCATCAGGTAAGAATCACACATCTACCACGTCCCATATGGATATGTACATTTAACAGCATGTCTCTCTCTGTCTGTAAAACATAAGCCTGGTTTGTTTCGCCCTGTTATAGGCTTACTGTCTTGCTTGTGTCAATGTAGAACAAAAATGACTCAACAAATATATCCTTTAGCCTAACAGATGTAACCACTGTAATTATTTGCTATAATCAGGCCTACACGTCAAAGCCCGAGTGCTGACAACTCGCCACAATGTCTTATAGATAGTCTGAAACAGATTGCCAGCAACAGGATTTATTGTCTTTATTGTAAATGTATTATGTGAAATAAACGATAATTGAAATAATGTGTGTTTGTCTGTATTTGTAGACTATACTGCATTTCCTATATAAAAAAGCTCGTATTTCAAAATATTGCACACATTTTCCCATCACATGTTAAAAGCAATGGCATGCACAACCTGCAATTATAAGAAACATAATTTGGACCCATTTGTAGATTAACACTGAGGAATTTAATGTGTATTTTCAACCACTTTCTGAACTATAGGCCTACTGTAGGCCTACCTATGATGTAAGGCGCCGTATGTATAGTGGACATTCATTTACAGTAGAAAAATAATATATTTTCAACACATGCATGCACGGACTGTTTGGACCTCCCTCCCACATGTGTTATAAATTGCAATAAACTACACGCACTTGAATTACGAGCGTGTTTTTTCCAATTAACACGTGTTGAGTTCAAAGTATAAAGTCGAAGTTATACAAGTTGTCCCATATGCAGCTAGACTAATAAATTATGCTTTGAAAATTAATCTGATATCCTCTTTAACCACTTAAACCCCAGTAAAATGGACCTGATAGCAACTTATGTTCCAAGTGTACTTGGACCGCCTTTTCCCCACCAAATCTCTTTCATCAGTGAATTAATTGATTTCCTGGCTTATGGGATAAATAGTCAATCTACAAGCTAATTTTATGACCTTTTAGATCTGCGGACATACTTTTCAATTCAAGGAATAAATCACACACACACACACACACACACACACACACACACACACACACACACACACACACACACACACACACACACACACACACACACACACACACACACACACACACACACACACACACACACACACACACACACACACTGGGACTGTGGGATGCTCAGAACTCGGTTTGACAGACATCATGACATTTTGGAAGTAGGCTATAGTATAGCCTATACATTTGTATCTAATCAGAGAATAAACATAAAAATAAGTTAATATCTGCATTAGCCTGAATTTACACCCCATGTACTATCCCCCCATCTCACTCATTCACTCTCACACACACACACACACACACACACACACACACACACACACACACACACACACACACACACACACACACACACACACACACACACACACACACACACACACACACACACACACACACACACACACACACACACACACACACACACACACACACACACACACACACACACACACACACAGTTTAGGCTGAAGGAATTCCTCGAGATACATTGCTCCGTGGAGGAACTGTTCTTGGTCCTGAAATGTTCGAAATGAAATGCCTTTCTTCAGTGAAGGATTCAAGTGGAGATGATGTCGCCAGTCGATATTTCAATCAGGAACCAACCTGGAACGCCACTATGTATCCAATGCACCATGTCATTATCATTTCCAATAAATTATTGCATTTTAGCTATTTAGAGAGTATTGTTGATGGTATATAGGCTGAAATAAATAATGTATTGACAGTTTGTTTTATGCCCCACGTGTAATTTGGTGTTCTGCAACACAGCTCCGTGCAGGTCCGTTTATTTGTTGCACCACGTAGCCTACATTAGACCAATATTCACAGCACGTCCACTCACTGTCCCGGGGAGAGAAAACACAGGGCTTGTTATCCTATAGATTCGTCTCGACAAAAACTGGAATGCCTCAATGGTGCGAGATTATATGTCCACACCAGTAACATGTGTTAATTTATCAATCTGTAACTCCGAGAGTGTACAAATTGCATAGTTAATTTAATTCAGACTTAATTTAACATTTTAGGATTACTGTGTCTGTGTGCCCAAAGTTGTGAACCGATGTGTATGTCTGGGGGGATATTCTATCTCGGATGTCAGTCTGCCTTCTCGAATTTTCAAGCCACAGAAGGTGAACTTTCACCCCGACCTCCAAAAGGACCTTTTTTTCCGCTCTGTGGCCGCTGACCATTTTACCTCCAGCTACTTGCTATCCATACGTGTATCTCTCCATCTTGGCTTTTCGCGGCGCGGATCGATAGGGCAGCATCTGCTCCGGGAAGGCAGCGGTCCCACACCGCACACTGCATCTCTCTTTTTCCTTTTTTTCAAACGCCAGAATTGCTCATCTCTGAAAAATAAACTGACAGTTAGATATTATTAGTATGCGTACCAACCAACCCTTTCTTAACTCCCAAATCTCTGTCTCTGACATAGGCCAAAGCACGCACGCGCAAACACACACACACACACACACACACACACACACACACACACACACACACACACACACACACACACACACACACACACACACACACACACACACACACACACACACACACACACACACACACACACACACACACACACACACACACACACACACACACACACACACGTATACGTATGCACACACGCACGCACGCACACACAAATATAGGACTCCGATAAGCACCGTGTTAAAATGAAAAGCTGGTGCCAAATAGCTGCAATAGGTCGAGTATCTTATGTAAAAAGGTCGCATTTAAACGAATGGCCTCATTGATCTTGTTTAGGGGACTGCAGATTGGAGTGTGCGCAATCTGTTGTCAATGGGCCTGCTCAACCGTGGTCTGAGTGCTGATTAAGAGGTTAGCTAAATGAATCAGTTGCAAGCGTGTCACTTGACAGCATGTCAAAAAGGTTGGATTAACAATTGTACTAAATCACCAAAATACAATGGGAAAAAACAACAACATGAAAATACATAAAAATGATTGACTAGAATAAAAATCGCTCTCTAGCGGACAAAATGTAGGAATTCATATATTCTACAGAGGACACGTATATGCATGCCTATACCAATATGTAAATATTGTTTACATATAGTCAATTAGCCCACTGGCTCATAATTACATATTCACCTACAGTTTTTATTATCTCACCATGTCCAATTTAAATTAACCTCCCCAAATGATATAGGCTATATAGCACCGTAGGTGGACACCAACAGTAATAATAAAGCAAATAGCCCATGATGTGAACTAATTTTAAGAGCAATGAAAATATTTATATAACACACCAGTCTACTAAATCTGTAGGCTATCTGCAGTGTGGGTGATGGCGCATGCCATTGATCAAATGTAACAAACAGCCAAGCACAGATCAAAATGACCAGGATGTTGCAGGCTACACAGAATTCATAAATACTGTTATCAGCTATAGTACAGTCAGATAAACTAAAGACAAGCATATAAGTTTTGGGGCTGTGAGAAAGGGTGCATCTTCACCTCTGTGGTCAAACCCTGCCCCCTCCCAGGAGACGCTGGCCGAAGCGAAAGGGTTAATTGGGAGTTGGAATTTCATTGCACATCTGTCAGATTTTTAAGCCCGTGACGTACCGAAGGCAGCGAGTGTGAGAGGGGGGAGGAGGAGTGGAGAAAAGAGTTGCTGGCGAAATCGATGAAGTGGCAGGCAGAGAGAGAAGAGGAGGAGGAGGAAAATCTCACGAGATAATGAAAGAAAAAGAGCAGAGCTACTAGGTGAAGAAAGCGAGTCTAGAGCTGGACATTTTAACACAGTAGGCCTATTATTACAAAATAAGGGAGCAGAGGACGCAGGGAGGACGTTGTGTGGGTAACCGTGTGCTTTTGTTGAATGTAGCATCATCCCTCAGTGCACCGGACACATTGTGTGATTCTGCGCGGACGGGCGGACAGACGGACGGACACAGTCACAGACAGACAGAAAGGCTGCTGGCCGGAGACAAGCGATGCTCAGGACGGACAACAACCGCGGATGCGCTCAAATAAGTGGATTATAAAGGTAGGCGTCTTGCTATAAACACATCAATATACGTTTATAGTGTTTTCTGTCTGTATTATTATGTCCCTATAATTCCATGCATGCTTTGTTTTTTTTTCGTTAAAGCGCCGTCAACGCTCGTTGCATGATGAGTAGCGTAGCCTATGTGTGTTGAGCCTCTTCGTTAACGTGCAGAGCTTGGCTAATTCAGTATTAACAACTTTGCATGAAACGAGAAAACAGTCTGTGACCAAGTGTGTGCTTTTATTTACGTGTTTGAAGACACCGGCGTTTGCTTTTTTCTCTCGTGCGTTCAGCGGAATCCGCCTGATTTGTCTAGATATTGCAATTCCCATTGTTTGTGAGTTATGCCTGCAATTAATGGTTTAGCCCACAGACAAGGTTATTGAACTGCTTTCTTTGTCTATAACGATACTTTAAGAGCACCAGGCTAATTCCGCGTATCTTGTCTCATGCAGGCACAAAAGCAAGGCATCTGCCGAAGAACACCGTTCAGCACCAGAGAGAGAGGCAAGGAGTGTTGTTGCACAAATGAAAATAATGTGATAGTTGAGAGGTTCCCACTCGTTTCTACTGTTGCACACTCATTTTACTGGACTTCGAGGGAGTTTGAAGACACTACTTAACTTTATCAGATAATTAATTAGACACCCCATAAGCCAGGAAATCAATTAATTCACTGATCAATAAATCCATACTCCCGTGTAACAAGAGACCTTCCAGACGGTTAGCCTGGCTGTTGAGCAACAATAACAAGAACGCTTTAAATAACAACAACAATAATAATAAAAAGGACATTTTCAGCCAAGAAACACATTTTTTGGGGGATTTTCTTTTTGAAAAAATGGATGGGAGTCTAGGGGAAATGTCCCTCCACAGCCACTCGGAGCTGGCACATGGCCAGGATGGCAGGCCCATGCTACATGCTCGGGATATTTCAGCTGCTTTCCCCAGGCCCTCCCTAGGGGGGCCCACCATGTCCCTAGAGCCAGAACATCGTCCACCAGGCTTTGACCACTCCATGTCAGCGCTGGGCTATGGCGGGGATGCTCCATCCAGCTGTGGTAGCACCTACACCACCCTCACCCCTCTTCAGCCCTTTGATGACAAATTCCACCACCATCACCACCATCCTTGCCTGCCGGTCAGTAACGTCATTGGGAGCTTCACCCTGATGCGTGAGGACCGAGGCCTCAGTGGCAACTTCTATAACCCATATGGCAAGGATCTGGCTATGTCCCAGAGTCTATCCCCACCCTCCACCGGCTCAGGCTTGGGCTCATCCATGCATGGTTATGGGAGCCTGGGAAACAGCCCCAATGGCAGTGGGGGCCAGATGCTTCCTGGTGGGTACGAAGTGCACGGAGGGAACATCTTCTGTCGGACATCAGATTTTGCCCGGGAGATGTCCCCGCCCGGTCTTGGAGGAGGTGATGCTTCGGTGGGCCATCAGCTGAACAAAATGGACGCCCACCAACACGTACCGGGCCACCATCCCCACCTCTACAGCCAGCACTACCAGCCTCACCACCACCCTGGCCAGCAGGCCTCCAAGATGGGGGAGCATCTACACTCATCCTCCTCAGCCTCGTCTTCACCCAGCGAGGGCATGTTGCCCAACGTGCAACCTGGCAGTGCCAGTGGCGTTGGAGGAGGAGAGGAGATCAACACCAGAGACGTGGCCCAGAGGATCATCACTGAGCTGAAGAGGTACAGCATCCCTCAGGCCATCTTTGCAGAGAGGGTCCTGTGTAGGTCACAGGGCACACTGTCTGACCTCCTGAGGAACCCCAAGCCCTGGGGCAAGCTCAAGTCCGGCCGCGAGACCTTCAAGAGGATGTCCCGCTGGCTCCAGGAGCCCGAGTTTCAAAGGATGGCCTCACTCCGGCTGGAGGGTAAGATCTGCCTTCGCTCTCTGTCTACTCACGCACACCCATGCACAACTACTGCGCACATGCACATGCATGCTCGCACGTGCACACGCAGGCACGCACACACACACACACACACACACACACACACACACACACACACACACACACACACACACACACACACACACACACACACACGTATGTGACTGTGTGTGCGTGCACAGACACTAAAATATGATCAAAATAAAAAACACATACACAAACCCACACACACCTTGTTTTCCCCAAGCACCACAAAATTCTCTTCTCTGAGTTCAGTATGCTGCTCAGGTCAGGATTTGAGGAAAATCTAAACAATCCTATTGATATTTCCCCAGTTCATGCCACTATCTGGCATAATCTTAAACACTAGAAGGAACTCAGGCATACATCGAGGACAGTCCAGACAGAACAGGCCATATGTCCAGTCCTTTGTTTACTTTGCTCACACACTGCCCCTATTGATCTGTACAGTAGCTCTAATCAAAAGAGCCACAGACATTTGCCCTCTTCTTAAATGAACCATGAAGATCAGCATGGGCAGCAGTTGGAAATTTAATCGCTTTCCAGTCCACAAAATAATTTGTGCAGATGTGCCATTCTGGAGCCACTGATTGATTCACACAGTGATTTATATCTGCTCTGGGCTTGGCTGAAGTTGACTTGGCACGGCAGTTGATGTAAATTGAGATTGAGCATTCAGCAGACATTTCTTATCAACATCGTCACAGAAGCAATTAATGCTAGGCTAAAAATGAATTAGTTTCTGTTGTTTTACACAAAGGTAGGCTACTATACACTTTGTTTTGTAGTCATTCTCTACAATATTCTGTAATATTGGAAAACAGAGTAAATGATTGGTTAAGTGGAAGAGCATGCAGTATTCATACTGACTTCTAGGAAGAAGATTTCTTTTTTTTAAAGGCAGAATGTAATCTGCTGCTTGACATTTGATATTCTTGGGGGATATGGATTGAAGACAAGACAGCACGGTGTACAGTGCAATGTTACAGTGTTGTGCCTCCATTGGGACCAAGAACCCATCTGATACACGAGGCACAGAAAGAGATCCAAGTGAACACAGTAATATGAGATGAGCAGAGGGGAGTGTGTCTGTGTGTTTCTGCAAGTGGGCTGCTCACTGTGGGGGTCTGTGAGCAGTACGTGTGTATAAGCCAGCCCAGTTGATCACTGCTTTTCGCTCTCTGTCAGCAGCTCAACTGATTAAGCCCAACAGCACAATAGGGTTCATAGGTAATGATTGTGCACTCTTGCAATCCCCTCACAATTATTGATCTTTGATTGTTCGGCTCTCAGAGCACATGTGTACAACCTCCGTTCAACAAAGTGTTACACCAATCACACCCAAACCAGTTACGAAGTGACGAATTAAGCTTGGAGATACTGTAATTGTGTAGAAATGTTTCTTTAAAGACCGCTGGTTTATGGGCACTGTTGTGCAGCTGCAGTCTTTATGCAGTGTATTCAAGGTGCATACCCGTTTCCATTTTGCAGAATAGAAGTGAATGTTACCTTTTTTGTCTTTATCTTGACTGGAATGCTTTTTTAAATATCCTTTTAGCTTATTTGTCGTGACAGACATTTTTTAACAACCGACCACTAAAAATCTAAGCAGCAGATCAATCATGCTCATAAAACATTAAGAGCCCTATGCAGAGAATGTATTACCAGCATATATACTAACATTTGACAATGCTTTTCTCTCACTCCCATATGGCCTAAACTTGCATATTTTAGTTCTTGGCAAAGCCACAATTTGGACAGCTCGGCACTTTTCTACATAACCTACTTTCCAAGAGGGTTTTTTTCCTCTTCCCCTGGCCAACCCCCTTTTGTTTAATTACAAGTCTCTATTGATTTCCATGGGAAAGAGCAGCACGCCTTGCCCACACACACCTCGGCCGCATCGGCAAATCGAGACTGGAATTAGAATGCAGAGTGCCCTGTGCTCCCTAGTCTGAAGATAACTCAAGCACTCTCTGCTTTACGCAGAGAGTTTTAAGATGATCCTCCCTAATGCACCACTCGCTTAAACACATACCATACCCCTCAACATGACAGTGTCAGCCAGCAATAATCTGTTATGATATTTCCCTGCTATCTGTCCAGTATTGAGGGCTGCTGTGCAGAGCATCTGAGGCAAATGCAGTCAACATAATTATAGACGTTTAGTTGTCATTTTATTTTCATAGCCTACATGTCTCTATGCGAAGACACTGTACAGTAGTTACACAGAGCAGGAGGTGATCCCTTGGATTTATCTGCAGTATGTGGTTTGTGATGGTTATGCTCTCTATTGGATTGCACTGTATATGAGATGCATCTTCAGCCCGACCTTAGGCTGTGTGGAGTAGGCAATCAGGATTTAGCCCAAGAAGGAGGCAGGCAAAGCGGGATAAAGACCACACAGCCGTGCTCCAACACTTTAAGTCGAGAGGAGGGGGATCAGGGACTATAACTTTAAAGATGATGGCTGAAGCCCTTGACTAAAGGTCTAAATGAATAAGAAAGGTCAATGTGGTTTATGTGTCGGCTGCACTGCATGCACCCCCCATCCCCCATAGTAATGAAAGCCACAAAGACCCATCCATTGCTGCATACAGTTCACATTCGCTTAACAAAGCTCAAAGGTCACAGAGGACAGCATTATGCATATCAGGAATCGTAAACAACCAAATATGGCCTTAACAGCTTGGTCCTCCCCAAACAAACACAGTTGATTTATTTATTTATTTATTCTTTATCTGGTTCTAGCAGCTCCCCCACTCTGGTGCTGAAAGGGTTAACCAGCCTCTGTGGGTCGAGGAGTCTGAGCTGCACAGATTTAATCAATAATTTCTATCAGCCCCTGGCCCAAGAAATCAGCAGGGGGTGGGCTGGGGCTGGAGGGGTGGTGGGGATGTTTGGGGGGGAAAGGAGGGGGGGCAGGCTGTGAGGGGGGGTGAGGGGGGATGTAGGTTCAGACGCCGGGGGGTAGGGAAAGGGCTTTCGATCACGTTTCAGCAACACGAGACAGGGGCATACATCATGATTAGGGGCTGTTCCCACGATCATAAGAACCCTATAGGGGAATATTTATGTCTCCAGGAGTAGCCCGAGTGCCAGGGATTTATAGCATGGTAATTGTGAGCCTTTTACACATGATTACAGCATAAGGAAGCATTTACTTAATGGTCGGCGTTATGATCGTCGGTAAGGATTGGGAGGCACAGGAGGGACGGAGGGGCGGAGGAAAAAGAGTGGTCGGGCATCCTGACTCCTCCATCAGCCCATAAATCCATGGTACAAGCAAGCTAACCACCGCTATCATGTCACTCCTTTCATTACTACATGTACTGTAGCAGTGAGTGCGCCATAGAATGCCTTCTGCACACTTCTCCAATACAGGTGCAGCCGGGAAGGTGCATGTATTCACTGTGAAAAATGCAACACTTGGAATATAAGAAATTATATTATTATAATCTATATAATGTTAAAATATTGACATATTTGATATTTCTGACATCTTGGACTGTTTGGATTTAATGAGACATGGTTCGATACCTCTCAGAAATGCAAATGAGCTGTAGGCCTAGATGTCTATTAAAGCAAACGGCTCCTCTGCACTATCAAGTTGACAAGATTGCATCCTCTAGTCAACTGCTTCCTTCAGATGGTGATTGGAAGTGAATATACACCGGGAATTAACATGAGATTTATTTATGTGATTTATCAATGTATGAGTTTCAGTCAGAAATGCAGGTGGTTGTCAAAGCAATCAATGCTATATGGTGCTCTGTAGCAGTTTCATACGTGATGCTCTTTGTGATGATGATGGCACTGGTGTGGAAAGGACGGCATTAAGGTCACACTTATTTCTCAAGTGCTCTACTGATGAGAGATATTTGCCACTATGTGGTTGCTAGCTACTGAGGTGCTCGTCATACAGTAAACATCAGTATCAGTGCACAGCAGTGTGTGAGATGTTTCTCAATGGGGAGATATAAGCCAATCAATTGAACGTCTCAGTGCTGCTTTGGGACCAAAGGTATATAGCCTTGTTGTGCGTGTGTATGCGCGCGCATGTGTGTGTGTGTGTGTGTGTTCGTGCATGCATGCGTGCGTGCGTGTGTATGTTCCTGTTCCTGTGTGCGTGTTCCTGTTATGTTCCTGTTCCTGTGTGCGTGTGTGTGTGTGTGTGTGCGTGCGAGCGAGAGAGAGAGATAGAGAAAGTATTTAAGTGTGTGTGCATGTACACCAATGCTTACATTTAAAAGCCAGAAAAATGCCACCACACATTGCTGATTGAAACCTCTAAAAGTGTGCATTTGGTTAATTACACGAGTCGCCCAAATATGTTTTAGTCCACTTAGGGTTTCTAAACACTCTGCCGACTCTGCTCATTTCACTCACATCTGACGTAACCCCCTTTAATAGAAAATAAATTAGTTCTCCCTAAAGTGATTATCACTCACTCTCGCCGCCACATGTAAATGACTTTTATGAGAAACTAATGATGTTGAAGTGTCTACTAAGGCTAGGCAGAGGGGAAGTGGAGGAGACAGAGAGAGCTAGAGAGAGAGAGAGAGAGAGAGAGAGAAGAGGATGCGTTTGTACACAGAGACAGAGATTGGTATTGTGTTTTCTGTAACTTTAGAGGTGGTGTAATGGTCCTGGCAAAGTTGACATTTTGGTAACCTAGGCAATAGGCAGCATCATGTAATAGTTATATTATTGACCCCTATGCAATACTAAAAACCACTGTGAATGACCTAAAACCTACTGAACCAGTTTGCCATTTTTGTTTTTTAGTTATTGTTTTTATGAGAAAACTGAATCGAACTGAATCGATCGTAATTGCTAGTCATTATTACAAAATTAGTAAAAAGTGCAGCAAAGGCATTGCAGACATTGAGCTACTAGCTGTTAGGAATTCCTCATTTACAGGGGCACTGATGGTGTAGTGGTTAGGCTTATTAGACCAAATAGGCTCTAATGCAAGTTGTGGGTTCGATTCCCTAGCCTTATGGCCTTTGCCGTGTGTCTCTCTTTTCCTGTCACTCTTCACTGTACTATCCAATAAAGTACGAAAATCCTCCAAAATATAGAAATAATATATTCCTTATTCCAACATATTAATGTATTCATGATTCATGGTGCATTTAGGCATCATATACTCTTGCCTACACTCTTGTTCTTAAGGGTACCATGGCCAGTAAATGGCCAGAGTTGCATTTCGGAAGGTTGTGTTCACTGCAGAAATACTAAATACAGTCTCAGATATATATACATAAAGAGAACCATAGAAGTCTAGAACACTGCATATTAGCTCACATCAGACTGAAATTATATATATATATATATATATATATATATATATATATATATATATATATATATATATATATATATATATATATATATATATATATATATATACATACATACATACATACATACACACACACACACACACACACACACACACACACACACACACACACACACACACACACACACACACACACACACACACACACACACACACACATACACCATAACATTTTTATCTGAATGGATCAAACAAAAATCTATTCAAATGAACAATCAAGATTTCAAAAAACAAATGATAATGTTCAAATTCAGATTTTTAAAGTCCCGCGACGCAAAGTAATTTGAAATTACTCCAATGAGTCAAGTATCAAAAAAGTTAAAGTAATCTAAAAGTAGTCGAACCAAAACATTGTAGATCTTCTATTTTCCAATAATCAAGTAATCAAAATTTGCATTGCTCAAAACGGGAAAATATATATTACTCATCCTTCAAGACAGGAGGCCACAGCAGGTTCCTTTGTCCAAAAGCTCTGAATTGGTTCAGAGCTTAAACCGTCAGAAATGTTCGACCAAACTTCCTTTCTTCCCCTTCACAAAGTTCTTCGGTCAAACTACTCAGTGGTTTAACAAGGTCTGATTCTGGTTTTTAGCCTTAAAAGAGCCTCTTTCACAAACCACCGCTATACGCTTTTTGATACCTAAAATAGAATCCCTGACCACCTCACTTCCTGTACTTTTATAGATGTTCCTGGTACATCACTTCCTGGAACTATTGCTATAACTTTTCACCACAGCTCCCTCTATGATCAAACCTTGTGAACAGAAAATGAATTACCATGGTTAAACTATACACAAAACAAAACAAAACATATTTTCCGTACACAACATTTCGGGGTTAAATATTCAACCATATTTTACCCAATATATTCCCTTGTTATCACCCAGTATGTTTCATTTTCTTACAATACTCATAACAGGACAGGAAATACATTTCTTAACACATATGTGTATACATATACTTCGAACATTTTCAAAAATAGCCTGTAGAATCTCACAATGCATCGCATTGCGACACGTTGTGAGCTTGTAGATTAGGAATGCTTTTCTAAATATTTGTTAATTTTTAATGTTTTAAAAGAAATAGTAGATCTACAAGTTCACAACACACCATGAAGCTCTGTAGAGGTTGTAGCTTTTTTAAAGCAATTTCTCGTTAGGTGGCCTGCAGCCAGAGTCTATGACAATTTGGGGGTTCTTGAAAAGAAAGGATTATCTCACCATTTTAGATGCTCCTACAGTGTAATTTATTTATTATAGCCCTAGCATGAAAGTGTTTGAGAACCCCTGAGCGTGTATGTGGTGAGGAGCAATGACCACAACAGGAGGGGTGGTAGGTTCAACAATGAACATAGTCTGATTTCAAAACATCTCATTCCCAAATCTCATCTCATCCACAATGCTGTATATTGTAGATTTTCCTCAAGGAACTGATTCTTGAATTATGAACATAATCAGTCTTGGCTACATGAATACCGTGAAAGTATTTTTCACAATTGCTGGTTATTCACTAAAATTGGCTGAGTTTTAAAACTTTGGCATCGGGACAATTTATAAAAAGTACATACAATAGTTATTTGATTTTCTAATTTGTATACTAGTTGTTGCACTTTCTTATTTAATTCAGTGGGAAATGCAAAATAATAAAAGGATAAAGAGTGGATCATTTAGTAAATGCCACCTTATTTCATAGATTTAATTTATATGACATACTGTAACTGTAAAAAAAGAAAAGAAAATATGAATACTTATTGCATTAGTTTCGTGCACTTATTCAATGGAGAAAGGGGCCATTTATCATCTATAATTAGCTCTTCTAAGATATATTAATTGTGTGAGTATAAGGTTTTATATTGTCTATACACAACCATTGTGTATAAAGACCCTGGTGATAACATTGGAGATTTAGCTGAGCCTAGTTATCTAGTTTATCCAAGTAGGCCACAGCAGCTCACTGGCAATAAGATGTGATCGCGTGAACATCTTAATTCCTTTACTGTGCAATGAAACAAGTCGCTGATTCACCTCTTTTAACTAATCAAAGTTGCTTAGCTAATCTGTTTTCTTTCAACAAATCCCCTTTCTCTTAGCTAATCCATTTGTCCTAGTTATGCTACAGTCTGTTAGCTAACCAATCCACCCCCCTGAATTGTATTTATTTATTTGATTCCATTTTATTTCCCCATCTGCCCTCAGCCTGCAAGCGGAAGGAGCAGGAGCAGAGCAAGCTAGAGCGCAACCAGGGCCCCAAACGCACCAGGCTGGTGTTCACTGACCTGCAGCGACGTACCCTCTTGGCCATCTTCAGGGAGAACCACCGACCAGCCAAAGACCTGCAGATCACCATCTCCCAGCAGCTGGGCTTGGAGCTCTCCACCGTTAGCAATTTCTTCATGAATGCCCGCCGCCGCAACATCAACAAGTGGGCAGAAGAGGGCCGTCCCTCCTCCACTGGCTCCTCGGGCTCCAGCGTCTCATCCTCCGCTGTGTCCTGCAGCACGGCCTGATGGAAGAACACGCTGGAGATGCAACACGGGAAGGTGCTGAGGGAGCAAGGGGGCACATAGACTGGTCTGGGCAGAGATCAGCCGAAATAATGTCCTCCTCGTTATCAGGGAGCGACCGAGGCGGCTAATATTGAAGTTTTTATGAAGTATCTTGAAGCATTTTTTCAAACCAAAGTTGATCTCCCCCTTGAAATGGAAGGGGGCGATACCCAGAATGATATAATTGTAGGATATGAGGTCCTACATTGTATAGTCAAGGGTGCATAGTTGATTTGACTTGAAGAGTCACACCCTTACACAGACACCATCTCATTATTTTGATTATGTAGATTAGAGATCATGAGGGTATTGCAAATCAGGAGGAAGAATATTTTGATGTACCTTCAAATCTAAAGTCATCTCTCCGATGTGAAGAATCAAGAGGTGTTGCTCACTCACAGCTGGAGAGCTCCATTGTGTAACTTCCTAATCAAAATGTTCACCATCTGTTAGAATAATTTAATTCCCCATGTCCTTAAGCCCTATTTTTTCTCAAGAATCATGGTGAAAAGAGAAAAATAGGCAATTTTTTTAAACATCACATACAAGCTTTTTTCTGAAGAACCTACTACCCCTTTTCTTAGCATATGTTGCCATGGTTATGGTTCACAGGACTACAGAGGTGTTCCAAGTTCCAAATCCGGAATTATCAGGAGGTTTCCACTGTGTCCATGACTCTCCCAGCTGTCAATCATTACTGTCAACCGGAAACCTTGGCTGTCCTTCCCAATTTTCTGTGAAGACGGTCCCGACTTGAATGAATCAGAGTTTTCAAGGAGGGAACTGTTCGTGTATCTCACCGTACACTGGGACAGGATCAATAAAAAGAGGCAAAGGATTCCGAGGGATGTGGGAAGCCGAGCCTCATCGGTGCAACCTTCTAGCTTTAAGACACTGACTGAGCTTCCAGTCAAAAGCTCCATAGCCATTTTTGACTGAAAAAGAAGAAACACCCTTTGAACACAAAGGCTCTGGAGGAAAGACGTACAGCCGACACAATGTATAGTGATGTTGTAGTATTTCTTTTTTCCACTTGCATATTTCCAAACAACTCAGCTGAACACACCTCTGCTCCATTGCAAAATCTTTTTTTACAGATGTCTAGAAAATGGAGGAATGTGATTCTTTCAGCCCTTTTGTACAGATATCAAGCACATCACTCTATTTATAGAAACACGTTGGAAGTGTGGGGCAGTTGTTCAGGCCCTGCTTGGCGTGCAAGGTCATTTTTGGTCCACAAAGGAATGGTTTTTAACATGCCTCCTTATAGCCAGTTGAATTGGAGCAAGAAGGTTTAAAATGCAATTTGCCGATCCGATCAACATATTTATGACTGCTTTTGTGTATTTATTGTTTTTTCCCTTTTCCCCCTTTTCTCTCTATTTATTTGGTTATTTATTTATGCTATCTATATACTGTAAGTATTTATTTAACAATGCTTTGTATGTCTGTGTGAAACTGAAGACTTTTTCCTGATGGGCACTTTTAGCTGTAGGATCCCATCGTAATACCAAAGATTAAGATTATCCTCCCTGAATGTACGACCTGAACCCCGTTCCCGTATTCCCCTTGTTCCTGAACCCTTACCAGTTCCTGTATCCACCCACACCCTCACCCAGTGATGTTACAGTATGTATCTCTATCTTTAAGGCCTGGCCTTTGTTTTTGTTTTTAATGTAGAATAATGGGGATTTCTTTACTCTTGCAAATGTCTCTATGGTCAGCTGTTATGCCAAGGCCAAAGCTTGTTTGAATGTTGTGGTAAAAATAATAATGATAATAATAACGATGATAATAATAATAATGATGTGACATCCCATAGGTTCACAGGTTTCTTGTAAAGTTGTGTTCAAACCAATGCCATTCAGCAGTGTGCACTGTGTCCAGGGGGACCCACTTAAAGCGGTGTACGGAGGCCTTTGAGTGCGAGTCCTTCAGGACCACATGCAAACGTGTATTGTGCATCTGCCCGGGGACTGCATGGCTGTGACTCCCCTCACTGATGCAGCACAGACTTTCTAGTCACTATGTCTGTGTAATATCCGTCTTCCATGCACCAAACCCTTCTCCCAGTTATCTCAGTTCCAATAGGTTCTTAGGGCTGTGTCCCGATCTTCTGTGGTGCTTAGTGCTGTGTGATTCCCTGCACTTTTGCCCTGTTAAGTTTGGATTAACGCAGTTACCACACAGCACGTGACTCATCTGACCATTTGTAAAATGTGGCAAAAGAGTGTGTCTGAACCGAGGCTGAGTTTGACCAGTCTCCACCCTCTGTCTGTCTTTAACATTCGAAGGGGCGTGTGCTGCTGGGCCCCCTTTCACAGCGTGCACTTGAAAGACGGGTGGTCATGAAAGAGGCCATCGACTTTTTTGCTGACTTCAAAGAGGGTTTTTTTTCATCCCTGGTCTCCTCTCTGGATACATGGTCTGGGGTCCGCTCTTGGCCAGACCTGTGGGCTTTAGGGCGCATTCACAGGGGGCGGGAGGGAGATCAGAGAGTGAATCATCTAGAATGGGAGGGCGGGTTGAAGGGGGTGGGGGGCATGGCAGTGAATTAAACTTTAATGAGCAACAATTGTAAGCATGCTGAGAATGAAGGGGGTTGGAGGTGGCGGCATGAGGTTGGATCTGGTCCATAGATGGAAAAACACTTTCCTTTCCTGACACTTTCCTTGTCACTCATCATGGTACCTAACCTGAGACAACGTGACATATAGTAGGGTCCTCTTTTGTCATACTTGGCCGAGTCCGAGTCTGATCCAAAGTGGAGACCAAGCTATTTGTATTTAACCAGTCACCTTCTGCTCTGCGTCAACTGAGGGGAGTCCTCTGCCTTTCCAGGTCAGCATGAATTCTGTAGTAGGCCAATGCAGGTCATCTATGCTGCCAATGTAGCCTGCGGCACCCCCTAGTGGATTTTGTATAAACTTGACCCTGAACTGAGGGCTGCAGTCGGGGTGAAGGCAGTCTAGTCTGCTGGGAGCATAAATAATAAAACAGCAAAACTGACGGAAAGCAAAGCATATGGTTAAAATAGTGTGTTGAGTGAGGTTTAGAGTAAAACAACCAAAGATTGTTGGGCATCTGCTGAATCATTGTCTATTATGGGTAGGTTTAGCAGATCCCTATCTGAAGTACTGCAGAACTCAGAGGATCTAAAAAGCACCTGTGTGGTTAGGTTCTGTGTGCTAAATATTTTATGTTGCATAAACAGTATTATCTTAAACTGGAACTGAGAAACTGACATGAGGCGGTGTCTGTGGATGGAAGTCTTATGACTGTAAAGCCTGATTTATACTTTGTCGTATGACGGTATCACGCGCCGAAAATAGCAAGCTGAGCTTGTAGATCTGCCATTTTCAGCGTGCGACAGTATAAATTAAGCATAATTGTTCCCCATTTGTCCCTTCCACCTGTGTGTACATGAAGACTTTACCCATCTACCTCAACTGTGTGCGATGTTGTGTGGCAACGATGTTCCTTAACCAAAGATTCCATCCTGTCAGGGTGTCTGTCTATCTAGTTACCTATCTATCTGTCTGTCCATCTGTCTCTTCATGCCTTTTATTCAAAACCAAAATGTGCTGGAATCAATCTGTTACAGGAGCCAACCAAGCCCAGCCAAAGCTTATGTCCAGTATGTTAGAGTGTCATATTTAGTACATATTCTGTATATAATCATTTTCAAGACCAAAAAGAAGGAGGTGACAATCCAAGCAAGGAGGATCTTGCTGTAATCAACGTTGCCTATTCCTTGTTTTTCTGAAAACTCGAATCATGTGACTTACTGTAACAGAAAAAGCCCAAGAATCAAGCGCTCACCCAAACAAAGGTCAGAGGAGACAAAAGCTATTTTTCCACATTTGTAAACCACCTCACCCCACCCTCTCTTTTTTCCAAGATGTTTAGTGTAGTTGAAATCCTGTTTGATCCCACTGTTGTAAGTAGGAATTAATGAAATCCATACAAAAAGCTTTAAACGGGGAAGAGCCGAGGGAAATATTATATTTGACTAAGTCTGCGTTTCCTTGGCTTGGAACCAACCCACCATGCTTTATCGTGCCATTCTTGTCCATGTGTTAGACTTACTATTGAATGTGGCTAACCAACCAAAGGCTTTGAAAAAAGATACACAACACTTTAAACTTCAATCATGGTGGGACATTTTGTATCAACAACTAAAGAAAATCCCTTTGAATACCTCATGTGAAAATTGTTTGTTGTGATGTTGCACTAAAAAATAAAAAATGACTCATTTGTAACCCAAAAGTGTATTTTGGCTTGGTGGTGTTATTCTGTTATTTTATGGAGCACTGGAGGGTTATTATGTCAGAATCACGGACTGTTTTGCATCGCGAGCTTGTAGATCAGCCGTGAGGAAATGGAGTCATAGATGGGGAGCCCATATAGGAAAGTATAGAACAGACCACGTCAAACATGGGAGAGGAAGTAATCAGTCCGCTGGGGACTCTGTGACATGTTTGTTCGACATGGAATCACCCCGCAAGCTACGAATCAATGAATCCATACCAATAAGCGTCATCGGGTGAATACAGCCTCTACAGCCATCTACAGCCATCTCATATCTATGGCCTCTTCTCTCCTACAGAGAAACACCACATACACAGTGTTTCAACTCAGTAACATTTGTGTTAATTAATCAGAATCAAATCAACAGATTGTGCATCTATGCAACAGTATGACAAACGCTCTGGTGGTAGAACTTAACTCTGGGATATGGTTAGAACAATTCTGCCTATAAAGGGAGTTTTTATAGTTTTTATTTCCATAAAATAGTTTATTGTTGACCAAATTGGCCAAATATCTTAGAAAAGTACAAATGAAATACAACAGGAAAATAAAATAACATTTAAATGAATCATAAAAGAAAAGGGATCTATTATGTCCAGTATTGCTTCGATACAGTAGTTTTCTTGGCCAGTAACTACATGACTGGATAGCAAGCATAATCAGCAATGCCACACTGGTCCCTGTTGTTGCGTGACATTCGGATGTAACCCTGGTCTCCAAACTTCTCTCCCCAGCTAGAAAAACAATGGGTGCGTCATTCTTCCAGGAAGCTAATGGTGATGCTTATTACATCCATATAAAACATTCAATAGTTATTTGCCTGGAAATTATCTTCATACATATATTTTAAGGATATACAGTATGTAGGCCTATATTCTGTTGTTGATGTGATTTGACTCTTGCACTCATAATTAGACTCACCGTAGATTCTATGCAATATGTAAAATTGATGGCACAGTGGATTCTCCGAATGAGGCCTTATAGTACCATATCACTAATTATATAATTTAAAATGAACAGAAAGAAAGGCAGATGGAGCAGTCCTATGGACTCTACATCCACTTAGTATACATAAAGCAGATGGGCACTGGAAGACCAATTAAGTGTGTGAAATCCCTTTACCTGTTTTTAACCAACCAGTAGTCCTGTCCATTCAATGTTCCATAACCCACAGCCAGGACCGCATGGTTGACCTTCTGTGAGCAGCTTGGGTCATTGTAGACTCCTGAAATGATGCAAGACAGGGTATTGTGGTGAAATGCATTCCGTTTCAAATCTATGCTTTCATGATAAATTAAGCAGGGTGAAATGCATTGTCTTCAATTACTTTCTGGCTTAGTCACATCATTCTATGAGTCATTTTTGTTAGGCAAATTGACTTAAATAATACATTTGATTTAAATTAATCTTAAAAGCACATTATTAGCAACATTATTATTATTACAATTATTACAACATTGTTGTAGTTATTATTGTTATTATCGTCACAATTTTATTATAAGAAAGAACTCCCCTCTCCTCTGTAAGGATTATTATTATTATTATTAATAATAATAATAATAATAATAATATGGACACATTAAAAAAAATGCAGGTACTTGTGTATGTAAGAAAGAAAGAAACTTGAATCTGAATAGGGCTATGAAGTTATTGTTATTATTTATTGCTCATTTATTATCATACATTAAATGTTATTAAAAGTTTTGTATTAAGATCTATGAATCCAATGAACCACACTCTCTAGTCCAGTGCAAAGTCTTAAGGCCATTTTGCAACCCATGGGGCCGGCTGACAATGTGTTCCCTACCGCTGCGGTAAAAGGTGAACGTGGGTCGCGAGGCATCGATTGCCACAGATACGGGTCCGATGGTGGCTAGCTTCTGCTTCAGCTCCCCTTCATTCCCCTGAGAGATGAACCCGTAGTGGGAGCAGTTGGCTGCACGGTATGTGGGATCATAGTGGCACTGTTGTTGCTGAAGTGAGACGAGACAACAGGGTCAATCCTGTGCAAGTGAACCAGAAGCAAACGGATTCATACTTTGTTGCGCTGCAGTGTTCCACACTGATGTCGCACACTGAGAATAATACTACTACATAAAGTACAGGGCATCCACAAGCTATGGAATCCTAAAAACGAAATCTAACTTATTATTATCGGTGGTCCCAGATCCCAAACACTGACATATGAAGAAATGTGTGAAAGTCCAACCTGAGTTTACAAAAAAAATCAGATGGTTGCACCTACAGAAGAAAACAAGTATTTTGTCTAATGTAAGTTTACAACATGCAAAAAAAAGAGAGAAAAAAAAGGTTGTTATTATTGTTGTTATCGTCACAATTTTATTATTAATAAGAACTCACCTCTCCTATGTAAGGATAAGATGCATCACTGTCAACACCATTATTGTCAATGACATACTGAAAGGCTTGGTGCATGTAGCCTCCACTGCAGCCACGGTTGCCGTATTTGGACGAGCAGTCCACCAGGTTCTGAGGGCTGAGATCTACAAGTCTCCCAGTTTTCTTGGCCAGCTGGCCCTCCAGAGCCCCTGCAGCACTGAACGCCCAGCAAGAGCCACAAGAGCCCTGGAGTCAAACACATACAATGGCTTTAGTATTGCTATAATATGCATCAATTATTGGCATAATGTAATTCATTCTAATCTTCAAACGACAAATTGTACAAACATAGCGTAAATAGACAATCTCTACACATTACAATGATACACGTTGTGAGAGTATAGATACGCTATTTTCTCTATTCCGAGTATGACAGGCTTAAGTTGTATTAAAAAGAATATATTGGAAAACTCCCCCCTGTCAGGTGTAAAGGAGCAACTTGGACACTCAGGCATGAAGGAAGCATGAGTTCAAGTCCGTTGCTCTCCCCTTGTCCCCCATATATGGGGACTAGGTTGGTGGAGGGTGTGTAGAGCCCAGGATCACATTAGATGATTGACACACGGGTGAAAAATGGGTTACAAAATCGTGGGATAAAAAATATTGAAAAAATAATATATATATATATTGGAAATACAGTAAGTGAGCAATTCTTTGGTGACATTTTGTGGAAGTTGTTTACACTCATTGAGCAGGTAGGCCAGAATGTGTCTGTGGAGGGATAGACACCTTTTCAAAGTTCAATGTTTAATTCACTGGACAGTGTCCAATACCAGTAAATCGTAACAAATGTTATACAGTATGTCATTGCATTCATTGCAATACAGTGCAAAAATAAACTGCTCCAACAGGTGACGGATGTGTGAAAATACATTAAAGATAAAAAAATAATAAAGTATCTACAGTGTCAGTATCTATCTCGACACAATGCAGTGTGTGTGTGTGTGTGTGTGTGTGTGTGTGTGTGTGTGTGTGTGTGTGTGTGTGTGTGTGTGTGTGCACGCGTGTGTGTGTGTGTGTGTGTGTGTGTCAAGTAGTCTAACAACAACTCTGGGACAACTGATACAAAACCTAGGTGTGTGTCAAGAGAGGAACTGTGACATGTGTGGAACATACAGCTATATTATTATTAATTTTTAAAGTTTTGACAAATTGTCCAACATTTGGAATCATTTTGAAGACATTTAACAATACAAATCTTCTCTTATGCTCCATTCACAACATCTTGTCATATGGGGGTCCGCTTTCACACACACATATCATTTTGGGGGTCTTTGATTGAGAATGTTTGTCTTGTTTGAGAACCACTGGTGCAAAAATGTCACATCAGTTTCCATCATTGTTCCCTTGTCTGTTCTTTGACCAACCATGCTGGTCAACCCTGCAGACTATGCTCAGACAGAGCTTTGTTGAGACAAAGATACTTTCTTACCTGCTGTTTGACACGGGTGACACAGTTCCTCTCTCTCCAGTCCATAGTGTCTGGTAAAGGGGCACCAGCAGTGCTCACAAAAGCAGAGGGCTCCCTCTTGAGGTCGGAGGGAACACGGAATGTAGCAAGAGACTGAATCTCAGCCCCTGACTAGGAAAGGTTGGCAACAATCAAATGTAGCATTTACTGTAGTGATACAATGTTAGTCAATATATAAGAGGGCTATGGAAAAAAGTGCATTATCATTATGATTTAGTTAGTTAGACTGATAGACTGAACCAAGAAATTTGAAAATGAGTAAGAAAATGAAAAGAGTGAGCATGTTCATGTAAAATGTTTATATAGTTTCAATAAACTTCTTTCGGTTTTGGAAATTATTTTTTTGGAGTTGCTTGTAGCTCACAGCATCAATGAATCCCATAAATGTATATGAACAGACAGTTGGTCTTTTCATCATTACACACATACCAATACAAAGAGTACAAACAGCTAGGACTGTTTCCTTCTTTGACTTAATATCCTACACATCTGAACGATAAAATGTGCTCTATCACACCTTGAGTTTGAAATATTCAACCATGGTACTCTACTACTCACACACACTTTAGCTGTGAACTATTTAAGTAAAACATCTGAGTACTTCTTCCAACATTAATCTATGAGCTGATAAACTCTTACCATGTCTCCCAGGTGGTTCATGCTGAGGTCGTAGGTGTGTAGGCCCATGGAGGCCTCCAGGTTATGGAGGGTGATCAGTTCCAAGTTCTCCTCCCACAATTCCCGGCGGCCCAGCTCCTCCACCTGCACAAATAGACCGTGCACACGCACACACACGCACACACGCGTACAGCCGTACACACACACACACACACACACACACACACACACACACACACACACACACACACACGTAGACGCACGCATGCACGCACACACACACACACACACACACACACACGTAGACGCACACATGCACGCACACACACACACACACACACACACACACACACACACACACACACACACACACACACACACACACACACAAAGTCAATTCTTCCTCCTTATATTCAGTTAAAAGATTTAATGCGAGACTGAGAACAAAAAAATATATATTAGGGTTATATATCTTCTCTTTAAAATACAGTAATTTATACATAATAACAAATTTAGTATACAGCATGTGCATAATGTATTACCTGTGACTGGTAGTTCTTGCCATGTGTTTTCTTCCACAGCTGCCAGTGCAGGTCCAGCTTGCTGTTAAATGTGGCCACAGTCAATCCGCACAGAGAAACAAGCAGCACACTCCCCAACATTGTCTCTGTGAAGACAGACAATTTAGACCTGATGAACACATCCACACATGCATCAAAATATTGTCTGTCAAGAGTCTCAAGACTGTGCTATCATGAATAAAGGTGTGTAGGATAATTTATAGTAGAGGAATGTCGTGGAAAATTTCGACTTGCTTGTGTAAGCAAAGAATTCCATGAAGGATGAAAAAAAGACCAAAAGCGTTTTTTCTTCTTCAAATATTTCAGGAGAAAAACAAGCAGCCTCCCATTGAAGTTTCCCTCAGTCCTACCCAATATCACATGTTCAGATAAACTTATACTTATAACTTATAACTTATACTTATAAGAGGTGGGGGTCAGAGACAGATTCAAATCACACCCAGCTCAGCTGTCCTGACATGAACATCATGAATGGACCAGTGGACCAAGCCGAAAAGTGCACACAATTGACCAACTAAAAAGTTCCACAGACAGACAGGAGCCATTGACCCAAGTCACGAACAGCTAGGTCGGGACCAAGCCCATCACTATGCGCACACAACTATTGGCATCCCAATATCTGTCAATCGGAATGCCCCACTCTCAGTGGAGAGTGACAGATAGACCGGAGCCATTGTCATATAAGACTTCACTGTTTGTAGTAGACTGAACTGGAATTTTCCTCATGGTAAGCATAAGATTGTGAACATTATTGTTTCGAAAGGGACTGCCGTATCACATACTCTGTAAATTGATTGATTGATTGAAAGTTTTATTTCACCAGGCCCATTGCAAGATGCTGTACTGTCTCAACCCTAAGCCATTCCAGCCTATCAAAATGGGCAGGGGTGGCCTGGGCCATGGCTCAGCGGTCCAGGCACCTTGGCTGGTAATCCAGTCTGGCAGTGTGCCGCTCCCGATCCTGACGGCTTTTACATTTTATATTTAAAAAATATAAAATTAAGGCAAAAGCCACAAAAAAAACATAAAAAAATGGGCAGGGGTAAGGTGGGTTCTGGGAGTGAGTTTGTTTTGGGTGTGGTGAGGTGCATGATCCATAGTCGAAGAAACCTTGTATGAGGGCTGCTGTGAGTGTATTTGTTGACCAGTAAGGAGATCCTGTACAGGAATCTTGTTCTTTGGTTGACCTTTTTTTTTTATTACACTGGTGGCCATTTTATCCCGGAAAGATTTGCCTCCAGGATGGAACCTAGGTAGGTAATTTACGTGTGAAATATTGTCACCCACTTTAACTGAGAAGCCGTCAGCCTTGCTGATTACTATTTTACTATTTGAAATGGATTCAGTTTTTTAGGTGTTATCAGCAAGCCAGGTGCAGATTCTACAGAGTTCAGAGCTGAGGTCTTTTCAACCTGCAGACAGCTTGTTCCTGTCTGAGACCAGCAGTGCCAAGCCATCCGCAAACAGGAACAAGTTGCTGATGTCATGTCATTTAGTATGGTCACCAAATTACTGGACACCCTTAGTGACTGGTGTGGTGAGTGACATCAGAGGATGAAGGTATAGTCAAATACGCAAAAATGTATGATAAGATAATAGTCTTTACATACTGTATAGATAGATATTCTTTGGCGATTGATCTCCTTATATTATACATATATTATTATATATTATATTATTATAATGACATGACAAATTAAAGGAAAAATCTGGTTGAGTGGAGAAACATATAATAAATGTTATTAAATTAAATAGCAATTAATTATTATTTAATTAATAATCATTAAATCTGCTTCCACACAGGCAGACACAATTTAGCAATTACAATCCTATCATGTTCTATATGGCACAAGGGGGAAAAGATCACAGGCAGCAGCAATGTTTTGAGCTCTGTGCCAGCTCTAGTTCCTGTGAATTATCTTAGAACAGTAGCCTATATTTGAATGTGTTTAGAAAAGGGTAGAGACATGGGTCACGAACATCAAACTAGTTTAGTTTGCCACAGTGAGTTGGTGACTGTCTGGAGAGAGAGAGAGAGAGAGAGAGAGAGAGAGAGAGAGAGAGAGAGAGAGAGAGAGAGAGAGAGAGAGAGAGCTTTTGCATTGCAGTTTAATTTCTCTAATTTCGTCCATAATACGGGCAGATGCAAAAGATACAAAGCTACACAGTGTAGCCTATTTGTATCTGTAGCTTTTGCAGCAGCTACAAACGTCGGATGCTTCGTGTCAGGAGGCATCCTTTGGTTAGACATTGTTGGTCCGACCGTCCGACTGGATTAAGGTTGGTGAGGGGTGCGTTAAGGGTTGGGACAGGGTTAAGGTTAGGTTTAGGTGTGCTGCCCCGTTGGATGGCAGCTGCCTGGCTTCCATTGACAATAACTGGTGAACTGTAGTTTTGCCTTTGCATACCCGTGTGAACGCAGCATATGAGACAGGCACTAAAACTACCATGAGAAAGGACTATAACTATTCATAATTATGTAGAACTGTAATAATAAGAGTTGTCACTCTCAACATTGTAAACTGTGATTTATAACATAAAAAACACTATCCAGCTTCACGGCTGGGAGCAATCAAGCCTTTCTTAGTTTCGCTCAATTTAAATGAAATAGAATAGCCTACTGAACCCTAAAGTCGAAAAAGCAAAACATGCATGCAAATAGGCTACTTATTGACATTCAATAGAGGTTCAAGTAAAAACAAGGTCTAATATTATATTTTGCGTAGTCATAATTGTCATTACAAAAACAATATAGGCCTAGCCTACTTACCTTAATGTGTCGGATTGTATAGTGTGACTGTGTGAGTGGGTCAATTGAGTAGCCTACACTCAGATTACAACATCCTGGTTCCTGGTTGTCTATATGACTGAATTGTCACGTTGGGTAATAACCGTCCACCTACACCACTCTGAACAGTTCCTCTTTTTGTTTTCACTCTTCCTCTTTATGTTAGACAGCATTCTTAATTGTCACGTTCTGAAGCAATTAAGCTACTTTTGAGGCCTGCTGTCGAGGCGGTCGAGAAAGCTAAAAGTAAGTGTAGGCCTAGTTATCAAACGTTTTTATGCCAAGGTCCAGGACCCCTAAATTAAGATTCATACTCCTATTTTAGAGCCGAATAAAAAGAGTAACAAGTTCACAAGCATCAAATCATGACATGGCAGGCATTTTTGAGTGGTGCAACCACTCCAAGGAACAGCAATGTCCGTGTTCACCTATGTGTTGGTTCACCTATGTGACGTTAATAAGCACCAGTATGAGGAGTACCAGTAGGGGGCTGGGCGCTGTTGTGCTAGAAACAGAGAGAGAGAGAGAGACAGTGCTGCACTGTTGCCTATGAGAGAGAGAGAGAGAGAGGAGGGGGGAGAGAGAGGGGGAGTTGCACCACTCAGTTCACACGGGTGTCATTTTAATGTTTGTTTAACTAAAAACAAACATTAAACCTGTATTGGAGGGGCTCAACGACAGGGGTTTGATCCACTACTACGTCATATTTAGCGGAATTTCTCTGTTCATTGTCAAATCTTTGTCAAATGGCAAATCTTGATGGCAAAGTGTGGGGACAAGATTTATCGGACATTTGACCTAAATTCCCCTTTCATTGTCAATGGTACATCTTGAGACGTGTGGGGCCTCAAAAAAGAAGAAAAATAAAAAATCACACTCAAATGATTATCATCACATCATCATACATCACATTCCGTGCTCAGCCAATCAAATCTTTTGTTGAAGATTTTTGCCTAATGACATGGTCAAAATAGATACGGCATCTTAGTGGATAATGAACCAATTGTCCTTCACTCTGACATCAGACATGTCAAAATAGGCCTGTAGATCTACCACCTTCGGCATGGTACACCAATCCATGATGGATCATAAATTAGGCATAAATGGGCATGTGTCCATTATCATTTAGCCCATCAATGAGCTTTAGATCCTCCAGGTCATCTTTGATTACCTTGATCAGGTGACTTAGACCCTCCTG
This sequence comes from Protomyctophum parallelum, assembly GCF_964188405.1. Classification (NCBI taxonomy): domain Eukaryota; kingdom Metazoa; phylum Chordata; class Actinopteri; order Myctophiformes; family Myctophidae; genus Protomyctophum; species Protomyctophum parallelum. The sequence continues at coordinate 43,125,819 of NC_139698.1, forward strand.
CTGCTGTTTCAGGTGTTGTTTGATTTCGCGGAGAAATTCTGCATCAACGCTGTAACGTTCCTCTGATCTCACTGCCCTAAAATGGCTTTGCATTCTCTTTTGCGCCATCAGCTCATTCAACCGGCCCTTCATTTTTGTTGGCGCGTTGAGCTCAGAATCAATGGTGTCTAACTGCACGCTGAGGTGCTCCTCGTCTGTGTCAATGGCACAGCCACTCTTTCTTTGGATCTCCTGCTTGATAAGCACCCGTAGAACCCTGTGAGAAAGGTCCATTAGCCTTTTCTTGTACTGAGCGATCTTGCTCACTGTGGTAACCTGGTTCTTTTGCAGGTCACCAATGTCATTTGAAATAATATCCAGTCTGATCTGGTGCTGTTTAGTCATCTGTTCCTGGATCTTCATTCTGTGCAGCAACTCTTTAAAACCCTCCATGGGCACTGCAACGAGTTTCTCAGGATCAGGGTTGTCAGCCTTGGCCTGTTCCCAAATTATAGTGTCCATACCTGCAGGGGCATTTTGCTGTTTGAGCTGTGCAGGTGAAAGCTCAGTGCGAGGGACACACATAACCACTTCAAGCTGTTTGAGTTGGACCTCGACCTGGGTCATGCAACTGAAGAATTTGGTTACTGGCATCCGCCTGGATATGCCATTAGGAAGGAAACGTTGTACCACATAAATTATCACCTCTGTTTGGTCATCAGGAAGTGCTTTCACACCCTCTACATTTACAGCAAGTGTCTGCTCGCCTCCCAAAACCTTATGGAGAGCCTCCACCAGCTCCTTCAGCTGAGATCTGACATCAGCCTCCTTTTTATTCAGGACCAAAGATACCAAACCATCCTCATCCTTACTGCCAGGGATGCGGCAATAACCCACTGTCTTGAACCTGCAGAATGGATTCTCCAGGGTGAAGTCAACAGGTGATGCGTTGGTGTTGGTGTAGTAGCCCTTCCCAGTGCCCCAGTAAGCTTGCAGTTGGTTCCACTTAGCCAGGATGGCATCTCGCTCATCACCCAGTAACGTGGGAGCCGATAAAGCTGTGACTAGCTGGTTCAACTGGGTGGGCTGACCCTGCTGCTGCTGGGCCTGCAGACCAAAGAGGCCTCCTTGCTGCTGCTGAGTTGGTGCTCCAAAAGCACTTATACCCGTTCCAGTTGAAATTCCGGTAAAAGCAGATGGAAGCCCGATGGATTTGTTCTGGGTGTTACCAAATACACCTGATGTGTTGGAGGGAGAAAAAAGGGTACCCTGAGCAGCAGCAGATGTAGTAGTGTTTCCAAAGCCACCAGTGGGGGTAAGAGTACCAAATCCTGTGTTAGCACCAAAAAGTCCAGATGTGCCTGCAGCGGGATTATTCGTAACGCCACGAAATGTGTGGGCCATGGTTCTACTGTAAAAAAACTTTGCAACCCTGTTTCCAAAAGCACTTATAAGTGTTATCTAGCATACTAAATAAAGTTCAAGTTACACGTCCACACATCTGTGATGGGCACACAGTTATGCCCATATACAGTATGGATTTGACATTTGCAACGTGTTGTCAAAACAACAACCTTTGCAATAACGGGCCAGAGTAACGGGCGTGCAGATATGCCTAAATATGGACATATGCAAATCGGCATTGTTAGGCAACAGTTTCTGTTATGTCTGATGTCACGTGCCTATATATGGAGATCCCCAATGTCATCCCCAACCCAGAGGCCGGTTGAGTGACACCTGACCGGTGACATTGAATGGGACTGATGGTTGATGGGCCACAGGTGTGGCATGTCACACTATGTGTGTATATGTATTGTTGTCTACTCTACTGTGAAGGTCTGAAGAAGGGCTACGACTCAAAACGTTACCACTTTAAGTAAAGAAATCTCGGAGCAGTAAATGGTGTGCGGATTGTTTCATTTATTTACGGTTGAGTGACATCACCTTCCTTTTTCTCGCCACAGGCTGTGTGTTGAGGACAATGGTGTAGTTACTTCAAATATCTTGGGGCCTGGACTGCTTCAACAGAACCGGATTTGAAGGGCACTTGCCTGGGATGCCCTGCATGTGATGAGGAGTGTGGAAATCAGACATGAGGGAAGACCTCAAGAGGAGGCTGTATGTTTTCATACAAATAAAATAAAACAACAGCGTTGTTATATACAGCTTAACATTAAAGCTGTATATAGGAGGGGCTAGCGCCCCTCAAAAATCACACCTGTGTGAAGTGAGGGGCACTAATATATTAAAGTCTAACTCATGTTGATTAGGTGATGTATATGTAAAACAAACGATGCAAACACAAACATTAAACATTAACAATAAAGAGACAATGTGACGTGAATGACACATTATTGTACATTTTCCCTTCATTGTCAATGTGTTTACAAAACAAACATTGAACTAAAGACAAACATTAAACCTGTGTATAGGAGTGAGGACAGAAAAGTGAGGACGCAAATTGTGATTGGCCGGAATGAGTAGCCTGGGTTCCAGCCTGATTCGCTGCATTCCGTGGATCTTTTTTTTTTTAAGTTAAAAAAAAAAAATATATATATATCCATGATTTTGCAACCCAGTGTCAATTATCTAATGTAATCCTGGTCGCTACACTTCCTCTGCCAACCTGGGGGGGCAGCGGACTGACCTCATGCTTCCTTCTATGCATAGTATGCATAGTAGTCCAAGCTGCTTCTTTTCACCTGACAGGGGAGAGTTTCCCCGGCCAGACGTAGCATGTGGAAGGAACACGACCACTACCTACCCTCATAATGATTAGCGCAGTGACATTTTACGAAAATAGACGATTTGCTCAGACACATATGACGTAAATTCTCCATTCATTGTCAATGGAAAGTTTGTGTTAGACGAAAATCTACACTAATAGCTGAATATAGCACCCCTCAATAATATTACCGTTTTAGAGTAACTCTTCCAACACTGCTGACATCACAGGCTGGAGAGATCAAGTCCAAGATCCACATTGAAGTCAGAGTTCCTGAGGATCCTGACCTGAAACATGATTCTATTTTTGAACGGCACTAGCCACTCCAACGTGTGGCTTTGTGTGTGCCCTCCCGTGACGTCATGTGGCAGCCAAGTCTATGGACTTTTTATGAAACCTTTTATTCCGTATATTCTTTTTCAATGCCAAGTCAATGGCAAATCCAAAACACTATGACATCAGTAGTTGATTGTTGGTGCCCCCTTTTATTCCGTATAAACATTTTAGGCCATGTGGGCCTGAAAAGGGATGTACTGTATGATGACATTCATCATCATCATCATCATCACCATGATAAGAGGCACCGCTCACTTCACACGTGTGACCGAAGGTCGCAGTTAACTATGGAATTGTGCGTTTTCCATCACTCAAAAGCCCCATACATGGGCCGTTTTTCGTCAGCCCCCATATATTGTGCCCAGGTCTCGTGACATCACTGACATCATCATCCCCATACATGGGGAAAGCCCCCATATATTGTGCCCAGGTCTTGTGACATCATCAGGGATATTAAGCCCATATATACAGGAATGCCCCTAAATATGGTCACGCATTGTGATATCACGTCTAGTCACGTCTCCAAGACACGCTATGCCATGAACCCTTGTCCATACCTGTTTTTCTTTGTGCATTTCTTGGTCAAAGTAACTAAACTCTAGACAGGCCTGCCCCAAAGTCCACAATCATTTCCTCAATAACAAAAAGACCAAGGAAATGATTGTGGACTTCAGGACGAGAACCAGGCCACAACACCATCCTATGACGACGGCTCAGCCGTAGAGAGGGTAAAAAGCACCACTTTTTTGGGAGTGCTGCTGACGGACAATCTGGCCCCGAGCAGCAACACCACTGCCATCATTAAAAAGGCCCAGCAGCGTCTCTACCCACTTTTATAGAGGCACTATTGAGAGCATTCTCACCTATTGTTTTACCTCCTGGTATGGAAGCAGCACGGCTGAGGAGAGGAAAAAGCTGGACAGGACGGTGAGAACAGCCAGCAAAATCATCGGTACCTCGCTGCCCTCCCTGGCAGACATATACCAGCAAAGGTGCATCAGGAGAGCAACTGGTATCACTAAGGATGCCACCCACCCCTCTCACAGCCTGATCGCCCTTTTGCCCTCTGGGAAACGGTACAGGAGCATCAGTGCCAGGACAGAAAGGATGCGGAGCAGCTTCTTTCCCCAGGCAATCAGGCTCCTGAACTCTAGCCTCCCTGGCAGATACTGTAGGACATGAACTGTGATCTATGTTCAGTTTTTTAAATGGTTTTTATTCTATTAATCTTTTTTATGGATCCCTGTAGTTTTTAGGACTTATTTATACTTAGTATTGTCTTGCACTGATAATTTATTATTGTATGAGCCTGTGCTGTCTTTTAACTAGGAGAAACGTAATTTCGTTTTTTTCTGCTGCTACAGTTGGAAACAAATGACAAAATAAAGCAATCTTGAATCAATCTTGAATCTTGACTTGTGCAGTCGCGCCTGGCAGCCGGCGAAAACTAGTTCTCAACAGGCCCGGAAATTAAGACCCGGCCCTAACTGGGCACTCATCAAACCCTGTACACTCAAGACACTGCCCCCGCTGCCACCCTTAGATCTCCATATATGGAGCTGACCTATTCTGACATTACATACAGTATCTGACCTCATCACACCCTGTACACTCAAGATATGGCCAGTGCACAGATCGCATGGCGTCTTACTGGTTGTTTACAGTCTGATTTGTAGCTCAGTTTTTACCTGTGACAGAACCTCAATCTCGCCCCAAAAATACCCTAATCCGACAAATTCAAATTCAAAATGAAAAACCTTTATTTCTTTTAATAGAAAACATCAGATTTCAGTTTCAATACAATATAATCCAGATACAGGTTGCCTTCATGCCCTTTATTTTTTATAAACACGAAGAGAAACTCTCATTGCCCAGCAATGTTACCTGTCAAACTGTATCCTAAATATGCATACTGCAGTGTGCCTATGCAATTTGATAATGCAGCCAGAGATTAAAATTGCATTGAACACCAAGCAAAGGCAGTCAAGGTTTGAGTCTATTAACTTGGTGACTAGTAAGCAGACAACAATGTATTCAGCCTTGCAGCTCAATGGAGAAAATAAAATAAAAACAATTCTCAGACTACTATAAGTGAAGGTCTGGTGCTTTGGAGACAAGAAATAATTCTGAGGTGCTTAAAGTATTAAAAGAAAAGAAAGCCATACTGTACTTCCAATTCAAGAATGTGTAAGGACACTTCAAGTAAACGACCCCCCCACCCCTCCCCCAAAAAAAGAAAATAATCCATTAATCCTCTTGACTTATACCATTAAAATATCTAAATTCCAATTCAATAAAATGTGGATAATATTCTAAACAACATTCCAAAAACACAGATGCGATAGGTTTTACTTTTGGTAATATTATTATTATTGAATATTATTATATTCAATAATATTCCACAATAAACGAGAACGTGGCAAAGCATTCTGGTGGGGGAATTAAACTCTTTTTACGACTACATTGTCTGTGCACACGTGCATTTGTCAAGTTGCTCAGACATGGTCCCTTACTCTTTTTCATCGTCTTTGTGCCCATGGTCATGAGTCTCGTCCTTCTTTCACATGATGGGATAGCTGGCAAGGCTGGCGATTCCACAAAGGTTACCACGGTTACGTGCCATAAGGACGTAACCTTTCTTGCCCCAACCATCACTCCAGCTGTCAGGGAAGAGGACAAAAGAGAAGAGCAAGAGGTTCAACATTGCCAGGAGTCAAACACCTTTTCATCACTTTGTCAACATACGTCCGACAGAAAGCATCGTATGAATGTCACACGGTGAGATGAGATCAGTCGACTAATATCCTGACATTCCATTTTGAGGACCACATGTACCACCTGATGTCATTTTGACAGGCTATCTGACCCACCTGTTCTTCACAATCCAGAATTTCTTGCCCCTGGCAGTCACTCCAAACCCTACTGCCAGCACGGCATGATTGATGTCATCTTTGTTACAGTTTGGATCATAGTATATACCTAGGCACATGACAAGACAAATAAGTGAAATAAAAAATCAGGTGGTCTATAGAAGTGAGTTTTAAGATTTAAATGACGACTTTGCTAGCCCAATATCCATGGGCAGGTTGTTCCAAAGTCTGGGAGCCTCGGTGGCAAAGTTCCGTGAGTCTAGACTTTGAAACAGCCAGGGTCATGCTAGACTTAGGCTTCGTGCCACGTTGTGAGGTTGTACATAGACTATTTTCACTACTTCTTAAATATTATTATTATTAATAATAATAATAATAATAATAATGATAAAACATTGAATTTTGTTTTTAATTCATGAAAAGTTTAGCTTTTTTGGGAATGTTCTTTAAAAATGATTAAAAATCCATTAAAATGTATTCACGACCAACAAATGGGTCTCTGTGTTTGGGAATCAGTGAATACTCAGGCCAGGTGTGAAATTATGTGACATGAGTGCTTAAATCAGCCCCCATCCACCGTACACTCACCTCTCATGTAGAACTGGAAGGTGCCCAGGGTGGCATCAATGCCAACAGACACAGGCCCCTGTTTAAACAGCGCTATAGCTAATGCGTGCTCATTGCCCTCTGGGATCTCCTTGTAGCCTTTGCACTGGGCAGTCATACTTGATACATTGTAGCGACACTGCTGGTCCTGTAAAGTAAGACACAGTAGAAGAATCAGTCATCTGTCTGCATTAGGCCACTACTAATAACATTTGTTCATGACATACTTCAAATTGTTGGCTTTTGTCAACAAAAAATGCGCATACAAATAAATGAGCAAAATTGAGACGCAAAGAAAGATTTTCTAGAGAGCACATAACTCACAATAAACAATAAACAATAGAATATACTGCATGTAAAAACAGCTACATTTGATTTCCATTTCCAAGGCGTTCACTTGTGTGGCTTGCTTTTGAAACGTAGACATGTTGAGTAACTTTTATGTAGACATGTTGAGTAACTTCAAGTCACATCACCTCTGCAACATATGGGTAGGCTGCATCAGAGTCAAGGCCTCCATTTTGCTCTACGTATTCGAAGGCGTTGGTCATATAGCCTCCTCCACAACCACTGTTCTCAGTGACACAGTCCACCAGGTTCTGAGGGCTGAGGTCTACCAGCTTCCCCGTCTTCTTGGCCAGCTGGCCCTCCAGGGCCCCTGCTGAGCTAAAGGCCCAGCAGGAACCACACTGACCCTACAAGCAGGGAGAACAGCAGAAACAGCTGAGATATTATTTACTGTACAACAGGATATGGTTTCTACTGTTTGCCCACAAGGGGGCGCACTCTGACCAGTTTCACGTAAAGTCATTGTATGAGGCAGAAAATGATTGTGTGACCTACTGTACAGCTCAAGATTTCTAAAAGCCATCTGAATGTCTGCTCACTGCCGCTTGTGTGTTTCCTAGCTGTTTTAGAACTACTTTGAAATACTGCTTGACTATTTTGTATTTCTACATTAGCTTGATTATTTAATGGTGTCACCATGTTGCTTCTAGGGACAAATTAAAACATAATGTAATAATAACAGAGAGGAAGAGGAACAACATTACTTTGTAAAGCAACATTTTTAATCAATGCATTGCATAATTCATGGTCAACAGGAATCTGGAGAAAGGCATAGTTGGTCGCGAAAAACACACACAACCTCATCTTCCATTCACTGACGTCACACTTTGTTAGAAGAACCACAGTCTATTTGCACTGTGTGCTAACTCAGAGGGAATTAATGCTCATTTGATAATAGGGTATATCATTCTACTGCTAATCTGCTTTAGTGCAAAACGTGGCCTACAGCATATTTCAATGTTTGTACTATATCCTGCCTTGTTCTACAATTCCACCTTTCATAGGGTTTAATCACTTTCATTTACTGTCAAATGCAGTCAGACTGGTTTATTTTGCTTTCTCCCAGCAGATTATGTGACGTACTGTAACAATGTTCATTTATTACCACCTGGAATCAGGGGGAGACATGATTCGCACACAGTAAATTCATCAATTCCTGTCGGGCTGTCGCTCCGGTTAGGCCTCTATCCTTCTATTACCTCTATGGTTCCTGTATGTACAGTAACTAGTGTAAATGTAAACAAATTGACACTTGCAGGTCCATTTGATTGCATTGTGTACATTAAGTAATTACATTACAACCTGCCAAATAGAAATGTGCTTCAAAGAGAGCAAAATAGTCTTGCTATATTATGTCATTTTGTGTTGCATGTTACGTTTTTAATTCAACATTTGGTAATTTTGTAATAGTATTAGTAATATTAAACAACATTTACTATTACTTTCACACTTTCTCAATGTTTGATTTCAAGCATACAAGAAACATAGGAAATAGGATACTGCCTTATTTGGTTGTTATACAATGTTTTGTTTCATAGAGGGCGCAATGTCCTGGCTATGGTGCCCTACAGCACCAATTTTGAATAAAACATCTCTACACACATACAGTAGAAATGCAAAATGAAATGACAGAATATCCGCCCGATTTCTTTAAAAAGGGTTTGTTATTTGTTACTACAGTATTCAACTTATCCAGTCAATGCTTGTACATTTTGTCAGCTTGTGTTTGTACTATCTTTGCACCATTTGAAAGAATGTATTATATGAGCTCTGACCTGGTTCTTGACAGGGGTCACCATGCCCTTCTTACGGTAGTATGTATGATATGAGCTCTGACCTGGTCCTTGACAGGGGTCACCATGCCCTTCTTACGGTAGTATCATGTATTATACAGTATGAGCTCTGACCTGGTCCTTGACAGGGGTCACCATGCCCTTCTTACGGTAGTATGTATTATACAGTATGAGCTCTGACCTGGTCCTTGACAGGGGTCACCATGCCCTTCTTACGGTAGTCGATGGTCTTGGGCAACCACACCTGGCTGTTGTCAGGGGACATGGTGTAGCTTTTGTCCCTATTCACAGGTACCTGTAGACCAGTCAGCCTTTCAGAGACTTCCTCTGTTGTCTGGATACAGGGAGGAGAAAATACAAAGGAGGGACAGAGTTTAAACACAAATTACCCTTTGCCTGTTGAGGAGCGAACCTGCTGAACCCTGGACGCAAATGTATGTTCTCCTGAATGTACTTCTGTATTTAATGCACTTAAGAAACACGCAATAGAATAATGCCATAATGTTCTTGTGTGTATGTGTGCGTCTGGGGGGCATTTTATGCTGTAAGACCATTAAGGGGAACTTTGCCCTTTGCTAAGATTTATGCTGTGACACACTTTGCCGTGTTTTCTGTGTGTTTGGCCTGGTAAATTGCTAGCAGCCATAAAAAACAGTACATACTGCATGTAGGCTGGTGCCGTTTATCCAGTGTGGAGAGTGAGCTCTTAACACGAAACCAATTGGAAATTGACGTGTCCTTAGTTCCCACAATAGAACAATGGTGTCATAAGGGCAAATTGGTGTTAAGGGCAAAGTTCTCCTTTAAAAACCACTGAGAAAGGAATGTGGATGAAAGGTAAAATTAAACTGGACTGTTGAGCAGAGTGGAGGGGTAGAGAAATGTGATAAGTAAAATAGGAATAGAGGACAGACAGAGAAGGAATGAGATGAGAAGAGTGGGAAAGGAATTGAACCTGAGTGAAATGAGAGATTAAAAACAATGGTAATGGAATAAATAGATAATTGCAAAAGTTATCGATTGTGCAGAGTTTGACAGCACCTACACAGGATATCATGATTGTTTGAGTAAACTTTTAAGAGAAAATATCTGTCCTGATTTGTCCCCGATTGCAGCACAGTTGAAGTGAGGAAAGATCCATTTGGAGGAAATACAGCCCCCAGCCCCCCCCCCCCCCCCCCCATTTGTTACATTTAAATGGGAAAAAAAAATGGAAATACACTCTTCATTTTCTAGCCACCTGTGTTCAAAATAACATGAAATTATTCACTCAGAATCCTTAATGTTATACTGTAAATGCTTTTGTCACTAATAGGTAGAACCATTAATGAATGAATGTGAGCTACACCATAACAAGGCACTAAACTATTTTTGATATATAGCATTTTAAACTGAGCCTGTCTCTTGCCTTCATCGTGTAAAAACAAACATTAATCAAGACCTGTTCTGACATATACTGTTTGTCGGCATCTACAGTTAATTAAATGGTCACAATTAATTTGTTTTGCCTCTCTAACCATGGCATGTAAAGATACAAATAGCTGCTGACTGCATCTGCTTAAAGCCACCACTCAGTCCTGGTATCTTTTAGTAAAAAAAAAGGGCTGCTGGCACTTAGGGACTGGATTTCTGTGTTTTCAACAATGACCCAAAATACGGGACATGTGACTAATCCAGAGGGGAGACACCAATTAAAATGTACAAAGAGTGTCAAACAAAGTGGGGCAGAAGCAGAACATATCTTCTGCAGAATATGAAATGTTGTGTCATATAGAGATTGTGAGAAATGTGACCACAGGCATAATATAATACTTACCCATCACCACCAGTTCAGAGACTCAAGCAGTTTAACTATACATGTATAACGAACGTATAAATGTATAAAAATAGTTGCTGGATGCCCCCTTGACAAGATGTCTTGGATTGATTCTGTCTCTTTCAACATCGATGCATCTGATGTCTTGTCTTATGAATATAAGCTCAACCAGCAAACATTCAGCTTATTTATAAGCTGAATCTTCTTTCATGATTTCTTCTGTAGCTTTGAGTGACCAAACTCATACGAGCTCTTGTTGGATCTTACTGTTATTTAGCAGCTGGTATTATAGACATATTCAGGTATAAGGAAAGGTTTAAGCCTCTAATGTAAAGGCTAATGTAATATGCACCTTTCCTTGTAAAGTTATCCATGTAGTTTAATCTAACCCACTATAGTCTGACAACTATGTGAAGTCAATAGGACGGATATTGCCCAATAGAGTGCAAACAGAGTTCAGCTGTGCGCTACCACTGGCCGCTGGCCTTTTAAACCACTTAAATCTCTTAAATCTCGAAAATAGCCTATTATGCAGGTCCAGAAGAATAGGGATGCTAGGGTTCATGTGGTATCATTCAATGGTCCAATAAGGTCTGTGGTGGTATCCAAACATGGACTGTGTGCACTCCTGGTAGACTCACCATGTCTCCCAGATGGTTCATGCCCAGCTCGTAGGAGTGCATACCCAGAGCTGCCTCTTGATTATGAGCTTCAATTATTAGCATGTTCTTCTGCCAGATGGCCCTCCGGATCCCATTCTCACCCTGGGAATTGAACATAAACCAAAATATGCAACAATATTGTCTTCTTTTGAGGAATGTAAAAAACAAAAAGTATGATCATTCTTTTAAGCTTGATTTATACTTTGATGCAATGTGTAGCTGGTAAGCTATGCTTGGCGAATGTCACCATTGTACGAATAATTCATTGTATAAATAATAAATGGTAAATGGAGCATTTATACAGCAAACTTTACACACACACACACACACACACACACACACACACACACACACACACACACACACACACACACACACACACACACACACACACACACACACACACACACACACACACACACACACACACACACACACACACACACACACACACACACACACACACTACCATCTGGATTAATGACCTCATGCCTGAGGTGAACATGTCGAGGAAACAGAGATACTGGTGCAGATGCTTGGGACATGAAAGTGATGCTCAGTACATCAGGCTGGATATGACTCCATGATCTGCTCTTATTCACATTTCACTCCTAGCTAGAATCTGTATACCCAAACTTACACAGAAAAATCCTCCATTTGTTACATTTGCATTATTTTAGACCTTGAAACTTTGTGATATTTTGTCACAATAAATTCCTAACCGCTTCATTTAAGAGGGTAGTGGATCAAGAGGTAGAGCGGCTACTTGGGAAACAGAAGGTTCCAGGTTTTGGCCCAGACTGCTGGTGTATCGGTCCGGACACCAAGGCTATGATGTAGCCTGACAGCGTGTCCCAATCCCCAACTGCCTTTGCTGCATGTCACTCCCCATGTCAGCCTACTGTTCTACCCATAATAAAGGCATAAAAAGCCCCAAATAAATCTTAAAAAATAGAAGGTTCAAGGTTTGATACCTGGCTCCCCCTGTGTTACTGTCGAAGTGTCCTTGCATGGTTTCCTCTGCCATCGGTATGTAAATGCAATGTACATTTTATTAACTTTGGGTGTTGGGTGTCTTGCATGGTTTCCTACTGAGTCAGGGATGCATACTTAGTTTAGACTAGTCATTAGTTAGACATGAGGTTGGTGAGGGGTGCGTTAAGACAACCGGATTGGGGAGGGGTAACTGAGTCAGACACAGACAGACAGACAGACAGACAGACAGACATCTGTTGAGTCAAACAAACACAGATGTTCATATAACAAGCAGCAGACACGTGCATGCACACGCACGCACGCGCGCACGCGCGCACGCACGCACGCACGCACGCACGCACGCACGCACGCACGCACGCACGCACGCACGCACGCACGCACGCACGCACGCACGCACGCACACACACACACACACACACACACACACACACACACACACACACACACACACACACACACACACACACACACTCACTGACCAGCCCATTGTACTCTCTCCTGTGAGTGGTCTTCCACTGCTCCCACTGTGCATCCAGCGCTGCTTCGTCCAGAGGGAAGCTCAGAGCAGAGGCCAGCAGCAGGGTGATACACACACACAGCAGCATTCTGGAACACCACCACACATACATGTAACATACTAGCATCACATTGCTGAGCTGCATTCAGGATCAATCTGGTATGCGCCTGGTAGAGCAGTGGTTCTTAAACTTTTTCATGTCAAGGACCCCTAAAATGATACTGATTAGCCTGCGGACCCCCCATTTGAAAATATATACCAAGGACCCCCATAAGAGAAGATTGTTATGGCTCTAGCAGTGATTTTCAACCATTTTTATTTCAAGGGCCCCCGGTTTGACCTGAATTAGTCTACGGTCCCCTAAATTCTATCTCTGGGACCCCAATTTATATTGTAAAATCAAAGTTAATTTAACTCTGAGAGTGTACAAATGGAACCAAATTGACCCGTTAGGGTCCATTTGTACACTCTCCTAGTTACAAACCCATAAGGGTCCATTTGGTTCCTAACTATCATTTAGCTGTAGACAACCTGTAACTCCTTCAAGGACCCCACTTTGGGAACCACTGTGGTAGAGTACTGTATGGGGGACTGCGTATGGCAAGCAGCTCTTCTGTTGCTTGAGACAGTCTGGTAACGTGAGACGCGAGAAGATACCCATGTACCTGGGTATGTCTAAATACTTAATTCCTTAATGTCAACGAAGTCCACACCCACAACACCAGAGGGAGTTCAACAAACCATGTGCAACCCAGATTCGACACTAACAAGGGACTAAATTAATTTTGCTCCTATGCCACAAAAATATGGAACCTAAGCCTTAAAACTAAGCTTATCTTTTAACTTGTTCATCTTTAAACCCGAAATCTCATCTACTCGGCAAGCCTTTAGTCAAGCCTATACTCCTCCCGAAGCTCAGGCTTTTCTTTTCGCAGATAAGTAAGCCTGGGACCGAGGCTACCCGAAGCTAGGAGTTACACCTGGTCAGCACTTCCGCTCTTGTGACCGCAGAACATTCTCAACCCTTACACTGAATCCCCCCCCACCGCCCACCCCTTTTTCCCCTCACTGTATATGTTTCTCTTCCCTTTTTACCTCCCTTATGATGAATTCCTGTTCTGTTCTTTGACTATATAGAATTGTCTATTTGTACGTCTCTAAATGTTTTGATGAATTGAACAAGGTGGACCCTCTTGTAAACAAGTGTAATGCTTAATTGGGTCGTCCACTCACAGTTAACAGTCTTTGTATTGAGTTTGTACGTGCTTGAAATGTACTGTAATTCTGCAAACCGTTAATAAATATTTAAATCAATCAATCAATGCTTGAACCTTACTGTAATTCTACAAACTGTTAATAAATACTTCAATCAATCAATCAATCAATCAAATCTACTTTCCTGTGTCAGATAGAACACAGCAGTCTACTGGTTGACAAGCAGTACTGCCTGAAGCTCGTAAACTCTGTACGTATCGTATCCCCTGAAAGCGCGTGTGTGTGTTTTTTGCAGTGGTAGAAATGTTGCCAGCCGGTAGACATGAAAGTATAGGCTACTGATTGCAGCTTTATCAACCAATCTGCACGACCACGTCCTGTCTTTGTGCACTCCCTGAATTACAAATAGATAGCTAGCTAAACAATAACAGTGTAACACAAATAATTGACTGTGTGCAAATTTGCAATTCATGACAAAAAGTTGTTTTTTTAGGCTAAACTTTGTGTTCGCCACATCCAAACTGCATGGCAATGTCAGCAACGTGATAGGCTATTGTGCTAACTGCTAATGTAATTTCCCTTTGGTGGTTCAATGTTCCGCCCACTAAATACCATACCACCAGCAATAATTATGCAAATAATGATGTTCAGTCTGCAGAAAAAATTCTCGTCATGGTAACTTCAATCTATGTTCTCCTCTCCATGAGAGATTTACTGTGGTCAGATCAATGACAAAAGAAAAACCTTTCTTGTTGTCCATTAGGCTACAGTTAGTACGCCTATGCATAATTGCATATCATTACCGCTGATCATGAGCCACATGTACGACTTTTTATTATTCGCTGACAATGCCGCTAGAAAAAACTAAACCGAAAATGAAATATGAATGTGAAACAAAGAACGATAGTAATTAGTTAGTTTACCTTTAGTTAAAAAGTGTGAGACTATTTAGCTCGGCCTCGGACGAAGTCTTCTGAATGAGATGCGTTGATTTGTCCTTACTGTTGAACTAGGTCAGACATGTGTTTATATTGGGACGAGTTTGAGGAAGTACAATGGAGTGTACTTTAAAATTGGGAGGAGGAAAGGGGATTTTACATCTGGATTCGCTCAGTTCCCCCAAACTAGCAGCCAGATGATGTCAGGTGAGGTGTCCCATTTCATGCTCGTCATGACAACCTCCAATGCACTTGAACAGTGGTTCTAAACATGCGGCTCAGGACCCTGGGATCCTTTAGGGTGTTTCAGCTGGTGTAAAAATGGAAGTTGGAACTATAACTAAATATAATAATTAACACTAAGGATTTGTGTACAGTGTAGATTGAGGTTTCAAAGAAGAAAATTGGTCTAAAATAACTAAAAATGGTGTTCGAAACATTGACAGATATGTTATATTAAATGTTCAAGTTGTCCAGTTCTTGTTTGAATAAATGTTCAAATTGTTTACATTGGTTTTTGTAGTTAAGCTGGTTGGCACAACTTGCTAACTTGCTGCTGCAGAACTTAAATTAAGAGAAGAGAGAAGTGTTTAATGGCTGGACATAAGATAACCGAAGAAGAGGCCTGCAGGCATCTTTCATTTGAAGATATAGGTCTTTGGGTTATTCCTGTATGCAGTGGTGCTATATCTAGAACACAGTGTTGCTGAAGGCTGATGGTCTTCCTACTTATTAAATTAAGGTAGATTGCTATGCTCTTGCTTCCATCAACAAAATATTTTTCATGTCAATTAATGTGGCGGGTAGGGTTGCCACCCGTCCCTTAAAATACAGAATCGTCCCTTATTTGAGAATGAAATGATGCGTCCCTTATTGAACCAATAAGGAACGCAGTTTGTTCCTTATTTTCCTAAATAGACCCTACACGTCAACACTGAATTTAACAATAATGAACAAAACAAAACACAGGAAATATTAAAGTCAGCACAATTGTTCTAGCGGGAGGCACACACTACCTAAAGTAGCCTAAACCAGTGGTTCCCAAAGTGAGGTCCGGGGACCCCCAGGGGTCCTTGAGGGAGTTCCAGGGGGTCCCCAGCTAAATTATAGTTTGGAACCAAATGGACCCTTATGGGACTGTGACTCTGAGAGTGTACAAATGGAACCAAATGGACCATCAGAGTTAAATTAACATTGATTTTACAATATGAATTGGGGGTCCCAGAGATAGAAATGCCATTAAATGGGGGTCTGTATACTAATGCATGTCAAACTGGTACTTGAAATTAAATGGGTTGAGAATCACTGTGTAAAAATCTTCTCTTATGGGGGTCGCTGGCATATATTTTATAATGGGCTGCTGATGTTGTTATGCTCATTTGGAAAACAAAATTCTACTTCAAAAGTTGTGGATAGCATACCATAAACAATAAGTTGAAGGGAAACTTCAACTTATTGCTTCGACTTATTGCTTCAACGTATTGCTTCAACTTATTGCTTCAACGTATTGCTTCAACTTATTGCTTCAACTTATTGCTTCAACGTATTGCTTCAACGTATTGCTTCAACTTATTGCTTCAACGTATTGCTTCAACGTATTGCTTCAATGTATTGCTTCAACGTATTGCTTCAACGTATTGCTTCAACGTATTGCTTCAACTTATTGCTTCAACGTATTGCTTCAACGTATTGCTTCAATTTATTGCTTCAACGTATTGCTTCAACGTATTGCTTCAATTTATTGCTTCAACGTATTGCTTCAACGTATTGCTTCAACATATTGCTTCAATTTATTGCTTCAACGTATTGCTTAAACTTATTGCTTCAACTTACTGCCGGCCTTGCCGCACACTCCTGCGCCGCAAGGCCGCGGCAGGCGTAATGAGTGTCCCTTATTTCAAGATCTCAAAGGTGGCAACCCTAGTGGCGGGCATCATATCAGATTTTTACAGATTAAGTAATTGAGCATTACAGTGTTTATTTTCTCCACCATTAAGTCTACGTTTGGCTACTTCCCTGTAGTGTAGCGTTAGTCAACAGCCTGTTGTCTATATGAACAATGTCTCATGACTACTATGGTATACAGTCACACAATAGTCTACCTCTTAAGTCACTTGTCTAAATATAATTATATCTCGTGTAACTCATATGTCCAATTATACATTTTTACAGCATGTCACATGTGTGAATGCAATAAATGGGTGCACATCTAGAAAAAGTCACTAAATGTTTTGATGAATTGAAAATGGTGGGCCCTATTGTAAACAAGTGTAATGCTTTATGGTGTCGTCCACTCACAGTTAACAGTTTTTGTATTGAGTTGTACTTGAAATGTACTGTAATTCTGCAAACTGTTAATAAATAAATAAATCAAAACCAATGACTCTAGCTAGTGATACTGGTAGTGTATCCTTTTCCCATTGTGTGATAACACTAACAGTATGGATTCTGCTCTGCAAAATAAAATAAAAACTAATAAAAGGATATCCAGTTATCCACCATCCAGAAAGAGTGACACAATCTGGAACTGATAGCACAACATTAAACAAAATGATACTAGGCAATAAGTCCTAAATTGACAAAATAATAATACATTTACAAACTAAAAACACATCATAAACGTGATATCATCATATGATATTAAAGGGCAAGACCACTTTGGTAGAGGTTTGGGTTGTGTAGTTACATTGCCATGATGTGACACCAAATAAATCAAAAATAATTTCTCCATTGACTAGAAATTGATCATTTAAAATATGCTCCTTGTTGACTTAGTGAAGAGGCTCAGGAGGAGCTCTTGATCAGCCTTAAATTAACTCAAACAAAGCTGATTCTGACAGTATAGAGAAAATATCCAAACCCAGTAGTGTTTAAATTTAAATTTAAAAAAATAAACTTCCTAGTTTTTCTTGTCAACTGATTCTTGTTTTGGGTCACCTCTTAATAATTCAAGAGGGTGCACAGTGATATCCCTTGGGCATTTTTAGTTATTAGCCCCATAATGCCCGAAACACAAAAAAAACCCCACCAAAATAGAGTTTTATGGTATTTCATGCAAAATACAACTTAGATTTCTACAGTGTTTGTGGAGATGCACAATGTATAAAATGTGTGATTTATGCATGATTTATTAATGCATATTATTAAGAATGAGATTGTATGCACAATAATCAAGTCAAATGTATGAAATCTGCTTTCTACTATCTGTATAGTGAAACTGTAGCATATTTATTTTCAGGTGGTTGCATATTAACCCTTTCAGATCATCTATCTTGGGCATCTTGCCAGAAGCTCCTTTATATGTCTATGCGATATATACACAACCCCAAAACACATCCACTTGCTTAAAGCCATGTGCCGGGCCGAGGTAGTAACAGTAGAACAAAATGTAAGGTCCACACACTGAGTAATATGCTCCAAATCTTAAAAAATATTAATTAAGGTTCCTTACACCATAATGAATTGTATTTTATAGCGCTTTTCCAAGTGCTCAAAGCGCTTTACAATGGTTCATTCATTCATACATTGGGAGGTGAAGCGGCGAACAGTCGACGCCAGCATCCTCATTTCCCACATTCACACACCAATGGTGGCAAGCTCACACCGACCGACTCATTGGAGGCAATGTAGGGTTCAGTGTCTTGCCCAAGGACACTTGTGCACAGGAGGAGCCGGGATTCGAACCACCGACACAGGGAATATTGGACGATCTGCTCTACCTCCTGAGCCACAGCCGCCCTAAACCACCCTAACCGCCAAAACCATAGTGAACATGACGTTTCGAACCTGTCAGCTCTTCAGCCAATTACACAACAAAAACCTCTACCAAAGTAGCCTGACGTTTCACTTCATTATTCAGACTGAAAGCCCTCCCCTTTTCGATCGAGACTGACGCAGCCGTGAACAGCGTCACCAGACCTGAATTGCCAGGAATTCTTTTAATGGTAGCGATTCAGGGCTGGAGCCAGGCTAGTCTTGCCCTTTAACTGGATCCAAAATGTAGGTTTTGTATTCCAGTCCCAAATGGACAGTGAGTACCCACTCATCAATACCGTTTGATTATAAATTATTAGTCCCTCAACAACATGCAGTGTGTGCTGTGTAATGCTGTTGCCTCGACTTTATAATCGTGACTTTATTCTCATATTTTCTGTTCTATTCTCTTAATTGTATTTTACAAATAAACCTGCCTTGCAGAGCCGTCGCTACGTATACGCACAATATGCAGTTCGAATAGGGCAACACACCGTGAGGGGCAACAAAATGTGCCAAAAAGTGCCAAGCCGACAATAGCCTAACTATTTTTTACGCGGCTCTGCAACGTAATAACGAGCACCTATGTGTGCGTCCTCGGAAACGGCGAAAGCAGCCAATCTGCATGACAAAACGCAGCGCTCTCGTCCGGAGGGGGTCAGCACCAATATATCCGCGTAGGGCATGGTCATGCAGCGACGTCCCTGCTGCCTTGCCTTGGGCCTTGCTCTTATCAAAGATCACTTACTATAATGTAAGATCTATGGGGTTCTTGTAGTATTGGAGCATCTGCTTGCTGCATTCCAGCAGCCATGAGAGTGGACCTTTGAAGACACTTACTTCAGGTTTCAGGAGCAAACCACTCTAGATAATGAGACCAGAGATCATCATCTCCACCATCCATCAACCCATCCCCCTCTCGGCACCATATAACTTACCATCAGCTAGCAGGTCATGACCTGTGTGTGTGTGTGTGTGTGTGTGTGTGTGTGTGTGTGTGTGTGTGTGTGTGTGTGTGTGTGTGTGTGTGTGTGTGTGTGTGTGTGTGTGTGTGTGTGTGTGTGAGGGTGTGTGTGCACGTGCACGTGTGTGTTTGGTCGGTGATAGATTCATAAGCCAATATATGTAATTGAAGTGGTAACTAAAAGCCTTACTCTTAGTCTTATGCTGGAACATTGTACAATTCTACCAGTTTAATATTGGTTGATGGGGAGATGGGGAGAGCTTGTCTGTCTTCCCTAACTGCTGAAGAACCCACATGCATATATTGATGTGATCAGTGGTGGCCATTATCTTATTGAGGTGAATTGATTTTGTGTTAAATGTGACTCTGCCTACGGTGTATGTACCCTGAACATAATGTAAAGGCCCGTTCTTTCCTCTCCCAATTTCCTTCCTTCCTTCCCTCCCTCTCTGTTACTGAGACTGGAGAGGAGTGGGTGTTACATCTGTTTCCTGTTAAGGCCCACCTCAAGACTGAAAGCAACACAGCTCACAGGAGCATCTGCTTCCATCACATGACCAACGTGCTGACTCAGACCGTCATGGGGTAGCAACTTGTACTCAGTTGATTATGGTAACTAATAACAAGAAGTAATCTTAAATCTTGGTGGGTTTCTACAGAGATAGCCATCGTAGCCCTGCAGTGACATCTCACTTTCTATATGCACCCTGATCCACATGGCCTCCTGTGGCTGTGATTAATGTAATAACTGAAATCGAAATAAAATTCAGATGCGAATGCATGCACTGTGGATCATAACAGTAAAGCAGCGGCTTTGTCACTGCCATTTTATGTTTTGTTCCCACCTGGCAATCTATTGAAAGCAACGTAAAGCCTTTAAATCCTCATTATGCTCTTTTCACTGACGAGTTCAGAGCTTTAGACACCAAGCGTTTTCTTGTTCCATTACCTGGGGTTATGCATTCTGGTCTGGGTGTTCTTTTTTTCTATACCTTTTTATTTGTCATATTTCTGAAAGTAACATAGGCCCCTCCCTTTTTTCTTACGTTGTTTTTTATCCAACGATTTTTGTAACCCATTTGTTTCACCCAGTGTCAATTGTCTAATGTAATGCTGGACTGCTACACTCCCTCTGCCAACCTGTGGAGAGCAAAGGACTGACCTCACGCTTCAATGCATGAGGAGTCCAAGCCGCTTCATTTCAACTGACAGGGGGAGTTTCCCTGGTTGGACATACCGCATGGAAGGAACACGTTATTCCCCTCCAGGGGCCTCCATCAGGCAACCCGGCTGGCAAGGGGCCTCCATCAGGCTTGTTAGATTACTGCATGTTTTTTGTGAGGGTACCATATATAGACTGTAAGGAGGGTACCTACCTACTACCTACCCTAGGGGAGACGGGGAGAACACGCATACTCCACACAGAAAGCACTATACCTACTGTGCCACCGTGCCCCCTGTAACATAGACTGTTACAGTATATCAAAGGGAAATCAGCTGAAGCCACATGTACAAGGGGCCAAATTCTGAATTCTGCCACGTACAAATACAGTATGCACACCACTACACTACACACCTGACTGTAAGACTGTAAGCACTGTGCCTCGACATAATCATTAATCACAATTTCCAACTGGTGCTGACAAACAAACCATCAAATGAGAACCGATATATTATGAAACAAATATGTAGGTTTACAAACTGTGTGCATATTTGACAAAAGGAGCAATCCATAACTGTCATGTTCTGGGATTCAAATCTGGTTCTCCTGCACGAGTCACCAAATGTCTACTACTCTACAAGAGGCATTCCCTGCTTCACCAGTAGATGTCCTATCTATTTCTTAATGGAAGTGTGGAGAGACATCATCCAACCATGCACTGCAGGTGTGCTATGTTATGTATTGTATTATCATACTCTTGCCATAAACATTGGTTAAAATAACATTATTCATTCAAATAAGTTTCAGATTGCAACTTTAATAATCTGCATGGTCAAAAAATCCATAATATTATGTATTTAATACTTATTTATTTAGCTACACTGGACAGGCTGTTTTGTTTGACAACTAATACCTTGTGTAAACGCCTGAATGATTGATATTGTCTATCCTATCTGTCTCATATATGCTCAACAATCATGAATGAATATTGGCACAGCTGTTCTGCCTCAGTTAACCTTAGAGGCTTTCAATATTACGTCAGCACAGCATGGCTTCTTCATTGAGCCCTGTCACGTGCTGAGGAGAAAATGATCAACGAATCCTGTTGGCATTGAAACAAAGCCATTCATGATTCCTTCATCTAGTAATTTTATTTGGCTTTGCTGCTGCATGTTTGTCTTTAGTTGATGTGCACATAAATGTTTAAAGGATTAGTGTTTATTCCGAGCAGGAATGACAACCCCCATATCACATGGACAAAATTAAGAACACAGGCTGCCAGCACACATTTATACTTTTCCCAAGGATTGATCGGCCAAATGCTAAGCCATCTCCAAACTTACCCTTTTTGATTGATTGATAGATTGATTGATTATACAATTATACAATGGTGCTAAAAGGATAACCCAAAAAGCCTGAGGGCTTATTTCCATTGTGGTCCTGCATGTGTATTCAATTCATAGAGGGATTAAACACATAAAGCCTAGTGTACCTTTTCTGGGGTGAACATTTAGCAAAACCAGACATCTATACAAGCTCATCATTATTGCGACAGCTTGTGAGCTTGTAGATCGGCTATTTTGGAGGGGCCCTATTTTAGACTGTGGGGGACTCCAGTCAATGAAGTATACTATAATGTAATGTATATAGTCCAACACAAGATTGAGTTAAAGTGATGTTAATCTCATGCTCCTGTGTCTAATGCGTTATTTTTAGATTGGGGTCAAATTCACAGTGCTGACACAAGAGAATTAAATGAGCTGGAGGGGCTGTAGTTCAAGTTGTTCACTTTATAGTGGTGCCAGTATTTGAACATAAAGAATATCTGATCACCCCGCTTATGTGGATGTTCATTAGGGAGGCCACATGAAGCAACAGCTGTGGTCACAACAGGGGTTTAAAAGCTAAAAGGCCTGCTAGCTCTTGTATGCTTTGATCTATGGAATAGCAATAGTGTTACTCTTAAAAGTCATTAATGTACTTTTAGGTTTTAGTTAGAGGCTATTTTGACACTTTCAGAACAAAATAATTATAAAAAAAACTGTCAATTATTTTAATTATACAAACGATGGTGGACCAACACACCAAACAATAATCCCTTTGCAGTATTTATGGCTATAGACAACCATCTACCCACAAGCAGCCGGTCGATGGCAGTCATTACTTCTAATCTACCAACTGGGCATTATTGGCAGGTGTTGTAAATGGAGAAATGTTTAGCAACACACACACACGCACGAGCATGTGCGCACGCACACACACGCACACACGCACACACACACACACACACACACACACACACACACACACACACACACACACACACACAAACACACACACACACACAAACACACACACACACACACACACACACACACACACACACACACACACACACACACACACACACACACACACACACACACACACACACACACACACACACACACACACACACACACACACACACACACAGTGGTGCAACCACTCCCTTACGGAGCTATGTGTGTCCCTGGGTCCGTCCCTGGCTGCCGGAACCGGGCCGGCACCATGGGTCTGGAACTTCCGGGGGCCCCAATTTGGTACAGGTGAATGAACAGAACCATGCAGAGGCTGATGTAACAAAAGTGTCAGTTTATTCAACATGTAGAAAAGGGAGGAGAAAAAGGAAGAGGAGTTATTATAGCTGGGAAATCATAATCCTAAAAGTGGGACTGAGCCTACATAATACATCACATAATACATCTGGTTACCCCTCAATAACAAATTTATTACACAAAATATAGCAAAATGACAAAAAAACGAAATTCCAAAACCTAGTCCTAGCCCAAATTGAAACACTACATTTATTTTTAAATAATGGGTTGAATCAAAAGTCCCACATGGGAGACTCACGTTCAAATCCCGGTCGGAAAGTTATGGATTGCAGCTTTAACCACTTGGTTGACCTGAATCCCTTTGGGCTCTATACTAGTGATAATTGAGACTTTTCTGTTTTCACTCTACATTAAATATCTAAAAGCTCATAATGTGTTGCAACATGATGTGTTGTGAACTTGTAGATCTGCAATGTTTTGCCAAAGTTTTCTCCAGAATACGAATGCGGTTAAATGTTCTTGACTGAGAACCTGTCCAATGTTGCATTTATACGGAACATTGCTTAATGGAAGCCTATTAAAACCCTTAATATAATTTTCAATTACACAGTAACAGTTAATTTATCCATTTGTAACAGGGCTAGAGCCTGTTTTCCATATCCCATATTCTGCCTGTTTTCCATTTCCCATATTCCATCCCGATTGGCTAAGATTGCTTTTCAAAGCTTGCAGGATTGGTCAGTTTCGGAAAAATGCCTCAAATCAGGAACACAGCGTGCGATTTCCGTGAAATTATACACGTATATTCCCACTAGGCTGAGGACGAAGTGCCACTACATTTCACTATATGATTAATACATTTTAAATGAGCCTCACGCTATACAGGCCAATTTCTGTTTTTACCTTTGCACCAATCTGTGTACAACTTTGTATGTGCACTCCCTAGAGGCCAAGGAAATTTTGAGGTCCGGGCTTACGCACGTGACGTCATGAATGTCCGTCCACCTCCATGAAAGTGCTGAAATTCCACATTTCGCCAGTAAGTAGTGGCAGCTTCAACGTTGGATAGCCTTACTGGGGGCTTGGAAAAACCTTTGCCCTGCATTTTTCACATCTGCCTGTTATAGCGCCACCATGAGAAACACACCCCGAGGGGCACGTTTTCTAGTTATTATTCAAGTATTTTTATTGAAGTTTTTCTTTGAACAGAAGACAGGACAGACAACAGATACAAGACAGATACAGGACAAACAACAACACCAGTACTCAACATTCATGTAAAAAATATAAAAGTGAAATACAATGTAAAACTAAACCCTCCGAATTGTACATTTATGACATCAGCAATAACTGAAATAAAATATATAGGAAAAAAACAAAACAAGTGGGTAAATAAAAATGAAAGGGGGGTGGGGGCAATGATTATGTAGAAAATACTACCACAAAGTAGGTTAGAAACGGTTGCCAAACTCTGGTATATTTCTGAGTGGAGCCCCTGATCGTATATTTAAGTTCTTCGAGCTTGAGATGTGACATAACATCCTCCACCCAACGTTTGTGAGATGGTGGTGCTGCTTTTTTCCAATTAAATGGTATCAGGCGTCTGGCAAGTAAAGAGGAGAACGCTATAGCTTCAGCCTGATGAGTTGGTATTTGTATTCCCTCCGGAGGGGCACCAAACAGCGCCGTTATTGGATTGGGATCTATAGTTGAGTTACAAATATACGAGAAGGTATTAAATATCTCTGTCCAAAATGTAGTCAATCTGGGACACGACCAAAACATGTGGCTAAGCGTAGCGGACTCCTGACCACACCTGGCACAGACTGGATCTGAGTCTGGATCAGGGGCCAGTGCCCCTCACAAACTGGGTCGTATTATAATCGGGGACTATGTTCTTTTTCCAGAAATAAGACTTTAAAAAAACATTGTTGTTGTTGTTTAGGCTTAATGTCTAACTACCACATGCTGTTTTTATTTCGGACTAATAAAGCATTCAGTCAAATATCAATCGAAATGACAAAATACTGTTCCTGAAGAAACAGTGTGGGCTCGAGTAGCTCCCTCTCCCTATACTCGATGATGAGTATTGATCATCTCTCTCAGCATCAACAAGACCAAGGAGCTGATTGTAGACAACAGGAAGTGAGGAGAGAGGATGGATCCCATTTACATCAATTCTTCCGCAGTAGAGTCAGCAGCTTCAAGTTCTTCAATGTCCACATCATTGAGGAGATCTCCTGGGATGAGCACACTGTCTGTGTGGTACAAAAGTCACAGGAATACTTTAGCCTACATGCCTAGTACAGAGGTGAGGCACCACTGTGAAAATTCTGCTCTCAACTGCAAAGCACTGCAGACAGTCGTGTGGACAGCCCAGAGCATCAGTGGATGTGAGCTTCCTTCCATTCATGCTGGCCATTGTGTCAGTATGCAGGATTATCGACAAGGATCCTAACCACCCTAACAATGGATTGTTTCATGGCCCGGACCAGTATATGATCTATATAGAGCACCGAAGTCTGACGTCACTTTCAGTAGAGGGCGTCAGTCCCCAGGTTCATGTATTTGTTTAGTTGCATTGTAATCCCCATTGAGGCGATTTGACATCGCCTCATATAACAACTGTGTTTGAAAAATAAACATGTCACCCCGGCCGCTTCACTCATATGGATATGAAGAATCAACTGACTGAGAGAAAACGCTAATGTTACTGCTACTGAATTAGTTACATTTTCGCTAGAAGCAGACTGTATCATATATGAGTGACTGACTGTTGCAAACGATACAGAGACACCTCCCTGACAATAACGCCGAGACAGCTTGTTTATGTTTGGACCACAACGCTTATAGTAGACGATATTAAGATCACCCCATGTTATTCTCCATAGAGAAATCACTTCCGCGAACCAGGGGAATGGTCGGGATGAGCGAGTTACGTCAGGACTTCGGTGCTCTATTGACAGGGCCCAAGGGTTCAAACATTTAATCCCTATAGCCTAGCGTTGATTGATTGAAATATTTATTAACAGTTTGCAGAATTACAGTATACATTTCAAGCACAACTCAATGCAAAGACTGTGCATTACACTTGTTTACAAGAGGGTCCACCTTGTTCAATTCATCAAAACATTTAGAGACGTACAAATATACACTTATAGCCAAAGAACAGAACAGGAATTCATCATAAAGGAGGTAAAAATGGAAAAGAAACATATACAGTGAGGGGGAAAAGGGGTGGGAGGGTGGGGGGGATTCAGATTTTACGGGGGCCTGTAGTTTCGAATTGCAGTCGTCCGTAGGTGCCCTTTGAGAGCGGTTTTGAAGGGGTCAAGGTCAACCTGTTCATGCTTCTAATATACACTGACACGAAACAAGACAGGAACGCCCAAAAACGTCACAGCCGGTTTTTTAACAAGACAGGAACGCCCAAAAACATCACATCCGGTGTTTTACCCTGGGCAGAATTTTCTATGGCTGCCAATGCAACTTTTTCCAATCCTTAATCACATACGGCAAACACCTATGCCGATAATATCTAACTTGCGGAGGTAACGTGCCTTGTCCGCGGGCAACAGATCTTTCAACGTATGGCATTGCAAATACGTTAGATAATCGCTACTCTGCGCAATATTGTTTTGAAAATGCCGCAAATTGCATTGCAGTGAACGAGAGCAAATCACAAATCACAAATCTTACCCCGGGGGGTGGGCGGAGCCGCGGAGTCGCAGCTGACACCCCTCCCTCCGCTCTGATGACGCGTTGTTATGTCAATGTATTGCTTTCTCACATGTTTATTTCTAACTTTGACACAGGTTATAGTACTGTTTTCCCCATTATTCTCATATACAAACGAGCCAGGGGTCAAGGGTGGGGTGGGGGTGGGAGAAAGGGAGCAAGCTAACTGTACCTGTATGTGTCCTGTGTATTTGTATGTTATGTTATGTTATGTTATGTTATGTACACACACACACACACACACACACACAACACACACACACACACACACACACACACACACACACACACACACACACACACACACACACACACACACACACACACACACACACACACACACACACACACACACACACACACACACACACACACACACACACACACACACACAGGATTTCAGGATGGTTAGAAGGTTACATCTTGGCTCCCGTAGGGAAACTCTAGATTGGGGTTCAACCTCGCGGTCCATTTTAATTCATCTTCATCTGCTTGGAGCCGGCGAGCCTTGCACTGCCTGTCTTCCCCGAAGCATTGAGCATCTGCCAAGAGATGCTTCTCCTGACAGACACAAAGGATGAATGCTTTTTTCATACAGAGGCAGGTGCAGGAGCCAGGAGGTTAACTTTAACAAGAAATAAACCTGTTAATTGTGGGCCGGCTGCCTGGGAGGCCTTGTCAAAAACATTTTTGTATATCCTGTATAATCTAATACTAAAATGCATAACACACTTGCATACTGCTTTGTGATGACTGTGCACTCTGCAAGCAATTTTACTGCAACAGGTGTCCAAATGTGCCAGAAAAAAATGCTTCTATTCATCCAGTTGGGAATGTTAAAGATCATACAACAACAGCTGTGATGCGGTTTCAGTTCAGGTGGTTACAACCCATTACCACCCACCAGGCAAACCAGGCATACTTAAAGTGTGTACAATTTTTGTATTTTTCCAGTTTTTCATGTGTCTATGAGGTGACAGTACTTCATTAGACACCCTGGAGTCGTTTTTATGTGCAATGGTGTATTAACTTTGTATTTAGGGTTTCTTCCTATGGAGGTTGAACCCTTGACAGTCAAACGGGCCAATGAAATAAACAGTATTATAGTGACATCACATTATCAGCCCCTCCCCTAACCCCTCCCCCTTTATCATACAACTACAGCTGTGGGTGCGGCTTCAGTTCAGGTGGATCACCACCCATCACCACCCACCAGGCAAACCAGGCATACTTAATGAACTGGTGGGCGTGTCCACATAAAAATGACATTTTAGTCAGACAACTCAAGAAGCATGCAATATATATATTTATTGAATATAAGATAAGCAATATAATATATTTATTATGGTTTGGCGATGTATTGGATCTGCTTTTTAGGTACTCAGATCAAGCGCATCAGTCCTGACCATAGGGACTCCGAATCCCCCGTACCTAAACAGTAGATCCAAAACGACAGGTGGTAGCTGGGTACAGCCTTTCGTCACAACATGTGTCACATTTGCCATTGACAATGAAAGGAGAATTTATGTCATGTGTCTGAACAAATCATCTTTTTGTGGCACTGACACTGACATTGAAAGGATAATTTAGGTCATATGTGGAGGAGCATATATACTTTTCTAAACACAGTGCAACTGTTTTAATTCAGCTCGGGGCTTATATAATTATAATTATATTAACATTAAATACATTGAATATATATTTTAAACATTGTATCATGGTTGAGATAATAACATAAGTTTCCAAATTAATTCATGAGGAAGTATATATATTTTTTTATTGGATGATGTACGATGATAAGAGCTTCACTTCACACGGGTGTGATCTTTTAGGATATTTCCATTGAAAAGAAAACGTAGTCTTATATTCAGCACTACTGTCTGTATGTATAGTGTATAGTGTATAGGACCCTCTCTGTCCTTGTACCGCCCCCTCACAGAGGACACATAAAGGCTGCATACAGTATAGGCCTATATGTTATATATAGATTTTTATGCAGATTGTATATACTATGGTTGAACGAGGAAGATTTTTCTGGGTTTTCAAGTTTCCCACTATAGCCTAAATATTTGACAGTGATGAATCAGCACAAGTGGTGTATGTGGCAATGTGTGTGTGTGTGTGTGTGTGTGTGTGTGTGTGTGTGTGTGTGTGTGTGTGTGTGTGTGTGTGTGTGTGTGTGTGTGTGTGTGTGTGTGTGTGTGCGTGCGTGTGCGAGTGCGTGTGTGTGTGTGTGTGTGTGTGTGTGTGTGAGAGAGAGAGATTTGGCTGATCATGCGTTGCATTCCTTCCCTATACGTGAACGTGATAATAATGTCCTGACCTGGACTGATTCCAGCACCCACTCAGCTGAGTCAATCGGATTTATGGGAAAAGGGGGGGAAAAAATCACAAATCCCGTCAAAGCTTAGTTTGGGCATTGCCAGTATTTGCCACCATATATTTGGACTCTTGATATTTTCAACAGTTTCTTTGTTATGGCTCTTCGACGAAACCCTCTCGTGTGGACGGGCTGCGACCTGGGTGTTATAAAGCAATCAGTTTTCTCACTTGTCAGTTGACGTGCGGTACATACAGCACTCCGGACGGCAGGCTACTGTAAACTGTAAACAGATCATGTGCGTGGATCAGCATCAGCACCACGGATCGAGAAGGAAGGCGGGCTTTCTGAAGCATCACATTCACAAGAGAATAAAGAAGTCGACCCAAATTATTTCAGTATCGTAATTATATTGAAACTCCCCGGGGTTCTGCAGTCGCAAGAAATTAATGAAGAAAAGGAGGGCGAATTAAATTGAGAGTCTCTCAAGGCAGATGTTTCCAAATCTTGCGAAACATGCAGTCAGAAACACTGGGAAATCATATAAGATCGTTTTGTGGCTACGTTATAGCATCTGCAGTAACCTTCATGCACCTTCAAACTGGTAAGTTGTTTAATTACTTCTGAAATCTGTTGTTTAGGCTATAGCCTACTTCTTATTCTTAATAGCCAGCTGATTTAGGCTTGAGCAGAAAATCACAGCCAGACTCACAACAATGCATTTTCGTTTTCGCTCCACTAGCCTAAACTTATTTTAATCTCAGTCAGTATGCGTACTTGTGACTTGGACATTATGGTTCTGAATATTTTATTTTACCTTTGTATGGTGACAGCCTATAATTGAAGAATCTTTAGCGATAGCGAGCTTATACTTTTAATTAAAGGGCCTGAATTAACACGATTTAGATTTTCTAAAGTCAAATGCATACGTGAAATTGCTGCTGTACATATATTCTATACTCTATTATTGAGTTTGGCACACTGGCACTGGCACTACACGTTAATTGACTTTTGGCTTTACTTGACTAAAGGTATATAGCTTAGGCATATATATATATATATATATATATACAGTATGTGTGTGTGTGTGTGTGTGTGTGTGTGTGTGTGTGTGTGTGTGTGTGTGTGTCTTTGTCTCAAAGACTCTCAGACCTGCAGTCTTATAAAGTTATAGGAGTAACAGTTTAGTCACAGGGGAGAGGTAAACTCAGACAGGCAGTCAGTCTTCTCTTCCTGTCATAAAGAGGAAAGATATAATAGTGAAGTATGGCTGGGGAGCCACATCATCATCAAGAGAGTGCCAAGGATGTGATGCCTGGGACTCTGCCAAATAGGCAATTTAATCAGAGGACATTTTGTGCTCAGGAAGTATGTTCGTCTCCTTGTTATGGAACGATTTATCTGGAATTGTTGTAATAGTTGACCAGACCAGACCGGAATCGATTATACTCAGATGAATATGGCATTTCTTATATCACTGTGATTTGTGACTCACAGCGGAAGTCAGATCAGATTTTAAGCACATTTAAATCATAATTATACAATTTCCAGGAGGCAGGAGTCGGACTGTTTGCAGAGTCACTGTCCCATTAGGGAAAAACAAAGAGAATGCCCTCTGACAATGTTACTGCAGCTTCGACTCCACTACCGCAACCGACCTTTAACAACAGACTAAGATTACATGAATATATCTGTGAGTTTGGAATAACACACATGCACATTTATTTGTATTTAACCAGGCAAAACAAACAAGAACAAATTATTATTCAGTAACATGGCTGGCAAAAGGCAAGGCCTTGCTGGAGAGTCTATGTTTTTATTTGCATTTATAAGGCAATAAGATTAGCATCAGTTTAAAACCTTAATTTATCTTGTTTTTCTACATGTACACCAAAAGGGCAGCACTCTCAAACACCCGGGTCAAATATCTCAAAGGGCAGCATTTCTTGTTTGCTTTCTGCCCATTTCTAGACCCATTTAGAGGAACAAAGAAGGTCTAAACAGGACAGAATAGGTTGCCTGCTGCATACAAAAGGAATATCCAGGTCACATAGTCATTTGATTTGACCATCCACATGTCTTCATAGATGAATAGAGATATATAATACGTTCAGTACCAGACCATGGGGTATGAAACCTTGCATTAAGAATTGAATGTCACTGACCTGCAGCTTATATCAATAAATGCTTCATGTTATACAAAGATATCATTCTACAGAGTAGAGTTTTTAATGCATTGGTACTCAAATGTTTTAATTTCTCAGAGTTACAGATCTTACAGTAAATATTAGTTTACATCGTGACGTTGTGAGCTTCTCAGCCATTTATGCCAAATGTTTGCCCCTGAATACGATGCAAGGCAAGGCAAAGCTAGGCAAATTAATTTGTATAGCACATTTCAACAGCAATTAAACATTAGGATGTATAAAATAAAAGATGTAAAAATAACAGATACAATTACAGTGCAGTAGAGAAATAAAAACAAAAAAATAACTCAGCGTCAAACAATAATTGCTATCTTATTCAAAGTGTATTAGAAATGTGTCACTCCATGTTGGCTATCCCTGTTAGATACAGACATACAGGCTACATGGTGTTAATGTTTCCAGAGGGATCAGAAAGCAGGTGGAGCCAGGAATGGTGATCCTGATGCAGCTAGGGTTTCTGTGTCTTACTAAAACACTCTTTTGACAGGGATGGACACATTAGTCGTGTTGGCAGTGGCATAGCACTCCAAATGATTTGTCAACCCCCTTTAGCCTTTGCACTATTATAGCTGGCTGGCTCAATTGGAATGAAGGTGGGATTTGTGGACTGGCCCCATCAGATTAGCAGGTAGGCCGGTAAGTGTGCCAAAGAGTAAAAAAACAACACCTGTCCAATAGTGTGAGAGGATTAAGTAGTTGATCGCTTTTCAGTGAAAAAGCAAGCCATGACCAACTAGAGTGATTTGTCTTTAGTTTTTTCTTTATTCTGAGGAAGTCAACCAAATTGTTTCCACCCTCAAACTGCATCAGAAGAGTGGGAACAAATGGGTGAAAGGATAGAAAATGTAGGGTGTTTTATTTTCTTTCTTTCTTTCTTTCTTTTAATTTAAAGAAAGTATAGGGTTCCTTATACAGCACAAACTCATGATCATTGTTTGCCCTGCTGTTTGACTATTTTAAATTAAATTAGGAGTTGGATGCACATTTATTTTATAAACTGAGCCAATTAAAGCCAGAATGTCTTGCTTTCTATCAGTCACCTCTTGTTTGAAACCAATTGACCTTCTTCATGTGCTCTCAACCCTGCCGTTAGCTGAAACAACCTAATTGTCTCCACCAGGCCGAAGGCATGGGGAGAGAGTATGTTTTGCACTCCCTCCCTCCGTCCGTCCGTCCGTCCGTCCGTCCGTCCGTCCGTCCATCCGTGTGTCTGTCCGTCCGTGTGTCCATCCGTACGTCTGTGAACAGCTCCTACTATAGGCTGAGGAATATATCCCACCCTTTTCACATTGGCCTGTTATAGCGCCACCAACAGGTGGATTTTTGCAAAACACATTTTTGGAACAAAATGCCTCAAATCATACAATTGCCATCAATGGTATAAGAACAAATTGCACCCTTTTCACATTGGCCTATTATAGCGCCACCAGGAGGCCACAACCTGACCTGGCCTGGTGGAGACCTGTGCCCTGTGGGGCACTTCTTCTAGTCTCTGGCTGCACAGATTCCCTTCTCTCATTCATTTGTGCTATTATTAATATTGCAGTGTACTTGTATGAATGTTCTGTCTTCTGACCCACTTCTGTCACTGCCTGCCAAACAAACAAAATGTGTAAATAATTTTGCATAAATCCTTTTCTCTATTTACAGTAGGGAGTAGAGCAGTAGGCTATGTCTCCCAACTCTCCATCATAGGATGCTCTGCTGTCTTTGTCTTTCTATCATATGTCTCCCCACATGTCTTTCTCCCATCTCCCATCTCATACAAGCAGACTATAATAGACACATGGACAAAGGCACACATACCAGCACAGATAACCATGCAGGTACACATCCATTTGCAGCCAACAATATGCACCCCAGCAAATTGGCAACAACATGTCTCAAAAGTGTGAGCTGTTCCAAGGAAACTTTTCAAATATGCAAAAACCCACAGAGGCACACAATCAATATAATCATATTTGTCACAGACATGAGCCAGACCGACGTGCCTCTTTATCTTTACCATGCATGCCAATTTAAAATATGAAATCAGACAAACGCACCATTACTGTTTCTTATTAGTATTCATTGACCTACATTACATTTAAGGGACTTTTTAAAAGATTGTCAAGAAAAGGCTTACAGCTTAAAGCAGCACTATGTAACTTTCCTATTCTAGACCGTATTTATTTGAAACCCCGTCTCCTGCGCACATTTAATCTTGACCTTCAGGTCAAACTTCTTGTCAAACCAGAAACAGGATTATGTCAAAGGTCATGTCTCACCTAGGTCTGGTCCATATCTCTAATGCGTTGCATTTAAACTATGTTACTCTCAACTTCCGCCGCTCGCAGAATGCAGACCAGCCTCTCCTCTTTAGCGTATATAAAAACGTTTTTGCTACTCACCAAAACAAAGGCGGGTCGTGTCATTAGAAAGCCTACTTTCCTCAGTGGACACACTCTGAGCCCCCCACCACACGTATAAACTGTACTTTATGGCTAAAAGGGGATTTTGTTTCCACCGGGAAAAAAATACTTTTAGTTACTCCACTGCGCCTTCTATACCGATATTGGCCAGAGAATTGCCTCATAGAGAATATTTTTCCGCCAAAAAGTACAGTTTATACGTGTGGTGGGGGGCTCAGAGTGCGTCTACTAAGGAAAGTAGGCTTTCTAATGACACGACCCGCCTTTGTTTTGGTGAGTAGCAAAAACATTCTTTTTATTTACGCTAAAGAGGAGAGGCTGGTCTGCAATTCTGCATTCATGCGAGCGGTGGAAGTTGAGAGAAACATAGCTCTAAATGCAACGCATTAGAGCTATGGACCAGAGCTACATCTCTGTATCAATAGAGGAGCAGCCCAATTGTATAAGTTATATTGCATTATATAGATTGGACAAAATTACATTTTATACATAACAGTTAAGGAGTTGTTTTTAAGCACTTGCTCCACCTTCCCTGGCAATGCTCATGAGTCATGTTCAATGGGGCAATGCACACACATTTTAAGAGCTCTGTTGTTTTCTTGTTGTCTGGCCAACAGCTGTTCTGCCCACCTTTTAATACATGCTGGTGGCATGCTAGAGCATGTCTCTGGGGCTACCATACAGCAGCAGGTGCCAGGAAACTGTCTTTCACTCACACGTACACGTACACACACGCACACGTGCGCACGCATGCACACATGCACGCACACACACACACACACACACACACACACACACACACACACACACACACACGTGTGAGCCCACACATATTCAGAGACCCATTTTAGCAAACAGAAGCATGACACAAGCATGCACTCACACACAAACTCAAATTCATACTCACACAGAGTATGCAACCATACTCTTTCTCTCTCTCTCCAGCAGCCCCCTCTCTCTGTCACCTACAGTACAAAGATACAGCGACCCTAACAGTGCACATACAGTCACTCACATCGTGTGATCTTGATTGTTGTTTTGTTCTCCACTGTTGCTTTGTTCCAGCTGCCTTCATTTTGGGATTTGAGCCAAGGTCTTTTCTTTCACACCACGACGGACTAAAAATAGTACTTAGACAAGTGGTAGAAAGTACAGCAAGACATTCACTGTCATATGTGGTGGCGTGCACATTTTCCTACAAGGGAGGGACGTGTGTTTTAAAGAGCAAATTCAGTGGGATGAAAAGACTTGCACGCTTTCAGCCCCTCCGAAGTCACCTTCACCATAAGACGTAACACACCTGTGGTATTACGATGGAACTGTTCATCTGAAGTTGTCAGTAAGTTTGCTCTGTCTGACAAGTTGTGTGACGTGTTGTGTGTCCCCACAAGGAAGAATATGGAATCGTGAGGAATGTCACATAAGATTAATCTTTAAAGCTTAGAGCTTAAAGCAATCTCATTTCAACGCAGCCGTAATGGAGCCGTTACAGAAGTGAGAAGAACCAAAGTTAATTTTGGAATCACTGCATTGTTTATGTTTTTGCAGTAGACTGTTGCTGTGCGTCATTCACTTCAGCAATGAATGTGATGATGAGCACCAAACATAGTCACTTTGGTCAATGTGATGAACACAAAAAACAGCAATGAGGGAATCTGCAGCTGTGTGCAGTCTGTAAAATCCATGGGAAATAAGTTAAGTGATGCATCATGTACACATTTCTATCTACTACAACATGACCATAATATGAAAACTGGTCTTTATTCCATATTATAAAATTAAAATATGTTTTGAACTGTTGGGTAAATAAATTAAGCAAGTTCTTGGTGGGTTTAGATAATGTGTGATGAGCATACCATACCATAGTATATGGTATGGTATATTTTTGGACCATATTTTAAACTGAATGGAGAAATTAACTGAATGATCAATAGATGGATCAATTATGAAAATGTTTGAATTAGGATTGTCTAGGTCAAGGTTATTGTTTGACTTTGATATTGCTTGTGTTTGACATTGTAGGGGTTTATGAGATAAGAGCTAAAGCAGGAGTTATGCAAAAGGTTTACCGTCACATAAACTATCGTGTTATCGGTCTACTGGACCCTATATGTGACCAGGTAACCATGCTGTAACAAATTAAATACAGCCAAACTACAAGATCCAATCCACTGGTAGGGCCACAATATAAGACAGTATATAGCTTCAAGGACAACATTCTTAAATCTTGTCCTGTGACAGCCCAATCCATATAGGCTACTGTATGACAAATCTCTCCAAAAAACATAAAACTGAGCATTCAAGACTATATCATCAGTTATTAAGTCTATTAAGTTTAGAAAGATGCTGAAGGTGACTGAGAGAAGGAGGTGTATTTTCTTGTTCAGGACTGACTAATAACACTATTATTAATTTTAAAGACGCATATAGTAGTCACTAAATCAGTCTGGTATTGGATTTTCTGTAGTGCCTCCTGCAGGTGTTATGCTTTTAAACATCACACATTTGAGTAGCTCAGAGTAGGGTGTGTAATGGCTTTCAGAGAGTTGTTCCTGTTCACAGATAGAGCTATTTCAGACCATGGGCATTGGGCAATGAGTGGTATTCCCCTTTATATTCTTGATGGTGTCACTAATAGAAGTGCAAGGCGGATTTGTAATAGAAAATAGTTAGTGTAATTAACTGGTAACAGTACACCATGTGACTAGTATTCACAGAGGGTGAGAAATTCCAAATTCATTTATTCAATCACTTTCTAATTTGACAGACAGGGTCAACTCTTGCCGTGACTCCATGGTCATGATCCTTGGCTTTGGCTGAGATGTATCTAGAGATGGTGTATTGCAGAGCCGGGAGAATTTCTTGTCCCAGTGTGGTTGGGATGGGGGTGGGGGTGGGGTGGGGGTGCACAGGGCCTCAATGAGACATCCACCAGCCGGCAACTTGACATTGCATTGCACACCTGCCAGTCTCTGTCTTTCACTAGATGGCACAGTGGGATCAACACTTTTAAATTGTTGCAAGTTCCTCCATCCTCAGGACTATGTGCACAGTAAATCTGGCATTAGAGTGACGCAAGTGGTTCCGTTCTACACATTTCAAAGCAAATGTAAGACAAAGTAAATATCTGGCACTGCTGTCAATTTAGATGGAGAGGCTGCACTGAGGTTGTGTGACGTATAAATATAAATTAGGTTTAGGTTTTAGGTTTTATTTATTCGCACATAAAAAGGTTAAAAACAGGAAAAACAATTACATACAATCATACATATATTGTGCAGGAGCAGTTAAAAGCCAAAAGGCTTATCCCTAATTTGAAGAATCAGACATTAAATATAAACAAAAACAAATACCAGTAATGCATTCAAATAGATATGCTTGAATACAAAATTGCATGCAGTACATACATGCAGTATATGATAAGTTATATATATATTACAAACATTATAATATATTACAAGCATAATAACAACCCATCTGCAGATCCACTCAAAAATGTAGCCAACTGTGAATTAAACTACTACGTAGCCTATTTGTTTGTAGTTTGCTTTAAAGACTAGCAGAGATGGGGGGTTTTTCAGTCTAGGGTCAACAGCATTCCAAAGAGTAGACCCTCTATCTATATCCTTTTGAGAACTGCCTGTATGGCAGGTCCTTGGATTAGCCTTTAGAAAGTCTCTGATTGTTGATTGTGGAGAGACTATGGCATTGGCAGGTTTGAGTGGCCTTGAATTACATTATTTTCTCAAAACTGCGTGAGATAAAATATGACACATACTGTAGCAGGCTGAGATTTTATGAGTTACTCTTTGTTGCTCTGGACATGGTAGAAAATGTATCAATTACAGCAAATATTGTCCCAGCACTTAAGTGGAACAGTGGCAGTGTATGAGCAAGAAAGAACATAGTAATACTTCATCTGCTTTTATGCATTACATTTTGATTTGTCAGTTTATGTCTTTCATAGCACAGGCCGCATTGATTTGTTTTTTAGTGCCTGTGAGTATTTCCCCTGATTTACCAAATTGATATTGCTAGTTAGAAGGCATCATTCTCACAAGTTGAAAACTTTCTTACAGTTTGTTTCACAGGGATTTCACACAGGATCCAGTTAGTACAAGTGTTATAATTTGAATAATAATTTAAATTCAAACGCTTCCTATTCCGAAAGTGTAAAACACCTGCCTTGTCTAATCATTGACCCGGATTCCCGTTGGTTTGCCTAAAACCAGATGCCCTCAGGTGCCTCGTGCACGTTTATAAGCAGAGAGCAGGGCTCTGGATGTATAGTGAGTAGCCTACGTGCCTTTAGAGTACTGAAGAGCTTAGAGTATGTGGTCTTTGATATGGTTTATTAATTTATTTCTCTACTTATTCAGCCTGAATAGATATAGGATAGGACTTGCTGAGTGGAAAGGATGCGGAGGGGAAGCATTCTTTCATAATCAGTTATGTTAGGATTTCATTGCCTGAATTAAAGAGATGTACTGTACATCTCATGAATTTCAACTGCTTACTGAGTTTGATGTTCAAATGTATACAATGACTAAGGCTTACAAAGCCACTGCAAGAAAGACTTAAGCCCAACACACACCGTCTGCGAACGCCGTGCTTCAAAACAGCCGCCTCCGTTATTTTCAATTAACCTATCCCACACCGGCGGTGTCCGACGCGCGCTGGCGTGCGTTCACGCCTCGCCTGACGCTCCGATACGCCACTGTTCTATTTTCCAGCGCGGCAACGCCTGTGCCGCGTCGCTGCGCACCCGCTTCACAGACGGTGTGTGTTGGGCTTTACAGTATGCTGTACAGAGTCAGACTGCATTTTGGAGGTTTACCTAAAACAAAAAGTGGAACTCTCTAGATTATAAAACACTATCCATGCATTTTTTATGTTGCTTCAAGATTCTCTTCTCTCTCCTATCAACAGGCCATTCTCAAGAACATGTTAACATAACCACATCTCTACAGAAGACTTCAGCCTAAGTCAATTTTTTACCACCACACCACTGGTTATGAAAATCTGCACCCCAACATTCAAACGGTATGTTTTAATACAGATTTTAACAAACTACATGCGATGTAATATTTATCATGATAATAATAATAATAATACGTATGTTACTACATAAAATTGATATCAACAATACCACTGCATGAATTGTCAAAAACACCTCTGACTATGTCTTCCTTTTCAGCCAGGAGACAAGATGTTTGTGGAGTGTGTTGTCCGATGGGGGGCCTGGAGCATCCTGCTCCACTTTGCATTGGATGTTTCTGCTGCAAGCTGTCCTTCAAGGTGTGCATGTCGACCTGACACCACAGAAGTGAACTGCTCTGGAAGACATTTCACCTCAGTGCCGGAGGGCTTTTCCAGTGACACCAGGTTTTTGGACTTATCTCACAATAAACTTAAGACTCTGGGACGGCGCCAGTTCTCTGGCTTTTCGCAACTTCAAGAGTTGGACCTCAGTGATAATGTAATCTCTATGATAGAGGTGGAAGCCTTCCAGGGCCTGCAGAACCTCAGGACTCTTTGCATTAAGGGCAACAGACTTAAAATCCTCCCAGTTGGGGTGTTTTCAGGCCTATCCAGTCTGCACTTTCTAGATCTCAGTCAGAATGAGATTCTTGTCTTCCTGGACTTCACCTTCAAGGAAATGGTGGGCCTCCAAACACTGGAAGCTGGGGAGAATGACTTGGTATTCATCTCCCAGCGGGCCTTCATTGGTCTGCAGAACCTGCAGGAACTTAATCTAGATCGCAGCAATCTGACCTCCATCCCTACCGAGGCACTGTCACAGCTCCAGAGCCTGGCGACTCTACGCATGCTACGCCTCACCATCTCAGCACTGCCTAACAATGCTTTCCGCCGGCTCCACCGCCTACGGAGCCTTGTGGTCGCAAACTGGCCAATGTTAGACACTATTGCAAGCAACAGCCTGTTCGGTCTCAATCTCACCTCTCTTGTCATCAGCAACTGCAACCTCAGTGTAGTTCCTTACTCTGCGCTGCGTCATCTGGTCTACCTACGCTACCTGGACCTGTCATCCAACCCCATTACAAATATACAAGGTAATCTGTTGGGGGACCTGCTGAGGCTCCAGGAGCTACACTTAGCAGGGGGCAACCTGCTACAAATAGCACTGGGGGCCTTCAGGGGATTGGCCTATTTCCGCATGCTCAATGTATCATCCAATCAGCTAACCACCTTGGAGGAGAGTGCCTTCCACTCAGTTGGGAACCTGCAGGTTTTGAGACTGGATGGGAATCCCTTGGCGTGTGACTGCCGACTGCTTTGGGTGGTACGCAGGCGTTTGCGGCTAAACTTTGATGGGCGTCAACCTACCTGTTCATCTCCTGATATGGTGCGAGAGCGTGAATTCAGAGACTTCTCAGAGAAGGAGCTCCCAAGGTTGTTCACCTGCCGTCCAGCCCGTGTCTTGGATCACAGGCCGCAGGAAGCTAGAGTAGAAGAGGGCACCACTGTCCTCTTCTCCTGCAAGGCTGATGGTGATCCAGCCCCGTCCATCACCTGGACCTCAGCCCGCAAATCTTTGCTTTCTTTGACGGGCCGAATCAGGGTTTTGACGAATGGTACTCTAGAAGTGCGTTACGCTCAGGTT
This sequence comes from Protomyctophum parallelum, assembly GCF_964188405.1. NCBI lineage: Eukaryota > Metazoa > Chordata > Actinopteri > Myctophiformes > Myctophidae > Protomyctophum > Protomyctophum parallelum. Next base: position 43,166,397 of record NC_139698.1, read on the forward strand.
CAGGATAGCGGCATGTACCAGTGCACAGCAAGCAATGCAGCTGGCAATGACAGCCTGATGGTCAGTCTGCAGGTCAGGGGCTTCCCACGTAACCGCACCACACCCTTCCTTACAGAAGAAGGGTCATCACACTCAGCTAGTGCCAACTCCTCTGCTCAGATGGCAAAGCCATACCCATTTGATGCTAAGACATTGGTCATTGCCACCACCATGGGCTTCCTGTCCTTCCTCAGCTCTGTGGTCATTTGTTTTGTTTTCATGTTCTTCTGGAGTCAGAGCAAAGGCCAGATCAAACACACAGCAACAATTGACTTTGTTCCCCGTTCATCCATGGGGGGAGGGGATGGAGGGGAGGGTGGCAGGTTCACCATGAAGCTGATCTAAACCCAAAATTCAATATTGACCCTACCACCTCCTGTGTTACGGAGACCCCGCTGGGACATCCAAGGTCTCAGACCTCTGTTCTGGTATTTCATAGGGCAAATCAAAGCCCGTTTTTTGGGCTACTGCTTGTCTTCTAATTTTAGAGTTGAAATGTCAGTGCTCACTTGACTATGTCACCTAACTGGTGAATATCTCGTGAGCCTAGAATAGAAAGCGGCTTTGTGTGAGGCTGCAAATCCATCCCATGTTTGTCATGCATTTTGTTTTTGTATGAGTATTGTGATGAGGCAAATTTCATTTAAATGTTGTAGATCAAGCCTTTTGACAGTACAACATAGACTTTGGGAATAACATAAAAACAGTTCAAGTTTGATATATTTTCTTCATATATCATCAAACGTATCAGGTGTGCTTTGTTAAATATCCACATTAAAAATGTATGCTTGGCTATATGTCTTGACCTGTCAGGCCAAGCAAGCATTTGATCTTTGACCTGAGAGTTGCTATTTATGCTTACCCACAGGGGATCATTTCAGAGACTGTCAGCTCAGCAATTGACCATATACACATGGTGGCCATTTTGGTCTCACTACGTCATACTCAGTCGGAGGGGAACTCCACACCATCGGTTTCCCATGAAAGTATGATATAAATAAGAGCAACTCTAATATGCTGTTCGTTGAAATATATGTATACTATATAGAAATAGATTACCTTAGACAAAACGTTTCTGATATAGTTCACTTTTGGAAAAGCCATACAGTATATAAATATTGTGGTGCCATTTTGTTGATGGTACACTGTATAATACTATGTATATAAGAATGTATACCAATGTCATTTCACACTTGATGCAATCATTTTTCAGGTCCAGATTGGATCACGTTTTAAAAACAATATTTTTTTTATCTGATTTTGTCAGGTGATTGAGGATAATTCTTGTTACTTTAAACTACAATTTTTATTTTTTAAATTAATGTACCGGTAACCTAACTTTTAATGTAGTTTTTATCCACAGTCATAGGAATAACAAATGTGCCTGAAGAACATTCATGCGACTGAGAAAATCAGTGATAAACAAACCTTTGCTGGCTTGTAAATCTGAATGATATTAAAGACCAAGGACATCTTCGTCCTCTTGGGCTTATTCTATCACTTCATCTGTTGCTGAGGATTAGTGTCACTCTTGTAGCATACTGTATAAACGTAATGTGTACGTACAGCACGCACAAATCAACAATACTTTGTTATGCCATGAGTGTGTGTATGCATATATTGTGCACACATAACATTTTAAATGTTGTTTTAACTATCTTGTTTGTAAGATACACTTAAAACGTAGCATTTTCAAAGTATTAAATGCCTATATTTAAACTTGTGTCGTCTTTGTGCTTTTCCTCAAGCTGTGACTGGTGATTATGAAAGAAAACAAAAAAGATTATGTTTACCCAAAGTCAATCTTACAGTGGGTCGTTCTTGGGCTCTATTTAAAATGATTCAGCTGCTATTGTTACATAGATGGCATTAGAACCGTTTTTCCCCCCAGAACTAAGCTAACTTAATCTCAAAGCTCTGAGGCCTGCTTCAGGTGATTAGAGCAGACAGATGACCTTGCAGTTCCGGAGAATACAATGATACTGTATATTTTATAGTTATTAGTTAGTTAGTTCTTAATGATCTGATAGATGGAATAAACACTGTATGCCCAGAGATACGTACAGTATGATGGTTCCATACTCTGTCCCAGACCTAAATACCAGTAGAACATGGGGCTCCATTTTCGTCACCGCTAAACCCCTTATCCCTAAACTTCTTTGCCTTTTTTTACTATTTTGAAAAACATTTTTGAATAGTTCAACTAGCCAATCTACATCATTGACACGTTGTGAGCTTGTAGACTGGCCATTTTAACTATTCAAAAATGTTTTGCAAAATTGTAAACAAAGGCAAAGACGTTTTTTGCAAATCGTTGAATAAAAACAAAATCAATCAATCAAACCAGTGTCAATTATCTAATGCAATCCTGGGCGCCCCGACTGGCCAGGGGGAGGCAGTTTTTTTTAGACCAGGATTACTGCATGTTTTTGTGAGGGTACCTACCCTAGGGGACACGGGGAGAACATGCAAACTCCACACAGAAAGGCCCCATCTCCCTGACTGTTGATTTCCCTTCTGCCTTAATAAAGGGTGAAACCTAGAAGATCATGTGTACCCTGCACTACCCACTCTCCCGTGCCCATGGCTTGATACATCTAGAGGTGTTGTATATGTGGTTTATGTCAACCTCTGAGCACCACTGACATTCTCTCGTTGCAAACAGTTAGTAGGTTTGTACAGTTCAATGCATGGAAAGCAAATCATTTCCCTCTCTCTTGTGCAGTTTTCCCAGAATAACCCAGAAAAATAAAATTATAATCACGTGTAAGAGCAGAGATTTAAACCCTTTTGGATTACCCCTGCATGCCTCAATCTGTGTGTGGTGGCTGTTACCCCGCCCAGACTGGATTGATATCTGATTTAATACATACTTCCTCTTTGGGGGAGAAGTCAAGGGTCAGATTAAAGCAGTGTTCATAAGCCAATGGTCCTGATGATTTGCAAACACTCAATACTGAGAACAATATAGTCTACTCACATCTGCTTTGGACTATTTAAGTCCCCTATTCTGTCTCCAAGGTGATGGAATCAGTCACACTAAACATTCATGTTCACGTTAATTTTGCAATCATCCAAACAGGAGATCAACGCTGCTGATCCCACCAAACTCTACAACTACATTTGCATGGATCTTGAGAGCATTAAGCAATAACCTCATTTAGTAACGAAGACCTCTAATAGTGACCTTTTCTTTGGTAATTCATATTTTTTGTCATTTTACAGTAGGCCTATTTACACAAGTATTTCTCTATCTAACTTAACTTTTGAGTCTTAAGTGAAATTCACTTATTTTGGGGGGAAAGACATTCAATGTTGGTGTGTGTCAATTCTTTATATTACTATTCACCACCAAGGGGTGCTAAAACCTTTTAGAAATAAGACCTAAAAGAGGTCTTCTATCTCAATCAGCATCATTAGAAAGCATATAAGTAAAGTATCTGATTATTTCCATATCACATGCAATCATCTTTTGCGCTGATTTTACTGAATTGGCTGCAGGTAATGTTTGACTAGAAGCTGATGTCCATGCATATACTGTAGGCACATATTAGGCACATAAATTCCAACATACAGCACAGCAGCACCAGATTGACCTCACTTTTGACAGTCAGGTGGATAATAATAATAACCAATATTTAGCTTATCCCAAACAAAGACATGAGCTATATACTGTAGATTGTAGGTTGACTGTATACAATTGCCATTCAGAGAGCCTTGTGTGTCATGTAGGCTATGGATTTGTTTAGCAGTGGACAGTGGTGGAAGAAGTCACCTACTCACAATTCTGAGCTCATATGCACAGCTTTCCTGGTTTGTATAAACACAAACATGGGCTTGTGATTGGCTTACCAACCCATATTGATGATTTGATTGGCTGAGCAAAGTACATCACCTGGACCTCAGCCCGCAAATCTTTGCTTTCTTTGACGGGCCGAATCAGGGTTTTGACGAATGGTACTCTAGAAGTGCGTTACGCTCAGGTTCAGGATAGCGGCATGTACCAGTGCACAGCAAGCAATGCAGCTGGCAATGACAGCCTGATGGTCAGTCTGCAGGTCAGGGGCTTCCCACGTAACCGCACCACAAAAAGACAAAAGCAAATTGTGATTGGTCAGAATGAGATGATGTATGATGATAAAAGCACCCCTCACTTTATGGCCTACTAGTGGGCCATAAATGGCCTACTAGTGCGCAAGCAGAGCGCGCAAGTACTGTCAAATCTCAGCTTCTCTGTGAAAGAAGAACATGGAATACCTTCATGTTCTTCTGTTGAAGAACTGTTGAAGAACATGAAGGAACGTGAAGGTAATTCTATTTAAGCATTTCAAATTAATTCTTTCGTTACTTAACAACAATCAATTACGTAATGTTGTAATTAATACGGATGAGTGGCGGCTTTCGATGGTGACGTATATGTCGATCAGTGTCGGGTGGATTAAAGGAAATGCCTCTATGTATATGTATATGTAATTTGTAAGTTGATTAGCGGTATACTGTTTGTGGTTACTTTGCGTATGCCCCGTTTGATGCGTATGTATCGTAGCAGCATATTACATCAGGGTATAACTGGTACAACTAGCTCTCAATGATGACATAATAAAGATGTGGATTAAACGACCCAATGCCAGGGTGTAATTGATTTGCGATGGTGACGTAATGACATAATGTATACATGTATGTAATCTGACACCACTGCCATATCAAGCACAAGTAGTCATTACCTCAGACGCTGGCACGGCGCATACTCATCAAACGACATACGAGAAAGAAAACTATTACTTGCACGTTCTGCTTGCGCAAGTAACTAGAACTGCACTCTGTCGAGTGCCTACTTGCTTGTTGCACACAAGTAGGCCATAAATGGCCTACTAGTGCGCAAGCAGAGCCCGCAAGTACTGTCGACCGCTACAAACTGTCAAATCTCAGCTTCTCTGTGAAAGAAAGTTTGAAATATTGAATTATTAGGTTTTGTCATGGATGTACAGAGTCGAACCAAGTGCAGAGTAACAACAAACAAGAATAGTATTTAATAAAGAATAAGGCAGATCTTACAGTAGGCAGGAATCAGGCAATTGCAAAATGACAAAGTAGTCAAAACAGGAATCCACAGACAAGCAACCATGACATCAAACTATGAACTGACAATGAGAGTTTGTGAAGAGTCCAGTTTTATAGGAGCAGGTTGATTGGCAAAGTGTTCACAGGTGGGCTGACGAGGGAGTTGAAGACAGGTGTGTAAATGGGACTGCAGTGTGGTGGAAATGAATGTGGGAGTGGCCATGGTGGAGTCACAGACTGAGGGGAGAGAGAATGTGATACGTACCTAGTTTTTGGAGGTAAAAAAGTAGTATTGGTATGGTAAGAGACTGCTTTCGATGGTGACGTATATGTCGATCAGTGTCGGGTGGATTAAAGGAAATGCCTCTGAAATGTATATATATATGTAATTTGTAAGTTGATTAGCGGTATACTGTGGTTACTTTGCGTATGCCCCGTTTGATGCGTATGTATCATAGCAACATATGACGTCAGGGTATAACTATAGCTCTCAATGATGACGTAATAAAGATGTGGATTAAAGGACCCAATGCCAGGGTGTGATTGGTTTTCGATGGTGACGTAATGACGATATGTTTTAGTGTCGGGAGGATTAAAGGTAATGCCCCTATGTATACATGTATGTAATCTGACACCACTGCCATATCAAGCACAGGTAGTCATTACGTCATACACTGGCACGGCACATGCGCATCAACTGGCGACATGGATGAAAACTATTACTTGCGCTCGCGTGATAATGTGATGTCATGGCTCTGCAGGTGGCTAGCCATAAGAGGGACAGACTGTGTGTGTGTGTGTGTGTGTGTGTGTGTGTGTGTGTGTGTGTGTGTGTGTGTGTGTGTGCGTGTGCGTGTGTGTGAGCATATGTGCACGTGCGTGCGTGCGTGCGTCAAGCCCTCCTCCCTGTCAAGCACTGTTGTTCCTGAGGGTTGCAATGACCCTTCCTGACCCCAATCAGCATGCTGCATGCAGGGGTCAAACACCCACTCTAAACACCCATAGGGACACAGGGACATACGGACAAAGGGACACACTAAGATATTCATTGGAGATGGTGTGTGCAACTGCATGCACCGCTCAAAAAAAAGATAAGAAACTAAAGTTTTAAATAATTGTAGTGGAGTAAAAATATAATATTTGCCTCTGAGATGTAGTGGAGACGAGTAGAAGTTAAAGTCTACTGAAAGTCTACTAAAAGTCTACTGTGCGGCTATCATTTAAAATGAGGCAGTTTACTTTGCAGAAACACATTGCTGACTCATCTCTGAAGTGGCCATTGACAGTTATTGATTTACTACAGTAATAGAAGTTGATTGATGATTGGGACAGCCTAGCTGCCTGTTTGGTGAAATTACTTACTGGTAATTAATATTCTAGCTTTTATTGTGAAAAGAAAACGAAGAAATGGCAATTCGGAATTATAGGGATTTAACGTTTTTGATCAATTTGGTGTATTTTCAGGGTTTATAACAATGTATTGACCACTTATAAACGAAACAGATCTTGATCATAACAATTTGGTTGATTATTTGGAACGGCCTGGAATGGGCCTGGAATAGGCCTACCATGTATAGCTAATAAAGATAATTAAATAATTGAAACTCAAAAGAAACCAGCCATTCTTAGAACATGAAAATCGGTGATTCCTCTTGTTCTGGTCTGCAACAAGTAGGCTACTATGACTACTGACTGACGCACAATATTGCTGGGCACATGTTCCAGCAGGCAGCACATTCTCACTGGTTCCAAAAGTATTTATTTTACCAAAGCGCTTCTGTGTTTTGGCGCTCCCTCCTTTTGTTTTCGAGGTGGAGCCTGCCTGTCTGCAGCCTGATACCCCGAGTTCCTCTCCGAAGCGAACTGAAGGCACACGGACAACATTCTCCTTGCACGGACTGGGGGCCAATCAGCGCGAGGACGTTTTAACAGCGAAATAATAGGTGGCTGACAACGAGAGAAGGAAATTTGCTTTTTGGAGAACGTATTGTTATTCTTTTTTTGTCTATAGGTGGACTGTCTGTCTTCCTTCAAAGATGAAACATTTAATCTTGGTGTCGCTTTTTGCTGTGGTTTGCGCTGTGAAGTCACCTCGCCTGAAATTTGTTGTGCACGGTAGGCAGACTCTATGTTTTCTGGTTTCAATATTGGAACAATTGTTTTATGCTGTGTGTCACGTCCCGAGCCGCGTCTGGCCGTTTTATGAACAATTGTTGAAGGCTATGGTGGGATGATTTGGATCGGTGTGATTGACGGATGGATGAGTGAATGAGTGAATGAATGAAAGAAAGAAAGAATGAATGAATGAATGAATGAATGAATGAATGAATGAATGAATGAATGAATGAATGAATGAATGAGGGCTAGCTATTTAATCTCTAAGTGTTGCACCCAATTATTGGCCAATAGCCTAATATTGAAAGAATTGCATCAAAATGCACAAATAGATGAAACCACCGTGGTGCTTCTATTGGATTGATAGACCAATATTAACCCCCTCCCCCTGCCCAAGTAGTAAACCCCCCCCCCACCAGCTATAGGCCCTGTACACATGTTTTTTTTGCATGATTAGGAAACAGCTTTGTATCTGTTATTGACTGACACTATATGCATATACGCGTATCCGAGCATCATAGCTATAGGCTACTCATCAGTCTATTTAGCAAATATTTTGTGGTCTATGATAATTCGTCATCGTGATTTTTCATAACTCATGGATTGCGCTCATACTCATAATATTGCGTAGCAACATTCGTGGGTTACGTCATTGAAACAGAGCAGATGAGCTGTACTGGTTGTTTACCAATTAGGACGCGTTAAAATGTTCACATCTGTATGTCATCTGTCAAGATTCCCGTTCCTTGGTTGGTTGCTTATATGCTTGTAGATCTATAACTCTATATACGTTTTAACAAAAGTCTAAATGTAGCTATCGGGTGCATTTAAAACAGAGTCCACCAGCACTATGAAATGAATCGTTGCTGTGGTGCATGATTCTTTTTTTCTTTTTGGAGGTCGACATTGCTGTAGCTCGTAGCTCCGTGCTGCAGCGCTGCAATGCAGGTGCGGGGGTTGATCATAGTAGCCTTCCGCAGCAGCCAGCCACCATTCATTCACACACACACACAAACACACACACACACACACACACACACACACACACACACACACACACACACACACACACACACACACACACACACACACAGAGAGAGGGGCTAAATGCCTAATTGAATTGTAGGTAGCAGAGAGCAGATCTACAAACTCACATCAGCACATCCCGCTGAGATGCGTTGTGAGCTTGTAGATCGGCTACTGTTGGCACAGCAATTTGATGTAAAAATCTGTGTACAGAGCCAACTGAGGTCCAGTTTACTAAGTCTATGGTATAACTGTATCCAATGGAAAATTCCAGGCAGTACCAAGATGACTCGCAATTAACTATTCCCCTCACGCCAGCACTATACGTCGCACGCACACTGCTCTGTAATGTATTCACAATCGATAGAGCCAGGCATGTAGATCCAGTTAATATGCGGCGATGCAACAGTCCATCTCCTGTCAGAGATGAGCAACACAAACACGGTGCAGATGGCCTTATACGTGCATGCATGCCCGTGATATGAATCAAACTTGATGTTATGCAATAGCCACAGTCAGACAGACAATGTGTAAAGGTGATGTCACCACAATATTAAGACCTTCAGTATAGGCTACTCGAAAAGGAAATAGTAAAAGGAGAATGAAAATCGATAAAACGACCCCTCCATCGTTTTGTAGCCTGAATAATCTAGTCAAGCACAAGCACCAGAGGAGCCTTTCAGCACCATGGACAGCGACGATACATTCTCCTATACGAATCTCTCTCTCTCTCTCTCTCTCTCTCTCTCTCTCTCTCTCTCTCTCTCTCTCTCTCTCTTTGTCTTATGGTTCAAAGCATGCACAAAGCACATCAGTGAAAAAGCTCTTTTGAATTCATGACTTAGACAGAATTGCTTGGCAAATATTTATCGGAGGACCTTGACTCATGATCAAAAATGACTTTCTAGGGAAAGATTCAGATGAAAATAGTATGACTTTCTTTGTCTACATCCAAAAAGTGCATAGGCCTAAGTATGCTTTAGTAGGCTATAGATATACTATTATGTATATACATAGTTTATGTACTGTAGATATATACACATTACAGTAGATATACTATAAACAGTATACATATTGCGCTCTGAGTAGCTCAGTCAGTACTCACCTTTGAACCATAAGGTTTTAGGTTCAATCCCGGGCATCAACAACTCAGTGTTTGACTTGCACAGCGGGTTAGAGAGCAACTTTGCCGATTTTGCACCCAAACCTATTTGATTGATTGATTGATTGATTGATTGATTGATTGAAGTATTTGTTATTAATTTATTAGTTTGCAGAACTACAGTACATTTCAAGCATATTGTAAACAAGTGTAATGCTTTATGGCATAAAGCATTACACTTGTTTACAATATGGGTCCACCATTTTCAATTCATCAGAACATTTAACATATAGCCAAAAACAGGAAATCATCATAAAAGGAGCTAAAAAGGGGAAAAACATAAACAGTGAGGGGGAAAAGGGGTGGGTGGTGGATTCAGATGTTACGGGGGCCAGTTTTGAAATGCAGCCGTCCGTAGGTTCCCTTTGAGAGCGGTTTTGAAGGAGTCAGGGGATTCGCATGTCTTAAAGGACCACTTCACCAACTTTTCAACATCTCTTGGTGAAAATGGTGGTATTTTATCATGAACATTAGTGAGGACCAATTATAGGAAGAGAAGTTGAAAAGTGGTGAAGTGGTCCTTTAATTACTTTTTGGTGGGCATTCCACATTTTGGTGGAATGGCCCAAGTTCCACAGGAAACATGGGCCATTGTATAGTCCAGGAAGAACTGACATTCTGTGCGATGATGTCACAGTCGCCGAAATCATGTTCAAAATATCCAAACACATGCAGAAAAACACAAAACACACCCCAACGTCATGTTTATTATGTCTTCAACTTCATTAATTAATATGGTTTGGTTGCAAAATCGAGTGCTCCACCTCAGCAATACATCTCCCAGGGATCAACATATTGTAAAGGGGATCGACTGCCTCGTTGCTCAGATGATACCGATAACTAGAAAAAGTGCCCTTCCGGGCACAGGTCTCCACCAGGTTATCCACAGATCCGTGCAGTTAGAGGTAAAAACACTTTTCGGCCAGTTATAGCGCCACCTTGAGGCTGAGTTGAAATTGTTCATGTGGCATTTCGTCCTCGGCCTAGTGGGAATGTGGGTGCACAATTTCACGGAAATCACGCGATGTGTTCATGATTTGCAGCATTTTGTTTGAAACTGAGCACTCCTGTGAACTTTGGAAGCCAATCTTAACCAATCAGGAGTGTGATAAATCTGAAAGACCTGTTTCGTTGAATGGCTCTAGAGAGACTGTGTACCAATTTGCGTGATGTTTGGACAGAATCTGTAGGTGTACTGTGCAAAAACTTGTTTTGCACAAAGCGGCCTCCTGGTGGCGCTATAACAGGCCGTTCTGGAAAGTTTGGGGCAGAGGTTCATGGTTGGCATCCAGGGAGTGTGTGTGCAAAATATGGCATGGAAAAACTTGTTTTGCACAAAGCGGCCTCCTGGTGGCGCTATAACAGGCCGTTCTGGAAAGTTTGGGGCAGAGGTTCATGGTTGGCATCCAGGGAGTGTGTGTGCAAAATATGGCATCGACCGGGTTAACGGTGGCCGAGATTAGCTGTTCACGGACACACGGACACACGGACGGACACACGGACGGACACGCGGACGGACGGAGTGCAAAACATACTCTCCCCACATGCCTTCGGCCTGGTGGAGACAATAAGCCACTGTGACAAGATATAAACTTCCATATAATACTACACAGTATGTATAGGCCTACTCTATACTGTAGCCTAGGTATATACTTAAATACAGTGCATATAGTACATTGTATAGATACATACAGTGCACATATAGATACAGACAGTAATTTGTTAGATTATACATGTATGTATATATATATATATATATATATATATATATATATATATATGAATGAGTTGACTTGCAGGTGAGACCAAAACCATCAAAAATGTGGTCATATGTGGCCTTGAGTATACTATACAGCCCTAACTCTGACCTAATAATGATTTTACTTAGCAAACATGCAGGGGTTCAGTGTTTTACTTACAATTACTATAGTCTGTTTGCCCAGAGCTATACCTATAGTAACCACAATAATAAAATAAATAACACATTATTACACAGTAAAATCCTTCAGTGTCAGTTTAACTCAGCGAGTGTATGAAATGGAAAAAAATGGACTTGTATGGGACCATTTAGTTCTCTCAGAGTTAAATCAGACTTACATTAACACTGACAATTTACTGTAGACATGCATAAAAGCCTTAAAATCTAGAATACTTTGAAACCATTCTAATTTTAACATGACGGCATAAAGACATTAGACATGATTTGAAGAAATCTAATGTTTATAATCTGTCTATGTAAATGTAATTATTTCATGAGTCATGAGTAGGAGTGTAGGCAAAGGGGTGTTTCTGGGATGCCAGGGTTCACCGTCTGGATATGGAATTGGCCTTATTCTCTTACTGTATAAGATCATAGTGGGAATATTTGTTATTTTATTGTCACAATTCTTTTGAATTCAATTAAATCCAACTCAATAAAATTCATTACAATATTTCATGCATTTGTATACAGGTACGGTATGTTAATACAGTATTTTGGTGTGACCTACAGAGCCACCCAGGTTCCACTTCACCAAACCCGAGAACTACTTAAGCATGTACCATCAGGAGGGAACCAACACCATCTACGTGGGGGGACAGGCAGTGATCTACGTGTTGACATTCACCAACAGAGGGGTCCGCGACCAGCAGGTATACACAACACTTACAGCTTTCCTTCTTTTTTCTATCTAAGCCAGTAGTTTTTTAACCTTTTGCCATTTGAGCCACGAATTACCAACGGATGAGATTTAGGCTCTCAAACCCAAAACTAAGAATAATTTATTGTCGTTGGATAAGATTTATTTCCCCCACAATTCCATGCTGTAAAAATAACAATTATTCTACATTCTCCAATTAAGTAATGCAGAATTGCAGATTAACAATAATTTAACTCTTGAGAGCGTAAAATGAAACATTCTTTTCATTTTATCTTAAGAGTTACCGTAAGTTACCAACTCTCCATCATTTAGCTGGGGACCACCTGGAACCCCCTCAAGGACCACTGGTGGTCCCTGAACCACTGGTTGAGAAACACTGATCTAAGCAGTTAGTGAGCTAGGAGGGGAGTCGGTATATTGGTCAAGGACACTATGACAGGTCACATAGTTGTTATGGAGACCAACCAACCACATGACCTTCTAGTTATGAGACAATTACTCTAACCAGTCAAGGCCACCTCACCACTAGGAATAACAAGGAAGGAGAGGAGGGGTAGAACAGTGTGGAAATTGCTCCAATTGTTCCAACTGGCTCTATCTGTTGTCAGTGTGTCCACTCTATTAGCCCATATGGCATGAGATCATGTATCATTTGGGGGTTCTGTTCTATTCCAAAAATGTAATGGACTGGTAAAATCCTCGCAGTGGCTGATGAATTTGGGAAAATCTCCAAAACCTTTCCTTTGTATTATTATAAAGATAAAATAGTGACAATAGACAACATACAAGCTCACGACGCATCACAACACGATGTGTTGTATACTGTATATAGCACCTGTCTCTAAAGTGCATTATGTGCGTTACATTCACCCATTCGCACACACATGATTCACACACCGACAGTGGAGGAAATCAATCATGCAATAATAATATGTTATATTTGTATAGCACTTTTTCGAAAACAGGTTTACAAAGTGCTTCACAGACAAACGAAGGGACAATACAAAAACATTAAGACAAATAAAGAGGGAAGGCAAAAACTAGCTGTTCAAAAGTTCTAGCTAAAAGCTTATGTATTAATTAGTTATAAGAATAAAAGTGGAGCCAAGCTTATCTCTGTCCATGAAGAGGCAGAAGATAACTCAAGCTAATAAAGAATGTCTTGTATAGCCTTACTGTCGTGTGGCCCAGTGTCAACATTGACTAGCCAAACAGATTGCTATTGTACAGTATACTATGGTATTTCATATCACTGTGTTCTATTTTTTGAGGGGCACTATAGCCCAGGTTTGTGTGTTTGTGTGGATGTACCACATAGTGATGATGATTTGATTGGCTGAGCATGTAATGTGATGTATGATTATGCTGTATGACGATAAGAGCGCCCCTCACTTCACACAAGTGTGATTTTTGAGGAACGCTAGCCCCTCCTATGTCCAGCTTTGAGGGTTTGTGTAAACACAAACATTGAATGCCAATGGCACCATTATTGAAACCATTGGCCGGAATGAGATGATGTATAATGATGTATGATCGATGTATGATAAGAAATCGGCTAATGATAAATCGGCTAATGATAAATAAAATCGGCTAACCAATCCCATAAATTCAGTTGTTGATGTATTGATTATGTATACTGATAAGAGCGCCCGTCACTTCACACAGGTGTGATTTAAAAAAAAATGACTGCAGGCTTAACGTTCACTCATGCAAGCGCAATTGCAAAGCAGTTGTGGTAGTGCAGTGAGTCTAAAAAGCCACTGTCACAGCAGGGTATTATTTTGTTAGGGGTGTGTTTCCCAACGAGGACAGGACACCCATGCTAAAATCAAGTGGACAGTAAAGCCTTTGATAAAACAGGTCTGGCTCTACTCGCCAACACTAATGCTGGCCAAAGACACCACCTTTATGTTATTAGTGACAAACATTATGCTATTTTCCATTGTCAAAAATAAATAAAAGCATTGCGATAGTTCAGCCAGAGAGAAAGCACTGTAACGTAGAACGCCTGCAACACTCACACACAACAGTCTCAACGTGTGCGTCTCAACATTATCATAAAACTGAGAAAACAGCCAGCACCCATAGTGAATGTCATTTTCACAGATTTTGAGGGGCGCTAGCCCCTCCTATGCACAGCTTTGTGTGTTTGTACCACGGAATGTGATGATTTTATTGGCTGAGCACAGAATGATGTGATGTAAAATGTGATGATAAGATTGCCCCTCACTTCATATAAGTGGGATTTTTAAGGGGCGCTAGCCCCTTCTATAAACAGATTTTGTCCCCACACGTCTCAAGATTTGCCATTGACCACGGTAAGAGCATTCCGGTCAAATGTCCGCTAAATTTTGTCCCTCCCCCCGTCTCAAGTTTTGCCATTGGCGATGAACAGAGAAATTACGTCAGAATTCAGAGTTCAGCCAGTCACAGCAGTCAGGCTGTTCCCTATAGTATACAGTATACCCAGTCACCATCCAATCTCATTTGCCAACAACCTAACACATTATGCTCTCAATTTGGTTCAATGTCTATCATGGTCATGCAGTATCATGTCAGTACCATGGTCAGTATCATGGTCAGAATAATGTCATTGCCATGTCCATGGTCAGTATCATGTCAGTGCCGACAGATTCACATTTTGCCAAATAGCTCTCAAAATTTGTTTTCCCTTAGGATTCCATGGATCTTTTCAACCTTGCTGGCTCACAATAAGCTACATGGCTTGGGAGAGGCCTGTTGTCACACCCCTGTCTCGGATGAGGCAGGGGTGTGATATATGTGACCTTTTGTACTGCTAGTACGATCAGTTATTTAACATTAAATTATAATTGTCTGCGTAGTGTGTGTGCGCGTAGAAAATTGGCACAAAATACATTAGGTACGGTACATTTCAATTAATTTAGGCTTGTAGATCTTGTTTTTTCAAAGTCTTGTCAAAGCTCAGTATCCTTCTCTGACACAAAAATCCCTGTCCACAGAGTTGGTTTGGCCCAAATTGGCCCCAATCAGTGTTCAGGTGTGCTTGCGACAGTCCTGGAACACATATTGTTTGCTACGTTGAGATAGCTAATTGTGATTGGTTTGTTGTTTTCTCAATAAAGAACCAAGTTTATACGTTGTTTGTTTGTCTGTCCATATATTACCTAAAAGTGTGCAATCTGTGCACCATTGATAGGCATGTAAAGAACAAAACATGGACAGTGTTTGGTCACACTGTCACGGGTGCATGAGTTTCAGTTTGGTCTGACATACTAACAGTCCGACAGGCATTAGTCCGACACCCTACCCAAAACCCAAACCTAAATCTAACCTCACAGGAAGTGGGGTGCATACTTAGTTCAGACTAGTCATTGGTTAGACATGGGTTAAGGTTAGGTTTAGGTGTGCCGACCCGTGGGAGGTTAGGGTTAGGATGAGGGTTTGAGATAGATTGTAGTTGTAGGACTAATGACTGCATGGTCTAACCAATGACTAGTCTAAACCAAATACTGTCTAAACTAAGTACTGCACCCCAGGAAGCCACATGTTAGTTTTAACCTGCCATTGCCTACAGGTTAGTTTTAACCTGTCATGGGCATGGCCCACAAGTTAGTTTTAACCTGCCACGCATGTCGGGAGCCACGGATTAGTTTTAACCTGCCACAGGTTAGTTTTAACCTGTGGCAGGTGTCACACCTGTGCTCTGAGGAGAAAATCTTTCTTGTTTTAGGTAGTCTTTTTAAGCAGAATGCTGTGCACTCTTCATAGTTCATCCTTGGAATTTAGTTAGTGTGGTTGCCCGAATGGGCAACCAGACTCTTGTAACTGTGACACTTTATTGTGGGCTCGCCTCAGCGAGCACACAATTGTTACTGCCAGTTTATATTTATTTATTTATACTTCTTTATTCCAATTTCCGCCACTTTTTTTGTCACGTAACTACTTCCACATACTTTATGCTAGAAATGTAGTTCAAACTTCAAACTGTTCAGCTCTTTGCAGTTATTTATGCTTGTTTTTTTTTTTTTACAAAGTTTTATACTTTTTATACTTTTTAACTTTTTAACTTTTTTTTACTTTCTTTATAGTGAGAGTCGATGGAAGAAAGGTCCCATTTTTCACAGTTAACTTTTTTGAGCTCGTATTACTCCGTCATACTTTCACTTTGAAACTTCATTCAAACTTTATAATGTTCATCTATGTTTGAACTTTAATTGGTGAAAAAGTTGTTTTGAAAAAGTTTATACTTTTTAAAATATTTAACTTTATTTATAGTTTTTCCTCCCATTGACAATGTATGGGATTTATCTCTAAATCAACCTCACTTTTGCAGCCTCATTACTCTGGCATACTTTGTCGTAGAAACGTGATTTAAACTTTAGAAAGCTCACACGACTCTGGACTTTTTCGTGGTTCAAACCGTATTCGAATACGTTAAACGTTTTTTCCGAAATCTCAGTTCAATCGCAGGCCGTTTCGCCTAATTAGTGCCAACTTAGAGTGCAGGGCTTCTTTCACTAGAGTGTACAAACAGAAAATCTTTCCTTGAAAATTTACCAAACAAATTGCCGTCCCGGCCAAAATATTCACTTTACACGCATGTCCTTTGGTCATTTTGTAGCCACACATGTCCTCTTTCACACAATGTGACCACCAAAACACAGAGACATACAGAATGTGAACTACGGCCTTTTAAGTGACACAAATACAGTCAAGCTGCTCATTGACATCCATTGTAGAAATCTTACGAGGAAATTATCGCGATGACAATTCTTAACTCGCTCTTATAACCACATTTTCGATCGTACCAACACCACAATCGCACATGGTGTACCTCAATATCTCAGGCCACTCACAGCGAAGAAATTATTTGCATTCGACTTTTACTTTTTGCGATAGAGCAATTTGTTCGGGCATAGTTTCCCCCCATTCAAGACCATTCAAGATCAAGACCTTCAAGTTGCGCGCCACTTGTTTGTCTTTTACACTTCCACAGCTGAGACATATAAGAGCTTAATTACAGGGCTGAAATTAAAGTTACAAGATCTCAATGAGTTGCTCTGCGATACCTTGTGGGCTTGTAGGTCTGCTATTTGTGCAATTGGATGGCCTTTATACAGCTCTCGCAAGAGCACGCACGCACGCATGCACGCACGCACACACACACCCTGTCTTCCTATTGGCTGGCCTTTACACAGCTCTCGCAAGTGCACGCACGCACGCACGCACGCACGCACGCACACACACACACACACGTTTATAAAAAAATATTTTCAAAAAAATAAAAATAAAATAAAAAAATTAAAAAAACGTAAAAAAAAATAAAAAAAATAAAAAAAAAATTTAAAAAAAATTTAAAAAAAAATTAAAAAATGAAAAAAAAATTAAAAAAATGAAAAAAATGAAAAAAAATGGAAAAATTGAAAGAAATTTGAAAAAAATGAAAACTTAAAAATTAGCATGTTAGCATTAGCATGTTAGCATGTTAGCATTAGCATGATAGCATTAGCATGTTAGCATGATAGCATTAGCATGTTAGCATGTTAGCATTAGCATGTTGACATTAGCATGTTAGCATGTTAGCATGTTAGCATGATAGCATTAGCATGTTAGCATGTTAGCATTAGCATGTTAACATTAGCATGTTAGCATTAGCATGTTAGCATGTTAGCATTAGCATGTTAGCATTAGCATGTTAACATTAGCATGTTAGCATGATAGCATTAGCATGTTAGCATGTTAGCATTAGCATGTTAGCATGTTAGCATTAGCATGTTAGCATGTTAGCATTAGCATGTTAGCATGATAGCATTAGCATGTTATCATTAGCATGTTATCATTAGCATGTTAGCATGTTAGCATTAGCATGTTAGCATTAGCATGTTAGCATGATAGCATTAGCATGTTAGCATTAGCATGTTAGCATGTTAGCATTAGCATGTTAGCATTAGCATGTTAGCATGATAGCATTAGCATGTTAGCATGTTAGCATTAGCATGTTAGCATGTTAGCATGTTAGCATTAGCATGTTAGCATGTTAGCATTAGCATGTTAGCATGATAGCATTAGCATGTTAGCATTAGCATGTTAGCATGTTAGCATTAGCATGTTAGCATTAGCATGTTAGCATTAGCATGATAGCATTAGCATGTTAACATTAGCATGTTAGCATGATAGCATTAGCATGTTAGCATGTTAGCATTAGCATGTTAGCATGTTAGCATTAGCATGATTAAAAAATTAAAAAATGAAAAAAAATGAAAAACATTAAAAAATTAAAACTTTAACTTTTTTTTAAACTTAAAAGGAAAAAAATAATAATAAAGAACTTAATATTTTTTATCTTAATATTTTTTTTAAGAAATATCTTAGACCATTATCAATAATCATTGTGTTTATGCTTTTAAAGATAGGCCTATATGCTATTTGAACCTTCTATTTACATGTAAAAGTATGCTATTTCTGTTAAGCTCATGAATGCTTTTATATGTATACTCCATTGGATTGACTATTTTTTTTCTTTTTTACCTTTTCTTGATTCATCAAGAATACATTGTAAAGCATTATTCATACATTACAAATCATTAGTAGACAGTAATACTTTACTTACTTTATTCTGCCCCTTTTTGGGCATTATACTACTTCCACATACTTTATTTCCGCTTTATGCAGTTATTTATGCTTAAACTATAGTTTTTACAAATGTTCATACTTTTTTAACTTTTACTTCAGCTTTAATACATTTTCTACTTTTCTTTACAATATGTTACAGTCCAGAAATTTTGATTATGGACTTAGACCACCAATGGTAACACCATTACTCCGGTCCCCGAGTTTCAAACTTGACACGGCAATAACTTTATACAAAGCATTTTACGCGAGCCCACGCAGTTTCTACAGGAACTGCTTTCTAGTTATTATTATTATTATTTTTTTTTCACTGGAGTAGTCTTTATTTTGACGCTTTATACCTCCCACACTGTACGCTGTACGCACTTGAGCCATATGTCAAATTGACCGGAAAAATCGGGAATCGTGTGCGTGTATTTTGTTAAGAGAAATGTTGTATAGTTTAATTGATATGAATTTATTAGTGAATTAAATTTCCCCATTGACATGAATGGGAAAAGGCAAAAATTCACATAAAAGTATTTGTTCCTCGGAGACTGTAATCACTATAGTTACAAAACTGTTAGGGATATTTCTTAATTATCACTAAAATTAATTAAAATTATAATTTTATAGGTCGGCCTCATGGTGGCGCTATAACAGCCCACTTTACCTTTTGGCTTATAACTCTTGAACCGTAGGTCGTAAAATCAAAATCATTTTTTCCCTGGATTCCTTGGGTCATGACGCATCTCCCCATATAGGCCACGCCCATTTCCGCCATGATAGATTTTCCGCCATTTTGAATTTTGTCCAAAACACACTTTTTGCTTTTCCTCCTACAGATTTCGTTCAAATCTCACAGAAATCGGCACACGTGATCTCTGGACCCATCCAATTAAAACCGAGCCGCAGAATTTTGAAAGTGCGTATCGTTCGGCCGTAATCGTCTTCCGAAGTTAGTAGGAGGGGCCTATATCACAAAAATGCCATAAATCATGAACGGAATGTCCAATCCATCCCAAATTTCAATCACATGTCCGGGGTGGTTCAATCAACCAAGTTCTAAAAGCAATTCCATTTTCATCCATAGGGGGCGCCGCAAATGCGAGAAATGTAACCGTTTGTCGCAAAAACATGAATTTCGGGGGTTAAATCCCCTCCGAATGACTTACGCATGATCTAAGGTGTGACTTGAAATTGTAATTGGCTGGCAATACTAGTGGGAGGGGCATATGTAAGCCACTGCGGCAACCACACTCTGCAATTTTTTAAAATTGCGAATTTTCTAGTTATGAACTATATTACTATGTTAATTGTATGTATTACCGTCAAACCTAATGCAATAGCATTGCAATTAATGGTTTCTTGATGAAAGTCTCTGACTGAGTACAAAATAACAAATGCCATTCCTCCCACAGATCCCTGTGGTAACTGATGAGACTGCAAAGGCGACTTGCATGGCAAAGTCTGCGCCGCCTAAGGTAGATGATTCACTGTTCAGACTGCTCTGTCATCCTTGTTGTAAAGCATCATTTTCCTGTTCCATCACTTTATCATCCTTATCCTTAGGCATCATCATTGTCATCATCCTCTTCAGCACCACTACAGTGAGGTTAGTCATGCATTGCACCAGTGTGATAATGTGATGTCATGGCTCTGCAGGTGGCTAGCCATAAGAGGGACAGACTGTGTGTGTGTGTGTGCGTGCGTGTGTGTTTGTCTAGAGCTAATCTTGCAAATCGCTGGACTGATTCCTTGTGCATGCTTAATACTATTGTGATATTTGTTTATTGAAAATAATACTCTTAGTGCAAGGGGATGCTGATGTTCATTTAGTCTTACATGACAAATAAAACCATACAGGAATTATGCCTGAAGGTTGCATTTAGTATTTATTCTCACATTACATGTAGCAGCGTCTTAAGGGTAGAGGTTCTTTTTCTGTACTTGACAAGTAAGTGAAGCATAAGGAGCTTTGAAGTCACTGCAATCACTTTGTATTGTAGGGGTAAAGTCCACTGTGTTCTCTGCCAAAATGTTTAGAAAATGGAACACTTCCAGATTTTCTTATTCAGTTCCAAATTCTCTATTCCTCTCCCTTTCTCTTCATCTATCGCCTGTTCTCCTTCTGTGTGTCCTTCTCCATCTCTCCCTGGGTCTCATACAGTTGGAGTGTGATAATTTCATCACAGTCATTCAAAAGGTGAATGACACCTTCGTGGTTTGTGGGACCAATGCTGGAAGTCCAAAATGCTGGCTGCTGGTAAGATATTTTGTCTATGAAGAGTCTGGAGAGGACGCACCCAATACCCAGTTGTATATTGAATTGGTTCTTAACGTGTCCTTGAGGGGTTACAGTGAGTGCCCAGCTAAATGAATGATAGTAAAGTGGATTTTATTTGAGAGAGATATACAGGTTTCTGTGCAGAATGAAAATCTGAAATATTCAGTCAAGAACATACCTTTGTTCTAATCAATCAGACGCCAATTTGATTTGGCACCGGATTTGGGTGCATTATATTCAAAGGGGCTCTCAATGACCAGGCCCTATATAAACGTGCATTGCAAGCTCACAACGTGGTGTGAGCTTATAGATAGAATACTTTTGGCACCGCCATGCGACAAATATGATGTAACACCCGGGATTCAAACTCAGGTCCCCCACGTGAAAGTCCAACATCTTAACCACCTGACCAAAGGGATATCCCTATGGACAAGGGGAGATATTAGACTCTTGAGGCCTTCAGGCAGAGGCTCTGAGCCACTCTGCTACAATGACATGCCCAGAATGGCGATAACATGTTAAATTTGGATGATTGGACGTGTCAGGTTTTGAGATGTTTTACCTCCCTACAGGTAAATGACACAGTGTTGACAGATGTCCAGGGAAATGGGCACATAGCGTCCGCCTCGGATATCTCCCCACCCTATCCCTCCCAGAGGTTCATCAGCCTGCCTGCAGGTACTGATGATGATGGGAAGTTTACATTTCAGTCACACATAGCAAAGACATTACCATATTTAAGTCTATTACTAGTTACCATTTTGTTTATTTATGTTCTCTTTTTTTTCATTCATATTGTAGATACTATCAGAATTGTACATGGTACTTTATATTTACTTATTTTTTCTTTTACTTCTTTCAAATGTTATGAATGAAATGACTGAAATGCTCAAATATTTTTATTTTACTTAAATTTACGCACGTCACTGATGAGAGAAGGGGGCTAAACCAATTAGTCAACTATGAAATGCTTTGAATGCTTGTGTTTGATACAGAACACCTTGGTAGAAAGATACAAAACCTCATTATCACTCCTGAATCACAAATTAACATGGTATTTTGACACAGTATCAAAAGCAGCTTTTAGTACCACAAATGAGACCCCTATTCCTGGCAACTTTTCTGCACATTAGCAATAGTCACAAGCCCTGTAATATATAGTGCCATATCCTCTACCCATTGCATTACCCTAAGGTTGGCATGCCAGTGCCATGTTCTACCCCTTTTAGCCACACAGAACCACTTTACTATGAGCTCAAAAGGAACAAATCAATCAGAGCTAGATTGACAGAACAGAAAACCGACACAACACTGTTTATAAAACAATTTGCTGTTAGAATAATTAAAGAAACATTACAAATAATCCATAAGGTATTCTTGAGACCAATGGAAGATTGCAGGAAGTTAAATCAGATTGAGATTGATTGTTTAACCAATGAGCCAGTCATCTGCTTGAGTAGTGCTGCATGCTGTAATAATAATCTGTTCAAATGAAGCCATTAGTGCCATGATTTCAAAAGCTTGCCTTTGTATTGCCATGGAGACAGACCATTAAGTGGGTTGATTGAAATGTAGTGATGGGGGTGGATGCTGATTGCCGCAGACAGATTCTCCCCCTTGATGTCTTCTCTGTCTGGCCAACACTTTTTTTTTTAAATTCTCTATCCTCTACCTTGGCCTTCTTTGTAATCTTGTTCTCTGCCTATCTGTATTTCTCGCACTACATCCATTTATTTTTCTCTCTGTATGTCCTCCCTTCTTCCTGTCTCACTCAATCTCGTTCTGCGTCTCTCTGGCTTTTTCTCTCCATCTCCTTCCCACTTCCTCTCGTCCCTCAAACCAATCCATCACACTCTGTGTCCGACAACCCCCCTCCCGCCAAAGACGGGAGTCTGTACTCTGCTATGTCGTCGGTGGGAGGTCATCCCGGCTCTATTCGACGGACGTATGGCTCCCAGAAGCTCCTGAAGACAGAGAACGTTTGGCTGCTGAGTGAGTAGGAGGAGAGAAGTAGAGACGAGTGCAGGGTTAGTGGAGGGTGGTGAATAATAGTGGGTGGTGCAAGGCTGTATTATTATTGGAGTTTTTCTTTTTAATCAGCCAGCCTGAGAAAGATATTGTGTGGGCATGTTCAAATTTGCCAAGTCTGTGGCGGGGATTAAAGGTTATTCAGATCCCTCGAAGACTGTGTGCCCTGCTACTTGGTTGTTGAAGGGAGATGTGCATGTGAAAGGAATACGAAAGCAGAAGCAGAGATTGTGCACTACAAACTAAGAAATGGTCTCTCATCTCACTTCTTGCTTATGTTTCAAATTGAGATGAGAGAACCTGTGGAATGAAACAACCTGTTTTGGGTGCAGTATCATTTAACACATTTTTACACTATTATATATTATAATAAGACTACTAAACAAGTAGCTCCTTTAAAAAAAAGGTGTTAAAATTCTAAAATAGAAAGTGGATTTTCATTATACACATGCAAAGCGATCTCATATTATTCTTTTTTAGTTTTAGTTATTTTTTAAATAGGAGAAATAATATTTTAGGACTTGTTATTATCTTGATCTGACATTTTTGTGTAAATGTCATCATTCTTGACAAAGATCCGCAGTTTGCTGGCGCTGCTGTAATACCATCGTCAGAGAAGTTCAAGGAGGAGGTATACTTCTTCTTCAGTGAGATCAACAAGACAGCCAGGGTGGATGAGGAGCCATACAGGGCCCGCATTGGACGAATCTGTACGGTAGGTTTTCACATGCCATTTAATGTTATTGTTGCGCAATGTAACGTTATTACCATACCATCCGTACCATACATATGTATACTTCCCAGGTGGATGAAGGGGGTATTAAGGCACTGCTGGAGAACTCATGGACCACCTTCATGAAGGCCAGGTTGATGTGTGGTGTCGGCAGCACACAGCAGCAGTACAACAACATCAAGCAGGCTGTGGTGACGGTGCTGACAGCTCAGGACAACAGGGCAGGAGTCATGTATGGCTTGTTTGCCAATGCATGGTAAGCTGGTAAAGCTATCTTCCAACCTGGAAGAAAATAGGCCAGGCTTCACCTGGCAAAAAAATTCAAAAGCAACAATTAAAAACAGGAAGAGAAATGCAGAAATGCGTAAACCTAGATAAAAGCATATTGCTAAACTGAAACGTCCTCAGCCCTCCTCTGAGACACATATTTTTTGTATATTATAATCAGCATTAGTGAGGCCAATTATACAAGCATAGATTAAAATGGGTCAGTCAAGTGGTCCTCAAGTACAAATTAACCTTTAATCCTTTACGACCTGAGGCCAATTCTATAAATGGCTTCTAAATCAGTAGTTCTCGCACTTCAAGATTTTTCAAAAATGTAAAAAAATAGCAGATGTACATTGTACATTTTTGAATAGTCAACGCTAAAATCTAAAATGACGTAGTTTTAATGGGTAACAGAAACAAACAAGAAAACTACTGAATTTTGTTTTCAAACAGCTCAGATAATGCATTTATACAATCATGAATTACAATCATGAATCTAATCACTGGAAATGTGCGTCTCATAACCAAAAACAAACAACCAAACAACCAAAAACTTTTAAGTGAAAAATTGGTGAGTGGAAAAAACAAATGTGCAATTGGCCGTATTTAGTTTTGTTATCAGAGATAAGATTACGTATTTTCATATGTCTAAACTAAAACATGGTATGGTTTTGTTCAGGGGCAGAACAGTGATATGTGCCTACTCCATTCAAGACATTGACCAGGCCTTCTCCACCTCTAAACTGAAGGGCTACAGCACTGCTTTCGTTGGCTCTCGCCCTGGAATGGTAAGTTCATTGTCAGTTAAGTCGCAATGTTTTGTAAATCCAGTCTGAATCTGGGATAAAATAAGTGATCGTGAAATAATTGTGGAATGGCATTCTGTGCCATCTTCAGCCTGCTTTCTCAAAAATAGCAGATATACTGTACAATTGTTTTACATTTATGAAAAAGCTTGAAAGTGTGAGAACTAATGATTTAGAAGGCATTTTGTAGAATCTGCCTAAGGTATAATGGGCTAATTTATACACCACTAGAGCGGAGCGATGTCAGAACAGGCCATATCCATATATGGAGATATAGGGGTGATCGGGTTCCTGGGCAGAGGCTTTTTGTGCTGGTTCTGGACAACCGGAAATGCATGCAGGCCAGCTCCATATACAGTATGGACCCACGGCAGGGGCCCTGTTCAGAACCCGGGCAGAGGCCTTTTTGGGGCGGTTCTGGACAATAAGCTTATAAAGTTTACTTTGCCATTGACTTGAATAGTGGTGTCATGCTCATAGAACGCAGTACCACGCCGTGGTGGCAGTAATCTTTTGACGTGCACTCGCAGGGACGAGCACGCTAGAACACGTCCCCCTAGATTCAAGAGAAGACGCACCAACCTCGCATCACCAGACTTTCCAAGACGCATCAAGTACCCAGTGGTCTAGGTTTTTATGTCTGTGTCCCTTTTATGCCCATATATGGAGTTCTTTGTCAGGCATGCCCAAATATGGAGTCTATGCAGACGTCTGAATGATGTCAGAACAGGCCAGCTCCATATATGGACCCCCACTGCACACCCTTGTGGTGTGGAAGTCGGTGGGGCGAACGGTTCTTGGATTACACACAGACAGACAGAGACTTGGTGGATTTATAGATAGAAGATACACGACAAAGTATAAATTAGGCTTTGCTTCCCTTGTAGTGTGTCCGCAAGAACGCATCGATACCAGAGCAGAACAACATCAAGAACCTGGGGGTCATCCGGTACCACCCAGAGATTGAGGACGTGATCCGTCCACTTGGCGTGGCTCCCCTGGATCTGCCCACAGATGACCAGATCACACACACTGTGGCAGACATCGTCTTGGCAGTAAATGATGAACACTACAGTGTCCTGTATCTGGGAACAGGTTTGTCTTTGAGATTTAAGTGCTTTTTTATTTATAATTCATGAAAACACATCACATTTTACTACAAAACATCTATGTCCAAGCTTATAAGACAAGCTATAATAATAAATAGATCAGTCATAGGGGAAACAAGCTTCCTGTTATAGAATCGAAAATCCATGAAAAGATTAAACAAATTCATGGGTATGGATGGATAATCTTGATATCGCAGACTTCCTTCAAATTGTATTACCAATATTGTGAGCAATCAGTAGCAAGATGTTCAGCCAGCAAATGGTGACACAGCGTGGCAAAATGTATTCAAATGCTGCTTTTTGGAAAAAAGCTTTCATAAGTGTTCCTTTGTGGTTAAAGAAGGATTGCTAAGGCAACCCAATAGACAGTGTTAGCCTTGGCCAAAACGTTGACCTACTAGGAAGTAACTATGGAAACCCTGTTGAAATATACACTCATACCGTGTACGTGTAGGCATGAAAGGTCAGCCTTTCTGTTTGTCAAAACAATGTGCTGCTTTCACAATATAATTTCTGGTGGATATCATGGTACACATTGTCATTCATAACCATACGTCTGCGTTGTTTCAAACAAGAGTGCATGAAGGACAACTTGGCAGGAAAGGATGGCCTCTCACTGTGGCCTCTGCAAAGTGTGTCACACTATGAACAGCCATGGGCCTCTGTGCTGGTCTAAAAAAGAAACTAGAGCAGTTAAACTGTATGTAACTGTTCAGTCGGTGTCAGGCTGTGATACTATATGTGATGGGACAGGATGTGTTATAGACATGCTGTTTGTAGGTGTTTACACCTATGTACATACATACTTGGGGGGTGAGATTTGGTGTGTCTCACATCTTAAATACTTTTCACTTCTGTTGCCCGTCTAAATTGTAAATAGCTGTAGACAGATGTTCACAACCCAATTTTAGCCCTGTTCCACATTTCATCAGCTTCCCCGTGAACAGTATATTATTGAGGGGGTCGACGGGCATACACACACATTTACTTTGCCATTGACTTGAACAGTGGTCATGCTCGTAGAACGCAGTACCACGCCGTGGTGGCAGTAATCGTTTGACGTGCACGTGCAGGGACGGAACGGGACAGTGCAGTGTGTGCACGCTAGAACACATCCCCCTAGATTCAAGAGAAGACACACCAACCTTGCATCACCAGACTTTCCAAGACGCACCAAGTACCCAGTGGTCTAGGTTTACTGGCGCCCCCATAATAAAGATAGGTTTCAGATTACAGACATCACCCGACACTGAAACATATCCTAATTACGTCACCATCAACATCAGTATATATACCTACCAAGCATGCGCACAGCCGGCCACAGTATAGTACTTTCAACTTACATACATGTATACATACATACGTTACCTGTTACTCAACCAATATTGAAACATATCGTAATTACGTCACCATTGACAGCCAGTTATAACCTGACTGTAGTATTTCATTTCAATGTTTTACAGAGTGGCTGAGATTTGAAAGTTCATATCGGTTGACAGTACTTGCGTGCTCTTCGCACTAGTAGGGCATTTATGGCCTACTTGTGTGCAACGCGCAAGTAGGCACTTGACAGAGTGCAGTTCTAGTTACTTGCGCAAGCAGAGTGCGCAAGTAATAATTTCGCCCAGTCTTCGTTCATCGCAACAGCCACCCGCCATTTTATGCGTATGCCAATAAAACAGCAAATCTGTGCCTGGTTTGCTGGGACCAGATCACATAAATGACCATATGTCTTACGTCCTCATTTAGAGCTAGTGATCTGGTCCCAGCAAACCAGGCACAGATTTGCTGTTTTATTGGCATACGCATAAAATGGCGGGTGGCTGTCGCGTTTTTTGGCGCTAATTAACCACAGTATACCGCTAATCAACTTACAACTACATTACTCTATATAGTATATGAATATGTAAACGTATGTCTTACGTCATCATTTAGAGCTAGTCATACGTATACTATATACATAATCAGTCAAATAAAATAGCAAATTGTGCCTGATCTGCTGGGACCAGAGTACGTGGTGTGTATATGTATGACTAGCTCTCAATGATGACGTAAGACATATATATGGTCATTTATGTGATCTGGTCCTAGCAAACCAGGCACAGATTTGCTGTTTTATTGGCATACGTATAAAATGGCGGGTGGCTGTCGCGGTTTTTGGCGCAAAGTAACCACAGTATACCGCTAATCAACTTACAACTACATACTCTATATAGTATATGTATATGTATACGTATGTCTTACGTCATCATTTAGAGCTAGTCATACGTATACTATATACATAATCAGTAAAATAAAATAGCAAATTGTGCCTGATCTGCTGGGACCAGAGTACGTGGTGTGTATATGTATGACTAGCTCTAAATGATGACGTAAGACATATGGTCATTTATGTGATCTGGTCCCAGCAAACCAGGCACAGATTTGCTGTTTTATTGGCATACGTATAAAATGGCGGGTGGCTGTCGCGGTTTTTGGCGCAAAGTAACCACAGTATACCGCTAATCAACTTACAACTACATACTCTATATAGTATTATGTATATGTAATTATGTATACGTATGTCTTACGTCATCATTTAGAGCTAGTCATACGTATACTATACTATATACATAATCAGTCAAATAAAATAGCAAATTGTGCCTGATCTGCTGGGACCAGAGTACGTGGTGTGTATATGTATGACTAGCTCTCAATGATGATGTAAGAAATATGGTCATTTATGTAATCTGGTCCCAGCAAACCAGGCACAGATCTGCTGTTTTATTTGCATACGCATCAAATGGCGGGTTGGCTGTCACGGTTTTTGGCGCAAAGTAACCACAGTAATAATATATTACATATAATATATATTATATATATATATATAAATAATATATTTTAAATCAGTTTATATACCTTTTTTTTCATCACATATCAATGATTTATTTTTCTTTGAAAAACTAAAAAGGGATCTAGAATATATCTACATCGATAAAACTGTATTTCTTATATAGATAGAAACTTGAACCATACTTAATAATACTAGGTGTTTATATGCATAAAGTAGGTAGGTAGGTTCAATGTCAATGGCGTTTAATGTTTTAATGTTTAATTTACGTCATATTTAGCGGAATTCTGACCTAATTTCTCCGTTCATTGTCAATGGCAAAACTTGAGACGTGTGGGGACAAGATTTAGCGGACATTTGACCTGAATTCCCCTTTCAATGTCAATGGCAAATCTTGAGATGTGTGGGGAGAAAAGCTGTTTATATAACAAAGGGTGACGCATCAATGTGGCACTGTTGGAAATAGATGTAAATCAGGCTTTACTCTGAAACAAAATAATCACCAACAAGCACTGGTACATACTGAAGATGTACAGTATATAATGGTTGTTTACAAACTGAAAACATATATATCACTCGTGACTCATCTCCTCTTTTTCAACAGAACAAGGTAAAGTTCTGAAAGTTCTTCACACCAGCGACGAGGCCTTCATCATTGCCCAGTATTCTCTGTTTCACAACGAGGGTCCCGTTTTAAACATGGCCATCGACTCCAAAAAAGTATGTAAAACATTATATGGTAGTGCTCACATTTCATGACTTAAATTAATCATTTTTGCATTCTTATTTGAATTAATTGTACAATTTCAATTTGTTTTGTTCGTTTTTATTTTAGTTCAGTAAATTAGTAAATTAGTAAATTAGTAAATTAGTGTGCATATGTCTTTCTTTACAGTTACACTATCATCACTTAAATATATTAATATAAATATATTAATAACCTATCTGTATACAAAATGTGGAACGCCCTACCAACAGTCATTAAGACATGTGAATCCCTTGACTCCTTCAAAACCGCTCTCAAAGGGCACCTACGGATGGCTGCAATTCGAAACTGGCCTCTGTAAAATCTGAATCCCCCCCACCCCCCCACCCCATTTTCACCCACTGTATATAGTATCTTTTCCCTTTTTTGCTTCCCATATGATGAATTCCTGTTCTGTTCTTTACCTACAGAGAAATGTCTATTTGTATGTCTCTAAATGTTTGTATGTCTTTAAATGTTTTGATGAATTGAACAATGTGGACCCTGTTGTAAACAAGTGTAATGCTTAATTGGGTCGTCCACTCACAGTTGACAGTCTTTGTATTGAGTTTGTGCTTAAAATGTACTGTAAATTCTACAAACTGTTAATAAAGATTTCAATCAATCAATCAATCTTTCATATATCTTAGTAAACATTTCAGCAGCATGTACATCTGGTAATACATCATCCCTTCTTAGGGACACCTTTATGTTGGCACGGCGATGGAGGTCCAGCGACTGCCATTGGCTGACTGCGGTCGCTATGGAGACACTTGCAGGGAGTGCATACTTTCTCGTGATGCATATTGCGGCTGGGACAAGGCCAGGAGGAAGTGCCTAGCCATCCCCTCGGGATACAACATGACCACTGGGTATGATGGGATACATGATGTCACGTGTCTGTGTGGCTGTTACATGTTTGCAGGGACTGATAACAGCCTGCCTGTTTAGTATGCAGCCAAGATTGCGTTTTGTTTTTGGAAGGGTTGGGGGTCCTTTCTTTAAGCGCACTTCCAAGAAGTGAATCGCTGCGGTCAGCTAAAAATATTGTATCTTCAAAGCAGCCTCAAACCTGCTTTATGCGTAGTCATACGATGATGACAGTGTCCCGAATCAAAAATAGCCATGATGTGATGTGTTGTGCAGTTCTAGTTCTATTTTTGGAACAGGATACCATTGTACAATGGAGTATACATTGGGTATCATTTTCATTTTGGCATGCTATGCACTTCTGAAAATGTGTCACGGGGTTGGAGAGGGATTGGAATGGTTTTATCATGGGTTTGGAATGAAACTTGATACAGGCCAACTGTACCAATACACTGTAGGACTATGTTAACTTTAAGACTGCATACTTTATGCTGTGCCTCTTTTGTGCCTTTCTCTTCGGATTATACAGCAGAATGATTTAGTGCTGTATTTTTTAAATTGAGCATAATAAATAAGTATGATTTTGACATGAAAGCCTTTACTACAAATGTTCTTCTCTCTATTATCTTCTAGGACATTCATTCAGCATCTGGACCAGTCAAATGCCTCTGTTTGTGGTGAAGCTCCTGGTGAGTACAGTATTATGTTCTTTCTCTCCATGCCCTATGCTATTTTAATTAAACAAAAAAGGGAACTTTTCTGAGGAACCACAGTCCAGAGATGATTATCATATAATTGAGCTGTGCCGCAGTAGGGAGTTATTTTTATATCAAAGTTTCCCCTGCTTCCAAGACAAAAGCCAAGTTCCATAAGCGACTACTCGTGGCAGTTTCTCCGATCTAACTGGGTAGGTATCTTCATGAGAGATCTTTCTTTTCCATTACACATCTTTCCAGTTGTGTCAGCCTTTCAACGGTCATGCCTGTCTGTACTGATAAATTAGCTGAATCCTTCGCAAGAAAAGTTCAAGATGAGAAGATACACTGTAGAGAGAAAGCTGGTATAATTTCCATATATCTTTCATAGGTCAGCCAGGTATCATGCATTAGGCATGATGAAATTACTTTACCTCTGTAGCATCCAAATCAAGCCAGAAGTCCTGATGACTTTATCTGTTCAGGTCAAATTTATCACCTAGCAAGATGTGTATTAGTGTTCTGTGTTTGATGGGTTTCTTTAGGGCCCTATTTTGGGGAACAGGCGAACCGGCATAAAGTGCAGCTTTGTGTCAAAGCTGTCTCACTCCCAAAAGGCATATTTTGTCAACATGTGACGTGAGGGTTGCAACTTGCAATATGACTTTTAGGGAATATATGAATTACGATGGGTTCATAACTCGGACGGCGCTGAGTTGGCTCAAGAAGACTTTGCAATGTTCGGTACGGCAACTCGCTCATGTGTCCCGAAAAGACACATGTTGTCATCTAAGTCACAATATGCCTTTTGGGGAGTGAGACACTGTTGCGCGGGTGGGGCATGGCAACAGACGTTTGGTATTTTCTGGACTGAGAAGTACCTTTGATGAAATGGTGAGATGGGTTGGGTGAGGCTGAATATATTATCTGGGGGAATAGTTAGTGTACGTGTTGCAGGTGGATTCAATCATGTATGTCACAAGAGCAGATGTCCAGATTGTCCACCTAGTGATTGCATTTTGAAAGATCCTGAACCTCTGTGTATGTGTGAGGAGCAAGTGAAACATGAGGCTAGAAAATGATAGAACATATATCAAAGGCAAATCAAAAGAGAGATCAACCAGGTGCTCAATGGAGATAAAGGTTTTGTTAAAAACATGTGCTTCTAGGATCAACTGCCACTCGGCAAATGACGGTGGAGAGGGTGTGAAATCAAGGTACTTTTTACATTACAAACGCCAACATGTTTTGACCTACTGGTCTAGGGCTAATATGACTTATTAGTCCTGATGAAGACCAGTAGGTCGAAACATGTTTTAAACTGTTTTGTAATGAATGAATAAAGTAACTTGATTTCATGCCCTCTCCTCCGTCATTTCTTGAGTGCTCGGATCACTCTTCTTTTTTCAAGATATTAAAAGCATTCTTTCTTTGTCTTCACTCAGTGACATTGACAATGATAGATGAGGCGAAATAAAGCAGTTTTAACTGTTGCCCTGAGCAGACATCCACAGATGTCTACAGTAGGAGGTCAATGCAGCAGTCATTTATCTGTATCTGTGCACGCCTGTCCATGTGATCTGTCCATGACAAATGTCTATAAAACAGGGTTGGTACACTCATTGGATGGAATATGAAACCGAACCAGGCAGTGTGTAATGATAATCGACCCAGTTGACCAATCAGTAAGCCTTTTAGAAAGGATAAACACCTATGATATCATGCCTTCAATAGTCTCCATGTGTTGTGGTGCACAAGAATTGTGTTGGATACAAGCATTTAACCTTTGTCAATATGATTTCCAGCTTGAGGAATGTCTCGAAGTGAAACAAACAAGCATATTTTAAAATCAGGCACAGGCAGTGTGTGCAGTGCACCTCTGGCAATTAACATGTGCTGAAAATAACAATGGAAGAGAGCCTGTGCACTATATGTCAGTAGTACGTCGCCTCACGCATCCTACCCCAAAATAGGGCTGAGAAATATCCTGCTAGCATCCCGACCCTTAGAGTCTGGACTGCTCCTAAATATAAACCCATCTGGAAATGAGCTGAAGGCTGGTGCTAGGTTACTATAGGTTACCAAGGTTATTTTCATAGCATTAGATGGAGAGATATCTTGTGTGCACATTTTGGCCTAATCATTCTCTCCAGTTATAGAGAATACATTGCATACACTAGGCCTACATGTGGAATAGAACACAACTCTGAGTCTGACTGGGGAAGGCAAGTAGGCAACACACAAACGTTGTGTTGTGTTCTTGTGTCCTCCTTATTCATCTATCAGATAAGATACCATGTTCACTTGCCAAAGATTACAAATAAAGAATATTCTCTGCCTATGGTTGGCAGCTACAGTATGCCACGCCTTGTTATCCAACTTAGCTAATTAGCTAATAAAGAGATGCATTTACAGTACTTTCTGTTAGTGACTGTACGTAATCGTTTGGTTAAGGTTTCATATTTTAATAATCAGATTTCTCGAAATAATGCTTGATTATCTCTTGCAGCATTGAAGCTGCAGCGCAGGACATCGCCCAGGGAGGTGGTGGTGCAGTCAAACTCATCTGTCTTCCTCCCTTGCCCTGTACGCTCATTCCATGCAATGTACCGTTGGGAGAAGGACAACTGCATCAAGAACTACCCCTGCCTGTTTTCTGGGGACTCCTGTGTCCTGGGGCCAGCTGTGGACACACCCCTTAAGGAGGGTGTGTTCCGTTGCATGGCTACCGAAGATGGATTTAAGGTTGAGGTCATCTCCTTTAGGCTGGTATACAATGGGGGGGCCCTAGCCACCTCCCTCGCTGCGACCTTGGGGTCTTCTCTCTTGCTCGCTGCAGCCACCCTTTGGCTCCTGTAATTGCAGCCAAAGCTAATGCTGCTAAAGCTAACCCCTCATCCTTATTGGCTCCCACTAACAGGAAAGGCAGGGGGTCACTGTTACCAGGTTAGGTTCGCACAGCATTGAGGTACAGGGTTTGGATTGCATGGTAACCACTATTTGCTTTCCTTTTGGTCCTTGAATTTATCATATCAATTTAGAACAAATTAAACTTCTAGTTCCAAAACTACAGTAGTAGTAAATAGATGATTAAATAATTACTTTCAATATTAAAACAACATACTTTGCAGCTGTATAAAGATTAATTAGAACTTGAAAAATACATAATATTCAAACTTAAGAAGTTGTTTTTTAAGCTTGCTTGTTATGAAATGAAGTCATGAGAGTTTTTATCTAGATTCATATCACAATAAGTGCTTTGCGAACCTTGCCTCTGACTCAAAAAGATACATATCCAATGAGTTGGGCAAAGAAAAACCCAATACCAGGCCAATTATTTTTACTGTTTCTCTACTTATTTTGAAGTTGACTTGATTGTGCTTATTTGTGAATATGTAAACCTTTAATACTGCTCTTACATCTATAGACATGCATCTTGTCAGACTTGTTGGACATCATTATAGCTCACTAGTATTCAGAAACAATGTCTGGTATTGAGATTTAAAAAGCCTTAACACTTCTGGGACATGTACCCCTAAGCACAATTTTGCAGTTGAAGCAGAATATTGCAGATGTGGTTTAAGACTTGACACTAATAATGGTGCAGCCAAGTCTATTCCAAATCAGCAAGAAGGAAGTGTCAGCTTTTTGAAAGGAAGTCGGATGGGCATGAGCTCATTCTCAAACATCACTGTGTCTCAGCACCTCCTCCTCAGACAAGGTAATTTTTGCACTGCAACAAATGTGAGTCTTAACAAGTCATTTAATGTTGTATTCACTCTTAAAATCCAACTTTTAAAATCCATTCTTCTTATCGAGCAAAACAAAATAAATCAAATCAAATCTGTCATGTACATGACAGATTCGTTTTTTCAGTTTTCTTTCAAGAAACATTTTCTTTCAAGAACATTTCAAGAACGCAGTTGTAGTCAAGTGGATCTATTGTAATGAACTCCATTTGATGATTTCTTCATAACTCGATAATTAATTCGATATTAAGACAGAATTAGATATTAAACGACTCAATGTCATCTTTTTTGCAGTGATATTTTTATCAGATGGTATCAGACAAACATTTCACTACTGCATTTTCAGTAATCATTACTATTAAGTCATAATTTCAAGGGCAGATGAGGCTAAAATAAGTTGCATATAGACAATAGAGCTGCATTTTGTAGTGTGCCAGGAGGAAAAAAGGCTTGTGGTACTGTAATTATAACAGTGAAGTACAGTATGTTATGTATTTTATGCTCTGTCAATGCTGAATCCTACCTTTGCTGCCTATGTACTGTATGTGCCAGTTTATCTTGATGGTTATGAGTTTTTTATACCATAGTTATAACAGGATGCATAACCACAGGCTGCAAAACATTTGCCTCTTTCCACAGGGAAATCAGAGCTATGTAACAGGCTATAAGAAGTATAATTTTTCATACTTTTATGCTGCGAAACAAAAGGCTTGATAGATTTCAATAAGAAGTAAAATAGCAACCACAACAAACAGCAACCACAGAGAGAGAGACTAATCATTTTTCTCTTATGCCATATATCGTCGTGTTCCGGGTATATATGACATAAGAACAAAATGTAATTTTGTAAGCATGGTCAATAACAGTTGTTGTATCACTGAAGCATTAATCTCTCAAGGCAGATTTTCTTTTTTTTTTACATTGTTCTCAGATTTGCGATTGCTGAAGCATACACAAGTCAAACCTTATGAATACTAATAAACTGATTGAGGAAGTACAGTAAGCTAATTCATTTCAGAGGAAACTTAGTAAGCGTCCTCTGTAATGAATTATTCAGTGGATTAGCCGGCTCTTAAGAGTTTGGAAAATTACCATCGTATAATATAATTTAAATCTGGCCACGCAAGGCTAACCACTGCAGCAGATATGATATTTAAACAACAAAGCCAGCTTGTCATGTTAACATTATCAAGCCTTCAGACAGATCAGGAACACATATATCCCTAACGATACCCTATATAGGAATTGTCCAATATGTCTTATCAGATAAGTCGGTAGATAATGAGCATACCTTATATTATGACAGAATATACTTACTTAAACTAAAACCTACTAAATTTCTTAGTTATTAAAGGCAACCTGTCTGCTTTTTCTTTCTATTTGTGGTTGGTTGTGTGTTGCTGTCTTCAGATCTAAGCTTACTGCATTGCACTGATGCCATAATTAAGCTATGTTAAGCTCCTCATCCACCTAACACTCTTGTTGCTTTTTAGGATGGTTATTCAGCAAATCCACACCATTCTTTACATGGATTTTCCTCACACCCCACATGCTGTAGACACACACATACGGCAATATTATACTTACTTTTTATGCCAGTTCCTACAGTACAACTACTGTATCTGTGCAACTGTGCTCTAAAAGAGTGTGTTAGATTTGCCACTTTAAAGCGGTTGTGCTAGCCATGGCTAATTAGGCAAATACACCTGCATTGCCTAATGCCCACTGTTTTGTGAAACAAGCTTTGTTTCTCTGCTACACAAGATTGATGACCTGGTGTCATATGTGAAGACCAATGAATTGGTGCCATGCAGTGTTGATTGTATTGGTTTTTCTACGGGAGTAGCCCCAATGCTCAGGCTGATACCACTCTGAAATGACACCTCACCTAATTAACATCCTTGACCAGGGTGACAGCCAAAGATTTGGACTGTCACTGGTAATGTATCGACTTTACCTTATTGTACCTATTACCATTCTATTCTAAATGCCAACATGACAGGTAGAATTACTAGAGTGGTTGGTGATTATGAATGTTTACCAGACACTGTGGCCAATAGACAAAAAAGTCCTTTCCTGCTCTGTTTTCAATGCTGCACCTGTGTGTGGCTCATAGAAGTTAGATTTTTAACCACTTAAACCCTATTTCAAAATTTGTAAAAACGACCGATCTATAAGCTCACAATGTGGTACGTTGTGAGCTTGTAGATCTGCTGATTTTGAAAAGACAATTCGATTTTTTTTTAAACATCTTCTTGTCTGTAATGACAGAATAGGGGCACCAGGTGGTTAATAATTGCTGACACTATTTTCAAGTCCTTGCTTTGACACACCTAGACATTCATATGTATGACGCATCAAACTCATCAAACATATCATCCACTGCCATCTATTATCAACAGCCAGTCTGATGATAAAGGCTAATCTCCCTCAAAGCAAGATCTTGATATAATGCCTTCAGGAAACCGTTTTGGTAAATCACGCCATCTGCTGTAAATGAATCTATGTCGAGTTAAGTGTTTTGTTTGCTCTGGGGGTTTTGAATGTCAAATACTGTACATTGTCATTGTGTGTGTGTGTGTGTGTGCCAAAATTCTGTGTCTTGATATATCTTATTTTAAAATTAACACACCAAACTCTATTCAAAATAGATTTGTATTGGTGCCATATCAGTCTATCACCTCATAATCACACATCATGTATTTTTAAATAACAGATATCTATAGTGCAATAGATATTCATGTAACAAATCCATAATGCCATGTGTTTTCTCTCGACCGAACAGTGTGCAGTGAAATTAATAAAGTATTCAAATGATGTATACACCTTGAGCATTTCATTTATCTGAGATAGATGTGTGTAGCCTACTTTAAGCTGTCAGTGACCTTCTGTTTACTGTAGCTCAAACTGATTTACAATATATTTTTTTCAATATATTTCTTTGAGCTTTTTCTGCCTTTATTAGATAGTACACAGTAGTCTTGACAGGTAATTGGGAGAGATGGGGAGTGACACGCAGCAAAGATTGTGTTCGGGGTCAGGCCTATAGGTGCCCGGACCACTACGCCAGCCGCCCAGGCCTGATTTACAATATTGACAGTACAAAATGGAAACAGTAGCAGCTATTTGATGACAATGACCAATGTTTTAAACAATACGAGTGTATAATAAACAAAGTACAGCTAAAACTAGATAATGCAAAGAACAAGGCTGCATGTGGGCCTACACACAATCAACTCTACTGTTTAAAAGTTAAAACATATATCACAAAATGGTTAATACATGGCCTGCATGGGCATGATATGAGGCTAATGAAGGTCTAGCACCATCTATTGGTCAACACTCTTCATCCAAAACATGACTTGTTTTCTATTAATTACTCACCCCACAAAGCTTGAATACATTGAGATGTTTTTGTCGCATTCCTGAGCCAATAATACAATATATAGACCAACACAAAACTATAAAGAATAATGTAAACTCCAAAACAACTCTCACAGTGTAATCACTGAGAGGCCAGGTGATCCAGGTTAATATTGGATTATTGGCTCAGGAATACAAGAAAAACATTCAAGGCTTCATGGGGTGAATAATTGATAGAAAATAAGTAATATTTTGGGGTTAAGTATTCCTTTAAAGGTAGTAAGGTAGTAAAAGTAGTAACATCTGTAACTAAAGGGTCAGGGATTAGATCCAAACAAAATGTCGATCAACAGTCCCAACCTGTTCACTCACAGTTCATTGTTCTGGGTTTGATGATGCACAATGCACATGTCTGTCATACTTATCAGTATCACTGGGCTGTTTCACAAGACAGCAAGCCACAAACAAAGAAGTACTGTAACATTGTGGTGCATGTGCCATTGTTTCATATACTGCCATGTCACAATTTTCCGATATGTTGGAACACTTCCTCTTTAATCTTCATCCCCAAATGAAACTCGGAGCACAGTTTGGGTTGCCTAGGGCAGGGCCTGCAAACTTTGGTCAGAGCCATTTGGAATGGGGTCTGATCATGTGAAACTAATACATCTTGATCACATGACCCCAGAGATAATGTGTACCGAGTTTTGGACGAACTCTGTAGGCCACTGTAAGATTAGTAGCAAAATGTGAGTTTTGAAGAAAACGCACATTTTGCAGAAATGGCAGAAAATGTAATCAGGAATTCAGGGGAACAAAGATGTTGATTGTACGGTGTACCTACAGTTCAATAGGCCAAAAACGTGAAGTGGGCTGTTGTAGTACCACCATGAGGAGGTTTGACATTTTTTAGATGGAGCCTGGTTCTTCCATAGCTTAGTGGAAATGTGCATATACATTTCCCAGCATTCATGTGTGGCATTTTGTGCAAAACGGCCAGCCCCACAAACCTTTGAAGCCAATAAGCGAATTAGAATGGAATATGATAAATGTGACAGATTCGACTTGATCACATGACTATAGAGATAATATGTACCGATTTGCGTGATGTTTGGATAAAACATGTGTTGGTGGTGAGGCTCAAAGATTTGGGTCATGATTAGTCTCGCGTTGCCAGACTGTTGCCTCTCGCAATTTCCAAATGCTTTCGGATATTGTGGAATAGTTGACTGGATACACGAGACTATAGGTCATGATATATAGACCTGGTAAGTTTAGGATTTATTTTATTATTTTATCATTGTTTAAACTGTTAATAAAGTATTCAATCAATCCATCCATCAAGCAATCAATCAATCAACAACAATTTCTGCCAAAGGTTTGTCAATTATGACATCCCCAGAAGAGGGATATGCTAGGGTTCATGTCATTAATCTTTGAAAACTTTTAATGTGAAATGTATCCATTTTGTTTTTGTTGGACTGTAGGGGAAATGAGATTGTTTGTTTCCAAACAATCTCTTTAGCTCTTTCCTTACATTATCTGCAGTGCTATGTGCAGGCTACCATAAGCTAGTAGAGTTGAGTCAAGCTGGTACCAAGTACCGGGAAAACGGTTCCACTACATCTGAGATTATTTATTTTATTTATATTTTATTGCTTACAGGCTGCATTTCCTTGCAAGAAACTCCCCCTGCATTCCTGAGAAGTTGCTAACAGAAACGCGCACGCACGGGTCGCACGCACACACACACACACACACACACACACACACACACACACACACACACACACACACACACACACACACACACACACACACACACACACACACACACACACACACACACACACACACACTCTCTCTCTCTCTCTCTCTCACACACACACACACACACACACACACACACACACACACACACACACACACACACACACACACACACACACACACACACACACACACACACACACACACACACATCTGATTTGGCCCGCCCATCCAATGCTGTGTCACTTCACACAGCATTGGATGGGCGGGCCAAATCATGTGAAAATGTGTTGTGAAAAGGTACATCTCTCTCGTCATCACAGAAGTTTAGGTAAGTTCTGAGGAGTTACCTATTTTTCCCCCTATGCAGCCTTTTTAGCATTACTGTATGTATGAGTATACGTATCTCAAGGACTGTTAATATTAGACAATTGGTCATCTTTGATTAACAGTCAGAAGTAGCACTATTCGTTCAACTTTAGGCAGAGGTTTACAGTAAGACAAGCAGGGCTATGTATGGGACAAAGATGCTGCTACTATACAGGTGCATTTGGCTGATGCAGGAATCAAATCTGATCTAGCATGTGGTGACATTACATGATTAAGTCAAATCATTGAATGGGAATGGTATGATGGGGAACACAGTAATATCGGGAAAGCCTATATGATGTTTTAACTTTAAATCTGTGAAAGCTTCAGGTGTCATTTATGTTATGTATGTATATAATATAGCAACACTAAACACAGGTGATTTTCACCTGGAAAATTATAATTTTGAAATTTTCATAATGTTGCTGATGTCTGAGGTGGGTGTGCGTCTTTCAGTACCTTCATGATGCTCAGTGACATCATAGGTTTGTTTCCCTGCCCACATCCCTGTTTTTTTCTACAGGCAGGTGTTCGGGGGAATTTCACCCATGTTTAGTGATAGTCTTGTACGTGAGGGACTTGAAGCTAGGCTACGGGAGATTCATGTTTAAACACAAAATGACTGAAAGGAAATAGTTTAATGTGTAAACAGTGACTCTCTCCAATTTAGATCAAGATGCAAAATACTGTAGTTAATGACTAAACAAGTCTGTCAATGAGCTCAAAAGGGTTCTGCAATCTGCATACCCTGGCTACTATTTAGCTAATCAGCTGTAATGGGAAGGTCACAGCCAGGTTTGACACCACAACAACTTCTGGGGCTCCATAGAATTGTGTCTTGTTCAAGTGTCTAATTAATTAATGCCTGCTCATTCATGACTATTTGCTGAAGTTACTCACTCACTGTACTGTAGGATTTAAATTAAACTATATGGAAATCATTGTATTCATGTTCAAATATGAATGACTATAGAAAACAATATTGCAACATCATTCTACAATAATGGGCTTAATATGAGGCAATATTAATATTATTGATTATTTTCTATCTTATCTATTGTTAGCTTCCGTGCAGGAACGCCTGTGGTATCACTGTTTTATTTTATATAACCAGGAAGGAGGAAGCATTCCATTCCATTCATGGCATATCAGTTGTCGTCATCTACTTATTATAGTAATCTTGTGATTAGATAACTGCAGACGTTGTAAAGACTGACAATGGTCAAATGGTCTTGTGCGTCATATGATGACCATCAAACTGGGTTTTGATACTCTAGACCGTGTTCCTATAATTGCCTTCACAGATTTCTATTTATTACAAATAAAGCCATATATCGTGCAGTGCACGCAACAGTGATCAACCGTTTCCGGATTGGAATTACATGGTAAGGGGCCTCTATAGATTGCACCTCCAAAAACTGCTTTCACTTCTAGGGCATCACAAAAACGAACAGTAGCACCATCCATCTGTCATACATACAAACTCTTCTCTCCACAGCTTTCTCATGTCCTGACAGCTCCAACCCATGACTGACACAGACAGCCCTGGGTAGGCAACCAGACCTGCACTCGGGAAGCACACTTTCTAGATGATGATGAATCATTATCACGCTAATAGGTAACACATGTAGTTCTTGCCCACATTATTACAGTTTTACAGTCATTTAACATAATGATCCATGAGAGGATAAACACGGAAACGGCTGTATAAATCTTCACAGCACATTATCTGCACCAAGTTGTAAATATTTACTCAACTCTTGTCTGGACTGAGTTGATGGTTGATGGATGATGGTTATTAAAAGTGACAGATTGTTCACGTGATCACCAGTAGTTTTGACCTGGTGACCCAAATAAAAGCTCATCCACCAGCTGGCATTAAAGGACCACTTCACCACTTTTCAACCTATCTTCATGTAATTGGTCCTCACTAATAGAGCACCGAAGTCTGACGTCACTTTCAGTAGAGGGTGCCAGTCCACAGGTTCATGTATTTTTTTATTTGCATTGAAATCCCCATAGGGGGATTTTAGGTCACTTCATATAAGAACTGTGTTTGAAAAATGATGAGGAATCCAAGCTAATAGAAACTTCAGGCTTTCTATTCCTAAATATTCTTTAAAATAAATCTGGGTTTCTGAACTGCCCACAGCCCTCCTATGAGACACAGACTGAGTAGAAATTGTGCTATTTTATCATGAATATTAGTGAGGACTAATATAGGAGGATTATATGAAGATAGGTTGAAAAGTGGTGAAGTAGTCCTTTAACAAATAAAATACCCACCCACTATCAGTCCATTCTTTGTTGCTACTGTTTTATAGAATATATTAGGCAATGTGTTGTTACCACACTGGAAGGACATTTCAGTAATCATGCTCCAGTATGGTTTCTGCACTGTCCTGTCCATGTTGTAATCAAGCAGAGGGAGAACGACAAAGATATGGCGAAACTTCGTCTCACTCTGTCTTGTTTCCTTTCAGGTCCATTATGATGGTATTCTATTTGATGGGCTTCAGCACTTTAATGCTTCGAGCTCTCACATCTCCACCATCATCATCATCATCATCATCATCAGCAGCAGCAGCAGCAGCAGCAGCAGCAGCAGCAGCAGCAGCAGCAGCAGTAGAATCCTCTCCCAGCCCAAACACTGACGGGGGACCCTGTCAAATCTACAATTTTGGCCGCTCTGCAGACTGCCTTGGAAAACAACTTGACAATGTTCCATGGAGACAGTTTCCCTCCACACTAGAAGAGATCAATCTCTCCTATAACAATCTTCAAGCTGTCCGTGCCAATGACTTCCTTCACCTCCCTCACCTCCGTGTACTTCATTTGCAGTTCAATAACATTTCCTGGATTGATGACAATGCGTTTAAGTACAATCCACTACTGGAGCATCTTAACATCTTTAACAATTCCCTGCAGGAAATTCCTGCCACAGCTCTGAAGCCCCTGTTGAACCTGAGGGAGCTCTACATGTCAAACAACCTTTATAAACATGCTACTTTGGCTGATGGCTTCTCCAAATTTATCAAGCTCAAAGTGCTCTCCATGGGCGGCCCTCTCGTAATGGGTTTAAAGAAAGGTGACTTCCAACCCTTGAGGAACATGAAGTTACATGGTTTTGCTATTAAATGCTCATCCAATCTGAGCTACTATGAAGCTGGGAGCTTAGAGGTTATCCATACAAGCCAGATGGGTTTTGATATGGCCATAGATCAAAGGCCATACGTTCTCCCTTTGATGCTACATGACCTTGCAAACAAGACCTTCAGTGTCATTCAGTTTCGGAACCTCTTTGAGTTCACGTACTACAAGGGAGATGAAGACATTTTCCAGGGTTTACAACATATTACAGCATATCAGCTCATCTTTCACAGGGGCAAATTCAATGAGAATCTCCTGAGGTTGGCTTTATTGAACTTACAAGTAACGCCTATCAAGAGGCTAAGACTGCAGTATATTGACTTCGCTCGTTCGCCAACCTTTGTTGATAATGGAGCAGATTCCAGTATAACAGACCTAGCACTGGACAAACTAGATCTTTGGTAAGAGCTATCTATTTTAGGGCTTTCAAGTTCTATTCATGATTAGCACACCAAAATGTTATGCTTATTTAAATAAAATCATACAAAATTCTTAGTTGATAGTCCAATCTTGATAACATTTGAGATATTTTGTTAATAATAATAATGTTCACAAAAAGAAGAATGCAAACAAGACAATAGCCATAAAAGAGCAAAGTGCAAGTAATTCAGATAACAAAAGCTATATAGTAGCTTAGATAACAAGATAACAAAGCTAT
The DNA here is from genome assembly GCF_964188405.1 of Protomyctophum parallelum. Classification (NCBI taxonomy): domain Eukaryota; kingdom Metazoa; phylum Chordata; class Actinopteri; order Myctophiformes; family Myctophidae; genus Protomyctophum; species Protomyctophum parallelum. Next base: position 43,210,462 of record NC_139698.1, read on the forward strand.
ATAGTAAATGAGGATTCAAAATGAGCATCTGCAAAAGATTTAAAAGCTGATACTAACTTAAGTAGTCAAATTTCCTCCTCACTAGATCCACCCAGATACACAGATACACACTTGTTACTGTGTGTTGGCCCTGTCCCTGCACTGTGTTACCCAGACCTATGATAGTAAATACCCTGTAACTCCTTAGTCTTTAGCAGTTTAGCCTAGACTCCAGAACAGACCCTTAATTGCCTGAAGCTTTCATGCAATGCATCTCTGTATGTGCTATATTTAAATATATCAAATGATAGCGGGGCATGGTGAATCACAGCTAGTAGGCCCTGGGTTCGATTCCCGCTGGGGGCGTGTTCTCTCCTCCGCATCATCAGTGTCCATACCCTAGGTGTGGTTGGCGCATGAAATGCATGTGACAATTTTTTTTTTCTTTATTTCTATTAGCAATAGAATACATTAGATTCTTTATTTTCATATTCAGCTGCAGCTGAATATGCATATGCGTAATTTGAAGTGACAAAGACATAATGTTTTACAGTTTGTGATTGTTCCTGTTCCCGTAGGTATATCAGCAACCCTGATGTTCTGCGATTTGATTGGCGCTTCACCTGGTTCAACAAAGTCCAAGAGCTGACTATTCAAAACGTGTACTTCAATTCTATCCCTTGTGATGCCTGGGATGAGATGGGAGGTGTGCAGCATCTGAATGCCGCTAATAATCGATTGGTGGATACAGTACTATTCAACCCAGGATGTGATTACAAGACCAAGAGGCAAAGTCTTCACACCTTCATTCTAAGCTACAACAGTTTGTCCAGTCTGAAGATCTTGTCAACATTGTCTGAAATGTTCCCACGGCTGAAAGTGATGGACATAAGCCACAATATGCTTGGTTCTGCGGCAGAGAGCCGGGACTGTGTCTGGAAGCACAACATCACTCGGGTAATTGCTAATAACAACAAATTTGACAGTGAAGGACTCCTGTGTCTGCCCACTACGGTACGTTACCTAGATCTCTCCCATTGTGATCTCAATGAGCTTAACATGCGATACTTTGAGAAAGCCACTGAACTTGAAGAACTTTTGCTGACAGGAAACAAGATCAAATTTATTCCTTCTCTTTGGAAAAGTCCCTCTTTGCAGGTGCTGGCCCTGGATGATAATTCGTTTGGTCTTGTTAGTATACAATCCTTCCAGCTTATGCCTCAACTCTCTCAGCTGAGGGCAGGGAACAACCCTTACCACTGTACCTGTGATCTTCACGCCTTTATCAAAGACACACTGTCCAAAGAAGAGTTCAATCTTACAGACTGGCCTGAGAATTATAAGTGTTACCACCCAGAAGCCTTGCGCGACACCTTCATTTCCAATTACTTCCCAGGCCGTTTGGCTTGTGACATCAGGCTTGTTATTGTAATCTGTGTTGCTACCACGGTGGGTGTGGTCCTGATAATAATGCTGATTTGCTACATTTTTGGAGTTCCATGGTATACCAAAGCCACTTATCAGATCATCAGGGGCAAATACAGGGCTTACAAGGAAAAGGCAGCAGGCCAATCACAGGTCTATGCTTACCATGCCTTCATATCATATAGCCACTCTGACGCAGACTGGGTGAGGGACCAGTTGTTGCCTTGCCTGGAGAACAACAAAACCCCATATCGTCTATGTATTCATGAGAGGGACTTTATGCCGGGAAAGTGGATCATTGATAATATAATTGAAAATATCGAAAACAGTCATAAGGTAAGAGCAGATAGATGACACTTTAAGCTAATACTTTAGAATAAATGTTTTTATATGTGATTTATGATTTCCAACAACAATGCAAAAAGTGAGGCTCAGAACTCTTAGTTCTTGTTTGGTAAATCAGTTCAACAAAATAGTAGGTAAAAGAATCAAGTAAATACTAAAGTCTGTTTGCATATTTATTCCTCAACCTTTCTTCCTCTATCTGCAGGTCATCTTTGTCCTCACACATGACTTTGTGAACAGTGAGTGGTGCAACTATGAGCTCTGCTTTGCCCAGCAGAAAGCTGTGGGCAAGACTTTCAGTGATATCATCCTAGTGGTAAAGGAGCCAATTGATGCCCACTCTCTGCCCAACAAGTATTGTAAGCTAAAAAAGATGCTGCATAATAAGACTTACCTGGAGTGGCCACAGCAAAAAAAACAACAGGAATTTTTTTGGGCACAGCTGAAGAGTGTTCTGGGCAAACCAACCCTGGCAACAGAAAGGATCCACAGTGTTAGGAGCAGTGTCTCGTCAGTGGGTGCCATGTCAGGGAAAGAGCACCCTCTGGAGGACAGGAAGACAGAAATTGCCACAGCCAGTGAAGCTGTAGAGGTAGAGATGCATAAAGAAGTTATACACAACATTTGCTGAGTTGTATAATCAGAACGCAATCCCAGTCACATGAGGACACATTTTGCTATGATTGCATGATGCTTCCTCAAACACTGTCTAAGTAACTGTCAGTTCCATGTTAACATGGTACCAACAATTTGAGAGCAAAAGCCTGCGTCTCATTACGAATCTGATAAAGAAGAACACGATATCTCCACTTTACTGGCCCACAGCATTCTGTCACGTTACTCCAGAGGGCCTCGGAGATGCCCTAGCCTTCCACTCCGCAACGCGTGCCCTCTGAGAGACACAGCACAGGCTGAGAGGGGTCCCTGCTGACAGGCACTGAAAGGCCACTGAAACGGCTCACATGAGATATCCCATGTCGCACTCTGGATAACAAGCACAGTGGTGACAGGTGTCATGCTGTGAAGGGACCATATTCCATTACAGTCTTGGACCTTAGAGCTTTGAGATCATCTAAGCCAGCCAACACATGCTACAAGACTAGATGTGCCATGTCAAATCAAAGGGCACACAAGTCATCATATCCAAAATAGTGAATGTGTCAGGGCAGGTCAAAGGCATGGTTGGGAATTGTCAGATTATGAGATGCATGGACTGATCACTAATGTTTGGAGAGTAATAACTTAATTTATAGTCCATCAGTCATCACAGTGCCGCATGCTGAAAATAGAAGATACAAGCTTACAACACGATCAGCAATTTTTTGTGTATAATCCAGGTTTAAAGCAACGTCTAATCTGAGGAAATATTAGGATGATTAATTATTAAACAATGACATGAAAATTGCTATATGTAAATAATGTATAGTTGTAGTTAGCCTATAGATCATGTAGCCTACTTTTGTTCATTCTTTCCCCCCCATATTATATATATTTCTGTTTATTCTGCCCTCTAAAGGCGCCTACTCTAGAAACATGTTCAAATTGATATTAAACTAGAACTGCACTCTGTCGAGTGCATACTTGCTTGTTGCACACTAGTAGGCCATAAATGGCCAACTAGTGCGCAAGCAGAGCGTGCAAGTCCTTTCGACCGCTGTAAACTGTCAAATCTCAGTATCTCTGTGAAGGAACGTTTGAAATGATTAATGTTTAGATGTAACTATTTGCTACCTACTTTATACATATAAACATCTAGTATTATTAAGTATGATTCAAGTTTCTATCTATATAAGAAATACTGTTTTATCGTTGTAGATATATTCTGGATCCCTTTTTAGTTTTTCTAGTCATACACATACACACCACGTAATCTGGTCCCAGCAGATCAGGCACAATTAGCTATTTTATTTTTTACTGATTATGTATATAGTATACGTATGACTAGTAGTTGTAAGTTGATTAGTGGTATACTGTGGTTACTTTGCGCCAAAAACCGTGACAGCTGTTCCGCCATTTGAGGCTTACGCAGAAAAACATCAAATCTGTGCCTGTGTTGCTGGACCAATGATGACGAAATGACCATATTTCTTACGTCATCATTTAGAGCTAGTCATACACATACACACCACGTACCCTGGTCCCAGCAGATCAGGCACAATTTGCTATTTTATTTTTTACTGATTATGTATATAGTATACGTATGACTAGCTCTAAATGATGACGTAAGAAATATATATAGTATATATATAGTATATAGGCATATACTATATATGTATACATATATACTCTATACTCTATACTGTATAAAGTGTGTAGTTGTAAGTTGATTAGCGGTATACTGTGGTTACTTTGCGCCAAAAACCGTGACAGCTGTTCCGCCATTTGAGGCTTACGCAGAAAAACATCAAATCTGTGCCTGTGTTGCTGGACCAATGATGACGAAATGACCATATTTCTTACGTCATCATTTAGAGCTAGTCATACACATACACACCACGTACTCTGGTCCCAGCAGATCAGGCACAATTTGCTATTTTATTTTTTACTGATTATGTATATAGTATACGTATGACTAGCTCTAAATGATGACGTAAGAAATATGGTCATTTCGTCATCATTGGTCCAGCAACACAGGCACAGATTTGATGTTTTTCTGCGTAAGCCTCGAATGGCGGAACAGCTGTCACGACGAAGGAGACCGGGCGAAAATATTACTTGCGCGCTCTGCTTGCGCAAGTAATGACTGTGGTACTAAAGTATCTCAAATAAACAATTGTGTCCAGTAGAGATGATTGTCTACTGGACATCCTTACAATGGCCTATCTATTTGAAAAAGGTGGGGTGGGTGGAGTGGATATTTTGTATTGTTATGTACTGTCACTGTATATTTCCTGTAGCCTACTTTATTCATTTTGTAATTCAAATGTTTCTACATTTTTAAAGTGGTACAAAGTGTAACTGGTACAATGCAAGATAATCCAACATTATAATAAACAGCCAGTCCAAGAAATATATTTTAATGTAAATGATTTTCTTCGCCCATTGTTTTGGAATTGGCAGTGCACGTAGAGTATCCATTCAAGGAGTGTCCATGCCATCATTGAATTTGAAATTGGAGATGGAGGGAGAACACATGATATGCATGCAGCCTCACTGTAACTGCTCATAAACCATCTTCATCTGGTGCAGAAATAAGACAACGTCCCACTCCCAACTGATAGAGGGCTTTTTATTTATCCCAAGCGACAACGTGAAAAACTGCAAAGAAATCACATAATATTTTTTAACCACAATGAATTATTACCACATGACCACATGACCATGAATTGTCCATATTCTCACAATGTAATGTCACAAACAAATACATGATACACTGGCAATATAACTTTTACAGACACAAAACAAAACAACTGGGAACATACCGTATGTGCCTTTTGCACAGACTTTTAGGAGTTCAGTTAAGTTCTTGTTCTTTTTTATATTATTTTCTTTCTTATCTTTTGTGGAGACTCTCTGACATGAAAGAGCTCCTCTCTTCACCTCTGCTCTGTTTGTTCTGCTCAAACATGCCCAAACCCAACAGGTGATTGAAATGAGGTGATTAGCTGCCCATGAACCAGACAGACGACAAATATAGAGCACAGTAGATGGCACTATCTCACCATGCATTTACCATACAAATACCGAAATATACAGTTTGTTGCCCAAAACAATAAAATAAAATACCAAATTACCATATGCATGCAGTTTCAGAAAAATAAGCTAAATAAAATATTACAGCATACCCATAACTGGGACAGCTACAACATATTATTAACAAAATAAATACAATGTTCCATGTGCAAGTGTATTGACTATAGATTATTTTACCGATTGTAGACAGGCTACACACACACACACACACACACACACACACACACACACACACACACACACACACACACACACACACACACACACACACACACACACACACACACACACACACACAGGCTGTGAATACACTAGGAGGCGTGAAAGCTTCAGTTGTCCGTAGCGTCAGGTCTCACTTTAAATCCTTCCGGGGCTTTGGGCGGTTCCTAGAGGAGACGCACACGGAAGCCTATTTAAACGCCTGTAGTCCTCTATTTCTTCGTTAGCGAAGTGGGCGTGAGAGTGACGTTTGAGTGACAAGAGGTTGACACAGACAAAGGCGCATTCTAGTGTAGGCTCTATATGTTGCTCTGTTGCTACTTCGCTATCGAGTCATGGCTGTTTAGTAGACTGGTTAACGTACGTGCCTTTGGAACGGGGGACCCGGGTACGCCTCCCGGCCGAGGAGTTTTAAAACTAGTTTTGTTTTCGCTGACGACTTGCACGACGGACAACTTACATCTGACGCTCTCCTCCGCGCGGCGTCAGATGTAAGCTGCCGACAAGCGTGTGTCACCCGGTGGTGAGAAGGAGAAGGAGATTTTTGATTGATTGATTTAAATATTTATTAACAGTTTGCAGAATTACAATACATTTCAAGCACAAACTCAATACAAAGACTGTTAACTGTGAGTGGACGAACCAATTAAGCATTACACTTGTTTACAACAGGGTCCACATTGTTCAATTCATCAAAACATTAAAGACGTACAAATAGACACTTCTATATAGTTAAAGAACAGAACAGGAATTCATCATAAAACAGTGTTCCCTGACCGGGAATCGAACCCGGGCCGCGGCGGTGAGAGCGCCGCACCTTAACCACTAGACCACCACGAAGATGGATAATGATGATGAGTAGGGCAGCACATGATGAAGAGAACGGGCTATTTTATAAAGTATAAAAAAAAGTTATTTTCAATGTCATGGATCAGGGTTACAGTAAATGACAATGTAATTCAGCCAGGGGTGCCACGATGAAAAGATTACAGGGGTGATCTGAAGCAAACATGAGAACCAATGCTTTACTTTATTTCTTCAGACGATTTTTCAATGTTTTGTTAACAATTTGGACATAATGTTACTTCGAGCAGTTCGAGCTGCCCACTGCCCAGATATGTCTTCCTGTATCCCTTGACATGGCTTCACAATTCCCTCCCAGGGGGCGTTTGACAGCGTGAAAGAAGACAACTACAAGTATAACTCCTCCCAGTGGATGGGCTGCAGGCTGCATCTGTTCCATTGGCTAGTGCCTATCACTGCCGGGTGACACGCTTCATTTTCACGCTTGTGCGCGGCTTCCATTTGAGTCTGTCCGTCGCGTCCATTTGAGACTGTCCGTAGCGTCCGTCGGGCGCGGAGGTGGAGCTTATTTTCCATCCACCAGCTGTCTAAAAAACCCACGAAGAAGAAAAGTTGAGCTTCAAGTTCACGCCTGCTGAAGGCTAGATGTGCTCACAGGGACACACACACACGTTCCCCTGAGGGATCAAACCTTCCACGAATCCTACATGCCACTGATGCCTGCAGGTCATATAACTCTATGGCCAGGTGAGGTAAGTAATTGAATTGCCTTTGGTTGGTCAAGTGGTTTCACCTGTGGTGCATGCGTGGCCGCAGGTGTCGATGTTCATGTTGAGCCGGAGGGAGGCGCCTGAATTTGATTTATTTTCAGCAGAGGTGAGAGAACGCCATAAAGTCTAATTGAAGGTTGAAGCCACGTCAGTCTTCTCTCAACTGTTATCAGACGTTCAGCCTTTCAGGTGAGTTGACTAAAATATTTGGATATTTACATAGACGTAGCCTAACTAAGCTATTTTAAAACTAAACTAAAACCTTATATTCAGGCTATACAATTCAGTGGAAAATGTAAGGTAGCCTACGTATTCAGGATGTGCTTTGAAGTTCCATGATGCTGGGTGAATTTCTGAATATGGTGTTTGATGTCCATCTGATGTCCATCATCAACGCCATATGTAGCCTATCATAAATTGTACCAGGTTTAGCCTTAATTGAAACATATAAGCCGCTTATATGTTTCAAGGCTAAACCAGCTGGTACAATTTATTATAGTAGACACGCTTACAACACTGAGATCCTGCACACAGGCCTACAATGGAATAGCGTATAGCGTGCATTTTATTGATGTAAGCAATACTAAGCATTCAGTAGGCTACTGCGGGATAAGAAGAATAATCAACTTGCCAATGCAATGTCAGTAGGCCATGCAGGTGAGACATATATGCATGCACCTGCTCGTTCTGGAACTTAATTCATTATAGGCTACCGAGAGTGGCTGCATTAGGTAATTTATGTACACTTTAAATAATATAAACTATAAAGTAAAGTATAGGCCTAAGCCTTGGTCCAAAATCCTATTGTCTACCACCACTGTCCACTAGCCATTAATGCTTAATGCTTGCTCTGCGGGGGGCAGTGCCTATTGTGCACCGCCAGGACATGGACAGCTTTCCCTTATAGCTGCTTCTCATATATCTGTTATGTTACTAAAGGGCAACGGGTTTGTGTTGGTGGTCGTCTACTAACTGGACCAATTAAAATAGTTGCATTTTATTTGTGTGTGTGTGTGTGTGTATACTTTTGAAGCTTTTTTCTTGCATATTTCTTATATTGCAATGTAATATTCTACTGCAGCTTGTGGTTTACAATAAACTGAGTAGGCTAGCCTATATTCCTCTAGGGTGTTAGTTTAGTTACCTCTATTCTACTGAAGTGGTCACTGGTTTTATGTGATTGATGGGTGAATCTGCCCCTTAATAATCTTTCCAGAACAGAAAATGGGTTCCCAGTTGGAAATGGCTATGGAAGGACTCATCAAAGTGTTTCACTCCTACTCTTCAAAAGAGGGTGATAAATACAAGCTGAGTAAAGCAGAGCTGAAGAGTCTGTTGAAGGGGGAACTAGGTGACATAATGTGTGTAAGTATATATTTGTGCCAAAAAGTAGCTACTCTTCACAATTTATTCCATTCGTTCCCAAACTTTTTCATGTCAAGGACCCCCAAATTGACACATTAGCCTGCGGACCCCCACTTGAAAACATATGCAAAGGACCCACCCCCCATAAGATTTTTTTTTTTATGGCTCTAGCAGTGATTTTCAACCTTTTTTATTTCAAGGGCCCCCTGCGGTTTGACCTGAATTAGGCACCGGGCCCCCATTTTAATGGCATTTCTATCTCTGGGACCCTAATGTATATTGTACAATAATTGTAGGATCCATTTGTACACTCTTGAGTTAGTCCCATAAGGGTCCATTTGGTTCCCAACTATCATTTCGCTGGGGTCCCCCTGGAGCTCCCTCAATGACCTGTGGGGGTCCCTGGACCCCACTTTGGGAACCACTGATTTATTCTTTGGTTTCGTGCTTTGTGATATGCACTTAACTCCGGGGTAATCATTGTTTTGTATAAACCACATGATTTGAAGATTGTCACTGTTGTCCACTGTATGGCTCAGGAAGTGAAAATGAATGTGACCGTCAATAAGCAAGACTATTGTATCTGAATAGCACATGACATTAACTTTAACTTATTTTAGGCAAGCAAGGACCCATTGGTGGCGGAGAAGATTATGGCTGACCTGGATGAAAACGGAGATGGTGAAGTGGATTTTCAGGAGTTTGTCGTTCTGGTCGCTGCGCTGACTGTGGCCTGTAATGAATTCTTTGTAGAGAGTCTAAACAACTGATTGCCTACCCCAGCAGTGACCTCAGATGTCTTGTACATTAATGTATAGCCACGAAAGCACTGGAAAGAAATGAACAGCACTATTTTGATACTTGTTAATTATATTCTGGACCTGAATTTTAAAATGGGTACATTTATATACACTGAAGATGGTAGAAGCCTGTCCTGTTTGAAAAGCAACTGGGGAAACTGAAATGTCTGTTTCCAAATATTTAGGTATTAATATACCCTCATGTTTCATTTTTCTCTGTTTCCCATACAGCTTCAAGTATTAAATTAAACATGTCTAACCAGAGTTTCATGAATTCCACTGTTTCAGAATAGGGACTTGTGGTGTAAAACAACTGTGTTAAAATTGGCACTGATTCATTCATGCATACAGAGGTTGTCTTAGATCTCCAGATCTCATTTGGACAGAAATGTGAAAACGGCAACAAAGTGCAGTCACTTCTTTAAAAAAAATCAATAAACATATTATTGGAAAAGTTCTTCATTAACACAGGTGAGGACTGAGTTTGAACAGAATCCACAACACGGCTCTAATGCAACTTAAAACTGGCAACCAACAAGTCTTGTCAATTAAGTCTTGTCTGACCCCCCCCCCCCCCCCCCCCCCCCCCATAATTGGGGGGGGGGGGGGGGTCAGAACTCCCGATCTGACGCAAGATCGGGCTTTGATTGCAGAGGTTTTGCTCAATGTGTGAAAGGCTCTTTCCCAAAAAAAAGTTCAGTTTCATGTGCAAACTTGAGTTTAGTAACTTGTGCGCTAGAAGGTAAATGCTCATCCCCCGTTTCCTTATGCAAGCGCTTATTAGGCCTACTTGCTTTCGTTCAATATTTGTAATATCCACACACGGATCATGTAAAGGGAGTTCAATAGCACTGTTGTATTAAAGAAATGTTAAACATACAGCTCCTTCTCAAAACATTTGAATACCATGCAAAAGTACATTTTCTTCCGTAATCTTCAAAAAGTTTAACTTTATTTTCATTGCACAGTGAATTATTTAAAACCTTTTGTTTTAATCTTGATATACAGCTCATCAAAATCCTATCCAAAAATATATTTTACAAGACCAAGCTGGTTGAGTCTTATGTCTCACACTTTCCTCTTGACCATACAATCTAGATTCTCTATGGGGTTCAGGTCAGGCTAGTTGGCTGGTCGGTTAAGCACAGTAATACCATGGTCCGTACACCAATTACTAGTAGTTTTGTCACTGTGGGCAGGTGCCAAATCGAGCTGGAGAGGAAAATCAGCATCTCCATAAAGCTTGTCGACATACTGAAGTACTCTTAAAATCTCCTGGTAGATGTGTTGACTCCAGTGTCCAGTCAGTGATGATTTGGGGTGCCATGTCAACTGCTGGTGTTGGTCCACTGTGTTGTACTAAGTCCAGAATCAACACAGCCATCTATCAGGATATTTTAGAACACAGCTGATTTATTTTCTTTCCAGCTCGATTTGGCACAGTGCCAAAACTACTAGTAACTGGTGTGATGACCATGGTATTACTGGGTTTAACTGACCAGCCAACTGGCCTGACCTGAACCCCACAGAATCTAGGTTGTATTATCAAGACGAAGGTGTGAGACATAAGACAACAATACAAATGAACTTATGGCTGTTATCAAAGCAAACCTGGGCTTCCATAACACCTAAACAGTGCCACAGGCTGATCACCTAAATGCCATGCCCCATTGATGAAATACTTTGTTCAAAAATAGCCCAGACCAAGTATTGACTGCATAGTGCATACATTAATATACTTTTCACATTTCTTGATTAAGCAAAATATTTTGAGATAGGATTTTTAGATTTTCATGAGCTGTATGCCATAATCAAGATTAAAACAAAGTTTTAAATACTTCATGTGCAATGAATTGAGAATGTATGAAAGATTCACTTTTTGAATTATATTACAGAAGAAAATGAACTTTTGCACAATATCAATTTTTTTAGAAGGAGCTGTAATTGGTGTCTGTCCAAAAGCGACATATAAAATATACAAACCAAAGCAGGATATAAAATTATCATTATGGAGAAAATGTTTGATAATCCAGTGTAGTGGGGTGTAATCAAACAGTGCCATCTGGTGTGTCAAAACCAATCTGCACATGGCATCATGGCTCCCCTTAACACCAGGAAATGCTGTAAAACTCCTGTCCTGCGTTATTAGATTGCTATTGGGTATCATAGAAACAAGTCTGGTGTAAATGCATCAGAGATTCATTGAAGATCCGATCAACCAAACCACTTCCGTAGGTTGGTCATAACATCCCTTTTGCATCTTGTATGGTTGAGCATGGAGCTACAATAGCAGTGGTTTAGGGTCCCATTCACATAACTGACAGACCATTTTCATTTGGGAATTGTAAGGTACTTGGGGTAAAAGCTGCCACCAAATCATCTTTGTTAAGGTGGGATGGTACATGTCCTCCCCACATCCATACTGGTCTTCACTGCTACAAGCACAAGGTTCCGAGGAGAGAAGTCGGGGTCGAACAGAGGTACCAAATGACTCTGTATACCTAGATCAACAGAGAGAATGAAACACTAGTTATGACTGGACTTATTCCACATCAACATAATGCACCAAAGCTCTTTACAGCCCCCATTAATGCACAATGTCCTGTTCAATACTACTGCAGTCGTCTTGGGTGGATTTATAGTATGATGTAACATAAAATGTGTCTGTCCCATAACTTCTAAGCAGAACATTCCTTGTACTTTGCAACCACAGAAAACAAAAACAAACTATTTGTCTACATCCTGGAGCTGCTTAGTGGCCAACAGTATAAGACTGTGGTTGTACTGGTCAGCTCCCAGGTTTTAATGTGTGTGTGTGTGTGTGTGTGTGTGTGTGTGTCTGTGTGTTTCTATGTGCAGGGCGTTGCTGAAATTGAAAAGTGTGCAAATTCCAAAAATGCAGTTTATTCTCGGATAAATCAAGAGCCATGATTCATTCACACACACTCCAGCCAGGATCGCAAACTCAATGCCCATTTTCTGCCAGTCTGAAAATTCAACTTTAGAGTTCATGCTGTTTACCGCAATCTTACACTTTGTAACTCTTTGTAAGGCTATCTGCTTAACACCTCAACTGTAATTGTAACATATCACTCACCCATCCACACGCTTACCATTCTCCTGCAAGTAGATCATCCTGTCCAGCAGTACCAATGTTTCCACCACCGGTGCCAGCAACAGTGCCAGGCTAAAGTAGACCACAACCCTGCCCTCCTGCCTCAGCATGCTCTTCACACTGTCAGGGTCCAGGCTCATTTCAGCAGGCAGACCCACACGGGGCAGTCCCAGACGGGCATACCTGAGTGCACATGGATGGAAGGGAAGGGAATAAATGTTTTAGGCCCGTTCTATTCTTTACTTAGAAACAACTATAAATTATTTATTTGTATTTGTTCCATACAAAACATTCTTAATTCATCACATGGTAAGTAAGGTGAACATTGTTGGACAAAAGATTATATTAAATAATGTATTACTATTAGTAATAATAATAATTAGTAGTAGTAGTAGTACAACAGAACAAAAATGTGGTGTACTGTAGGTCTGACAGTAACTCACTCTGTAAACGATAATAAGTGGGCTTTCTTTACAGTCTGAACTCCTGCCCTGCGGAGTTCTGGCCTGGCACCTCTGATAATAGTCTCCAGGGTTGCCCGGTAACAGTGCGTCTTGAGCAACGCACTCTCCTCCCTCAACCTCTGTATGTAGTCCTCCATAGCATGACAAGCTCCCTCTCGTGCCTTGTAGGACAGCTCATGCCCCTGCAACCCCCGTACCCAGGAGCTCATGGGGTAACCAAACTCTGAGTGAGACATCTCATTGGTTAATACAGGTTGAAGCGGAGGGGCTACCAGTCATGGTGGGCTTGGATGTTCTTTGGTGGTGATTTTCATGTAGCAACAAGCCACGGACGTGATGCCACGTACATAAGGGCAGTTGACAAAATGGCGCAGTAGGGTGGCACTGAGGTCCCCGCAGGCATGGAGACCAGTCAGGATAAATTCCGTGTTCCGTTGTGCCTCTTCTACACGTACGACACCTAATTGATATACAGGCGGGGGCGGGGCACATGGGTTGTAGCTACCTCTGAATGACTCCCCTACAACCTCCTCCTTGCACAAGCGCTTTGATAAGGCAGGGGAGCTAGACTGGTGTTTGGGTGATAAATGCGAGTCTGAAGGGGGCTTTACTGTATTGAAAGGAGTGTGTTTGCAATCATGAGATTCTGACTCTGTAGTTGGCACAGGCTTTTGCTCAGAGTCTCTTAGTCTCTTTTTACTGTATCCACATTCCGTTGGTTCTTCGCTGACACACTCAGTGTTACTGAGCTGCTTGATGAACATCTCCCATGATGCTTTGGGATTTACCCAGCCAGCAACATGGCGTGGACAGGGACCAGGCACTGGCACCTGAGAAGAGCTTTTCTAAATAATACAGAAAAAATATTTATTTTAAAGGCATTGGATATCTTTTAGGTTTTTGTTTGTTTCTCTTTTATGAACGAACAGGTTAAATATTCAGATAGCAATAATTGCGAGTGTTGCAATAACAGGGGTCTCCTCTTCTGTCCATCTCTTTAAACAGGAAATACATTTTCAGGTGGGTTGCCAATTCATCCCATCAGGAAAGCGTATTTATCATCTTCAATTTTGTCTACTCATTTCTTTGTGTCCACAATCTCCACATCAAATTTCATTTGTTTATCCTGTGTGAGTTCTTGCTCCTGATTGCAGAAAACTTGTGTTCGGACCTGAAAATGCATTTTCTGTTTACTAAAGAGCTGGAGAGACGGGGAGATCAGACTCCTCATACTTTGCATAACCTGTTAGCGTGCAAACACTACCATGATTCCTTATATGCGATATTGCAGGACCACATTGGAAACCAACACTTTCTTTTTTATTTTTATTGATGCAGCAATGAATAAACATATGTGTACATTTTGTTGTATCCGACATGTAAATGGAAACCAATGTTTTATTATATTTGTATGTGTATATCCTGGGTTGAAGTTATAGTTATACTGTGTTTACTTGTATTTCTTTTACTAAAATAAAATCAAAGCTACCAAGTACCAACCTTTTTCCTCTTTTCCTTCTCCAAGACTGACAGCAACTGTCCATCAAACTTGGATGCCATATCAACCAGCGCATGATCAGCTTCAATTGCAGTTACAGTTAGTCCAAGGCCAAAGGACAGGAAACGAGTCAGGTGGCCCTATAAGCAGAAGAATGGTGTCTTGCAGAGTGTTGCTATAAGGATGCTGCTGCTATAAGGATGCATGCATATTATAAACCACAGTATCATGTCACATACCAATCTAACAACAATAGTACAATACCTGTCCAGATCCTACATCCACCACATTTTTGCACTCAGTCTGATCACAGAGCTGTTTTACCATCTAGGGAAACAAATGACAGATCAACATTAATTTGAACAGCCTGATACACAACAGTCAATCAGCTTCAAAAAATGTCCTTGTAAAGCAAATGTAATTACTGTGCCCAGCTTTTGAATCTCATGCTGCTTCTTAGGTTTGACATGCTTCCTGAATATATGCCCAAGCAATGAGCTTTGACACTGGTTTTCCAGGAACTCCTCAGGAATGCCCACTTGTCTGCTCTGCTCCTGCCTGACCACTCTGGGAAATGCCAGGGCATGTGCTGTAGCACGGAATGCCAAGAGTGAAAGTGGCCACACTGATGGGTATCTGTATGACAGGATGATTCAAGGGACATATTTGTAAGATCATCAACTACTGAAAGCTGTATTTATATTTGTGTTACAATAATGTTGCAAAGTCATACTACATGGTATAAATAAGTGTTTACACTCCTTGCTTTTGTGTTTTGGGAATGTCAACCATGTCAGTGGTTCTAAAAGGGCACAACGCACATCACAAAGAATATAATCAAACTGCTTCAACTAACATAGCTAAACTATAACGTCATTATTTTGAAGATCACCACTACTACACTAGGTCAAGTTCATCATGATGATACTACCTTCTGTCGCATGTTCTGTCCAGTAAAAGGTCCGCTATCTGTTGGGGTGTTAAGTCACCCAACACCTGCTGCCACCTGGTAGGCAACGTATCCCACAGATCTTCACTGAAGAACTCCTATAAAAAGGTACAGGAAAAATACTTTCTCTATTGCTACTGTATAATGAATATGAATGGCCCACCTCAACAACCCAGATCAAGAGAATGAAAATAGTTCACTTCTATTTTATACTTTTATAAAATAGAAGTGAACTATTTTAATTCAGTACGTAGTATGACAAACAACGAAAATCGCACATCAAGCTCAGATTTTGTCGCCGTTTTTGTTCGCCTGACCTGACGCCAGTTTGGGAATTGTTTATTTGACAATGGCTTCAGCCTTTCCATTGGGGGTCTGGTCTACAAAGCCAAAGGCTGGACGCTGTAAAAAATAAATAAGGATTTTCGGTAACGTACAATGATGTAGGAGTCACAGATGTCGCTGTATTTGGTCAGAAGCGTGGTAATGTTTGCTGCCCACTGCTTCTGTCCCTCAAGTGCTGAAGACATTCCGTCGTCAGCTGCTTGCTTCGTTATCTTCAGTTAGTTCTACTTCTACTCATGTATACAACCAGAGTTGACATTGACAGGTACGCTTGTGAAAATGTGAGTTTATTATTTTGTAGATTTGTTTATGTTTAGCAGTTAGCAACATGCGCTCGCGATAGTGACCGAGAGTATGCCCGCCTTCAACGCCTTGCCAGGGACACAGGAGAGGACACAGAGATGACTCTGACCAGGGATAAGTCAACGACGTCACAAACCCAGAGCCAGAGTTTCGACATTGAGGTGGCAGAAAACAGTCTGGTTCATGTAGTGCATTCCGTAAACTCGTCTACGTAGAAGAGCCTGGCCCTTAGAGTATAACTCTATGGCCTGGCCCCATGAAGTGAACGGAGTTGTCGTATTGTCTATGGCTCTGTGGAAAACTCGCGTTTATTTATGACATTACTGACTGATCCTTGATTCTTTGCGAGCAGCTTTGACCCGGAAGATGAAGTTTAATGTTGATCAAGGAAAAACGCATGCTGTTGTTTACAGGTCTGACTGTTGCTTTGTATTTCATTTTAATCCAATTATTATCGGACACTTTTCACCGTGAATGTTTTATAACGGCCATCCTGGCTTCGTTACCACAAACAACCCTGAAGCAAATATGTTTGAAGTTAAAAATGAGTCAAGGCAACTATAGGCAAGCAATAATAACCACTATAGCTTAGCACACTGCTTGTAGCGAGCTAATTAATCAATCTTAAAATTAGTTACATGGTCAACGGTGGACCCTCTTGTAAACAAGTGTAATGCTTTAGGTGTCGTCCACTCACAGTTAACAGTTTTTGTATTGAGTTGTGCTTGAAATGTACTGTAATCCTGCAAACTGTTATATTTACTTCAATAAATAAATACTTCAATCAATCAGACATCACATTTATAAACGTCAATTTAAATATATATATATTTTTATTTAATAGCGGGCTTAATACTGTCTGCTTTTTAAACCAGGTAGGCGTGTTAGCCCAGTTAACATGGGTTAATTGTGTATAGACCTAGACCCTTTCGGTAAACCCTGGTTTACCGTTTCTAAATTTTGGACGTCGGTACCCCAGGGTCCCTCAGTACTTATTCCACTCTCCATGGGAGACAGATGTACATAGCCTCCGTTCACGCCGTGCTGCGCTCCGCTTGAGTGTTGGTGAGATGTTTCAAAGATGCAAAAAAGCGGCTATAGGAGACCGCCGCAACATGTATGAAATGGCATTAACCGCCGATGCCGTTAAGTGTTTTTAATCTTTTTTTGAAGTTTTGGCTGCTCTGAAATTCTCTCTTCCTCACTTCCCATGTCCCGCCTCCCACGAAACAGCATTATAAACATCCTTGATTCCTGCATGTACGTGGTCGGCCAATCAGAGGCAGTAACTAGGACGCGCAGCTAGCCAGTCTCGGTGCGTGTGGCGATACAATGGGAAGTCAATCAAGAAAGCTCTTAGAAGGAAGTGAAGTGGTCACGTGACTGGGCTGCGCCATGACACTTTCATGGACACTTTCATGGGAGCCAAACTCACACCGGTAGTGCAATGAATACATGGCAGTGAATGGAGCCGGCTGGACCAGCTCATAACAAACATTATACATGAACGATTGCGAGCTTTGTCATATAATTTGTTCAGGAATATGAAAGTTGTTTTTCGACTTAATAACTATTTATTTTTATTGAGGTATTTATAGAAGAGCACAAAAGTAAGTTTTCTGCCTGGGCTGCTCTCTGCTCTTTGAAAAAATAAATCACATTAAGTAGTATGCACATCAAAAAATAAGACAGCCTAAAATAACGTGTTATATATATTATTTTATTTTCCAGAAGCGATCACTTTACAAAAGGTCTCAGTCATTCATAAATAATGTTTGTTCATGAGCTGGTCACTGAGCTCTCATTGGCTCCAGTGCATTCTGCCGAACTTCCGGGTGTAGTTTGGCTCCCGTGAAAGTGTCCATGAAAGTGTCATGGCGCGTGAGTCACGTGACCACTTCACTTCCTTCTAAGAGCTTCCTTGAAGTCAATAAGGAAGTGAGGAAGAGAGGAAGAGAGAATACATCTGTCTCCCATGGAGAGTGAAATAAGTACTGAGGGACCCTACCGTTGGCCAAACTTCAGAAACGATAAGGGTCCCGAAAGGGGTTACCTAGAATGTCTGTGATCATTCATATACTTCGTAAATTCTGTATCACAGGCATAGATCCCTTCCATCCGCTCCTGGTTGAATTGAATTATGCGCGGCCTAAATGTGATAAATGCTCCGTTTGTACTCGCCCATTAAATAATTCCAAAGACGTGGTTTTCTAGTTTCATATCCATGTGAAAGTTCTGGCACAAAACGTGTATTTAGTGATAGTCAATTATCTCAATTCTTTCACGAGATGCACACGGACATCTTTTTCTTCGGGCAAAGGGGCCCGGAATGATCGATGGACTGATTTTACCAATACTTCCTGTTGTTTACAAACCCACAGCCGTCTTTCTCTCCGGGCAAAGGGGCCCGGAATGACAGCTGGACGTCATCGCCAATTGACCAGGGAAACACAAAAGTTTGGGTCACACAATTGACAGGTGGTGTGATTAATTACCCAGCACCTATCGCAAGGCACCTGCCAATTGTGTGACCCAAACTTTTGTGTTTCCCTGGTCAATTGGTAATGAAGTCCAGCTGTCATTCCGGGCCCCTTTGCCCGGAGAGAAAGACGGCTGTGTGCAACTCGTGGAAAAGTGGAGATAATTGACTAAATACACGTTTTGTGCCAGAACTTTCACATGGATAATGGATATGAAACTAGAGGACAACATTTCACTCTACGTCTTTGGAATTATTTGGGTGAGTACAAACGGAGCATTTATCACATTTAATGCTGCGCATGTTGCGCCCAACCAGAAATTAAGCAGGGTGTTCTATGGCTCCTGTATGTGGAATATTGTGCCAACTGTATGTAACAGGAGACATTCTAGGGCTAGGTTGGGTAGTAGTGCTATGCCTATGGGATCTGTAATAGCTGTTCAAATTTAAACCATGATGGGCCATATTTGATGGATGTTCAGATGGTTATGATGAGCACAAGCAGTTTTAGGGATTAAGTTAAGTTTCTTGCTCAGACAGGGATACTTGGGGCCGGGAGGTGGACCGGTGACTTTCTGATTACCACACTACCTACAGCTACCCCATTATGTTAATCTATTCATTATACCTTCTTTTTTGTTTTCTTGCAGGTGGTGAAAGCCAGCTCCACAAATCTACAGATTAGAAATTATATTTATATTTGTTTATCATAGAGGATATAATATGTAACTAGATCTACGTGGGCCTTTATTGGAAAGTGTGTTGAAGGAACAGTTTTCTTCTAGAATCTGACTTCATCCCGAAGCATTCATCATGTCTGACCTAATGATCAATTTGGTGTCATCTGATGATGATGGCAAGCCCACCAAGATCAATACCATAATCAACTTAGTTTCCTCAGATGAAAGTATACCACACAAATCATTAGGAAATGATAAACACCAGAAGTTTCTTCAAAAGAGGCAATTCTTGGAACGAAGGGGCCTCCTTAAAGACAAGCAGAACACAAACAAACACAAAAAGGGAAGGCCCTTGCCTGGCCACAGCAAGGAAGGGCACAGCCATCAAGGCCAACCACCATGGCAAAATGGAGCCCTGCGTCCTCCACCCCCTAGTGCCACAAAAAAACATAACCCATTTCACACACACAGATTAGGCAGCGCTACAAGTTCTGACTCTCAGCCGTCTGCTTCCACTAACAGCCCTGCATCATTAACTGTCTCTGTAGCGAACACTGGCAACCCTGAGCAATCACAGAAAACTGTGAAGTTTAACTCAATGAAAGCAACAGCCTCTTTCCCCAGAGGATCAGGACCAATTGGAAACCCAGCAAAATATCTTGCCATAGACTGTGAGATGGTGGGCACTGGCCTAAAAGGTCGTGTCAGTCAGCTGGCACGCTGCAGTATAGTGTCCTATGAAGGAGATGTGATGTATGACAAGTTCATCAAACCGCCTGTGCCTGTTACTGACCTCCGCACTCGCTGGAGCGGCATCCGATGGCGTGACTTGGCTAAAGCTACTCCATACACAGATGCTAGAAAGGAGGTAAGAAGAAGCATGTCAAGATCTGAGATCTTTCAAAATGGTTTCATCTTATGTTTTTTGACATGTCATTAGTACAGTAGTAATGAATGTGGTCATCTGTTTAATCAACTATTACATGTATGTCTGTAGATACTGAGGCTCATCACAGGGAAGGTGGTGATTGGCCATGCCATCCATAATGACTTCAAGGCCCTGAGCTACTTTCACCCCACTGCGCTTACCAGAGACACCTCCCGTATCCCTCTGCTCAACCAGAAGGCTGGCTTTGCTGACAAAGAGTGTGCCTCACTTAAGAGACTTACTAAGGCTATATTCAACCGTGACATCCAGGTAGGAGAAACGATGACTATACATCAATTCTTAAAGATATTAAGATTCTATTCTGTCAGTTTATAGACAATAATGTGAACGTGAGTTCTGCACACTACTAATTTTCCAGAGGTTAAAGAAAATCACACCCGTGTGAACTGAGTGGTGCAACTCCCCCCCCCACCTCTCTCTCTCTCTCTCATTAGCAGGCAACAGTGCAGCTCTATTCCTCTCTCTGTTTCTGGCAAACAGCGCCCCTACTGGTACTAATAGTCATATACTGGTGCTCATTAACCAACACGTACTGTAGACACATAGGTGAACACGGACATTGCTGTTCCTTGGAGTGGTTGCACCACTCAAAAATGGTTAAGAAAGGTAATGGGCATTATTATTTTTTACTATTCGGATCTACCCCTACACTTAAAAGTTCATCACAGGTGTGACTCATTGCCTAAAATATACAAATCTACAACAACATCCAATTCATAACATTCATAACATTTCACCAAAGCTATATTCAGAATAAACATCAATGAAAAAAGTATCACAAAGTGACAAAAGCCAGTTACGCCATGGACTGGTTGCTTGATAAAAAAAATCTACTTGAAATGACAAATCTGCACACAAAAATTTATTTATTTAGTTTATTTATTTATTGGTGATAACGCTTCGAGGTGCAAGGTCTGAGGAAGGACTTGAAACAATAAACAATACATACACGATGGGAGCAGAATACTGGTGTGCGGATTTATTATTTTATTTATTATTTCATATATATTTAGCAGTATAATAAATAAATGGATCGATAAAGAGGTAATAAGAAAGCAATGGTGTAGCACACGTGTTACGAAGTTTACCTAAATTTTTTTTTAAAGCGATTCTATTTTGAGGAGGATTCTTTTCTCCTCAGGTGGGTAAGATGGGCCATTCTTCTGTGGAGGATGCCAAAGCCACCATGGAGCTCTACAAAGTTGTGGAGGTGGAGTGGGAACGGAAATTAACCTCCGGATCATAGGTCGGTTAGTACCAGTACTTGAAGTGAAATGGTACTTACACTTCAAGATAATGTGGCCTAATTCATGCTTTGTCACTCAACAGTAGAGCCGCCCCTCGTCCGAAATGGTTGAGAAATGACAGTTACTGTGTGGGGGTCCCCAGGGGGTCCCTGTACTGTACTGTACTGTCACACCCCAAATCATCATACAGTTAATATGTCTGATGATGCGCAACAGTGACACTTGGTGGTGAAAACCAACCAAATGCTATTATCGTGCTCGGACAGACAGACCCAGCCAGGGACCCAGTGACAGACGGACCCAGCCACACAAAGACACACAAAGCTGTCTATAGGAGTGGTTGCACCACTCCACAAAAATTGGGTTATTTTCGAAGAGCGACACTGTTGTGACAAAGCAAGAATTAGGCAGGTGCTGAGGCAGGTGATACAGTGAACAGGAGTACAGGATATGGTGGTCTGGTGGTAAAAGAGATTATTCTGCAATCCAGTTGAAAGCTTTGATTCCTGAAAGAGCCATTGTATGCATCTTGTTATTTTGAGGGGTTCTTAATCATTAAAGTTAACAATAGGACAGGAATGGGTAGGGTAGTGTATGAATGGGTAAAGTCTTCCATTTCCTGGCTGATATACCTGTTTGTGACCATCATATCAGTTTTTACAATTTTCTTCTATCTCAGGGTTTGCATTGCATTTCTGTTGTGCTCTTGCCACTAGGGGGCAGTCTTAATATTTTCAGTCAATGTAAACAGGCTCATTGGAATTGGAACAAATATTGACTGTGTTCCAGTTCGCTCATTCACTCTAGTGGACTACTTGGGGTGCCTTTTTTTAGGGTGTTTCAAACCGCGATCCAAAAACTATTAACTGTAGTCTACACTACAAACTCCTCAGAATGCACATCAAAATGTAGTGAACAAATGATGTACACTACATTAGGCCAAATGCCCCATAATTGAACGGGGAAAAAAAGTGGCACAACAAACAAACATGACAGCAGTGAGGGAAACCAATATGTGCACCTTACTCTTTTCACGTTGTGTTTCAGTTGATATTTCTTAGGGCGAGGTCACTTCTCGCCTTTAGGCTGTAACTGTTAGTTACTTTTCATGGCTAACTTATCACTTTGTTGGGAATGATTTGTAACAGCCTAGGTCTATGTTCATTGTTCAGTCATTGTTTAAACAGAAAGCTTGTGTGACTTTTTATTTTATTTTAAAGAAAATTATGTTTTAAGCCTTGTTTATTGATTTGCATGTTTCATTTTTAACAATGTAAGAAAATCGTGATAATTTCTAAAATGACATCAACCATTATATGAAGGAAAGTAGTTTTATACAATATATAAGTAGCCTACTTAATTTTGCACAAATTAACATGATTCAAGATGTAAAAGAAAACAAACCGGACACATTTTCTACTACCTGCCAAGATAATTATGATTGCATGCTGTTGCTCCCTGAAATTCAACATTTAAACAATTTTATGAAAATTTATTTTGATACAATCATATGATGGCTGATATCATTTTCACACAATATTACAGAACACCTTCCTTTCTAGCATTATGTTAAATTAAAACTTTCAGATTTTCATCCTAAATGCCATTGTGCATTCCGTAATCCACGGTTTATGTTGTTTCGTGCAGGACACATACAAAGAATACTGTATATAGGGTATTTTCTTTGACAACTATATTATCCATCTCCTCATCCGAACAATTGGATTTTGGCTGAAAATCAAAGTGTTCCTTTAATGTATTTGCACCTATGTGGATGTGTGGACCAATGAAAGTGTGACTGTCATCAACAAAATGGCAAACGCAAAAGTAAGCCCCTACTTTACAGGTGCTAGACACATAGCTATCATATTGATGCAGACTATCTTTAGGATATATCACCTACGGTAATTATTGCCAGTGTCTATGCAATCGCAATAAAAAATTACATTGTTCTTGATGTCTTTTTCTCAAACAAATATCCTAAACCTCTTTATCCACTTCAATTATTCATTAAACAAATGTTTCTCTTGAATATACTACGACCACCAAATTATTCATATTGTTAGTTATTAGTTAGTTATTACATATTTGGCTTTTCACATGTTTTAATCTGATGGGATGATCTGGACTAACGTAGTGGTAGTAGTGCAAACTGCAAACATAGAGCTCCTTATTAAGACATTCTCTGGTTTCCCCCCTCTAGTCCAAAGAACCAGAGAGGAGCTCCCATTGCAGGACATAAAGTAACTATACAAACTCAAAATACTCATTTATATAGCTGATCATAATGATTGATGAATACATTTTGGAACAGAATAAAGCGTGCAAATTAATTGAACATAAAATGATTGCTAAAGTAAAGGCTATACTACATTGTCACCCTTTACAAAGTGGTATAAGTGTTTGCTTGGCATGTAAGCCAGCCTGTGGAGCTTTCCTTTAATACAGTCATCTGGTTGAGTAAAAGAAAACTATTCACATTGACGTAATTTCCCATGCCACTCCACCTAGCTCGTACAGTATCAGTCTGTGTGGACTCTGCTCCTCCAGTGGGCGGTGGCCAAAGATGTCTTGCAAGACTGTATAGACTCTTCGTTTAACACCGTTCCTCCTACTGTAGTCACTGGCAGTGTCTAGCCTTCAACGTGAGTGAATCAGCAGTATTTCCCTGATGTGAATTCAACACTAGCACATTCATTATGCAGCTGAAATACGGTAGACAGTCAACACACCAGATCTCGGTGCAGCACAGCGCAATAAAGGGGAAATAACTCCATGCAGCATATAAAACATTAAGCACTATTTATTTTCACTGTATTCACATCACAGTTCTGGCTGTTTTTGTGTTTTATCAAGTTCTATAAGGGTATAAGCGATAGTCTCATCTTAATGTTATTTATACCTGTGGAAAACATGATTTGGGGCAAACTATAGATCAGTGGTTCCCAAACTGGTGCGTGCAGCCCTTGTGGTGCGCGACATGAAAATGCTAATGGTACTATGGTTTTATTATAAATATATTAACACATTATTATATGGCAAGTATATGCAGAATATATAGCATATGCTGCATATATATGCCATTTTCAGGTTCATATATGTGATCTGTGTGTATATATTGGAAATATATAGCTTATGCAATTTTTATTTCCATGTGGGGGGGGGGGGGGGGGGTGCATCAGCTAGGTCAGGAGGTAAAGGGGTGCATGGCCAAAAAGGTTTGGGAACCGCTGCTATAGATGATACCATGCCTGAGATCCATGCAGAAGTAGCAGTGTACATGCAGATTAGATGTCTAGGGCTGTGCCACAATAATGGCAACATAACAGTGTCTGCTTGCCTGGAGAGGACCAGCGGGAAATGCTGTCTTAATTTTCATGCAATTTAAAACCCATAATAAATGGAAACAATTAGCCCTTCACTAAATCCCATCCCAAAAAGTGATTGTCCAATGCCAATCCAAATAGTTTAGCAACGGTTGCTATGCAGGTCAAGCTTTCTTCGCTGCTAACATGCCTATTGGACAAGGATGGGTTGGGGAGGGACTTAGTGAAGGGATAATTGGAAGTTGCCCACTAATGAATTTTGTCCAAAGAGTAATTGCACTCTGCACAGCATGGTCTTGACACCTGCAGCATCAAATGCGTTACTTCCTGGACAAAAATGACATCATAGCTGACTCATTCAGATACATATTTGTTTGTTTGAGACATTGTATCATAGTCAGACTTGTGATGTTAGTACAATGAGTGACTGAGATATATTCCAAGCCTTTTTCTTAAGTGAGTCAGTCTAGTCTAGTGACTCCAAGGGAAAGTCTTTGTAAGTTAAAATAGTGTTTAAACCACTGAATTGTTAACAAGACCTCTTTCTCATTGAACAATAAACGTAAAGGTGTTGTAAGTGATATTGTTTAGGTTAAAATAAGTGTTATATAAGCCCTCTTTTCCAATGGTGATTGTTGCTATGGTGTGTTTGTTCAATAACGGATCATCAATCACAGGATCATCCCATCTATCCAACAACTTTGAAAAAAGAAAATACATTTTCATGTCTGGATACCAATTTCATCCCTTCATGAGAGAGAATTCATACAGGATGCAGGATAAAAAAAAAGTGGAATTGAGAGTGATTAAACAAATAAATGAGCAGACAAATTTAAAACTGCAACACAAGCTGATAACTGTGGGATTTTCTCTCTTGATTGAATGAACATTTATTTAATAAACAACTGCACCCCTGGAGTCCACATACTGTAGGAGTGTAACGTTTTGATACTGTTTTTTCAGAAGTCTGCAAGGAACTTTACTGTACTTTCAGGTTGATTTGGACAGGGTAACGGCCATTTCTAGATCACAAACACAGATAAGATAGATGTCTTAATGCATTATAAATGTCTTCATACTGAAAAATCTTTCTGCCAAGTCACTCTTCAGTTATCCCAGCCTGTAGGCTGGCAGCCTCAGCCCCGTGGCACTCTTGTGTCTTCCCACCTCCAGTATTGACCATCCTGCCCTGTGCCTAGATGTCAAATTCCTCCACTGGCTGCCACTCAGCCATGGCTGCCAGCTTAACACTATCTACAAAGTTCTATTCACCTCTCCCCTTCCTTTGAGACCTCTTGCTCAGCACTACCACTACTTCAGTGAAGTTCAGTCCACACCTATTCACTGCTACCCGCCGCGGGCCTTTAAAACTTCAGCCTGGTGGTCAGCACCCACCCTCTGTCCACAAGTTGGTAGCATCAGACATGAATCATGGTTCACGAGTAAAGGCTCAAATATGCTTTGTCGGACAACAATGTCACTCAACGGAAATTAATACAATATTAAACACCAAAATCATGATCTTGAATCATGTTATTTAACTAATTTTAATCATTATAATTATACAGGGTTTAAACAAAATAATGATAATATTTCAGGTTGACAAGTTTACAATTTAATCTTCCATCATTTACTACATACCGGTACTTATGGATAATGTCTTAACCCCAATATTATGTTGTTTTGGACGTTTCGATTTCAGTGCTCTGATTTTTTTTTTAACATTTCAGAGTCATTGTGTAAGTTCATATACATATATGTATGTATGTATACATTCATCTTTTTTTTTCATTTGCTGCTTTCTTTCGTTTTAGGGATCTTTCATTTTTGATAGAGGGACGGGGGCATTTGAGCATGGGGCTAAATATGTATTTCTTTACAAATTTTATAGCGATTTCTTTATTTATTATTTACTGTAGTCATAGTCCCCAGAAAATTACATCTTGCTATACATTTTGTCAAAATATACATATTTATCCCCATGCTCGAATGCCCTCGCCCCCTTAAAACAGCTAAAATCCCTAAAATGAAATAAATCAGCAAATGAAAAAATAATTAACACTCATCTTTTACTTTCTCTAATAACCTAAAACATGAACCTTGGTTGAAAAAAACTAAAGTTGTCGTTTAAAGCATAATGACATTTTGAAATTTCTCCCTAGTGGTGCCCTAACTTGAATGATTGTGTCCTGCCAATCAGTCAACCAACCAACCAATCAATAAATAACGCTTTTTAGACAGAATTAAGTTATTATCTTATCTTTAATTACATTACTAATTTACTATACATTAATATTAATCATGCAGGAATGCAAAACTGCGTGCATGCAGCGTGCACTCATTCAACACAGCAGAAAATAGAGCAGGACATCAAGTCACCTCGGACTCACGTGCCTGACCCCATTCAGAGCAGCAGCAAAGATGAGCCTCAAGGCTCAAGCACCGAAAAGTTGATGCAGAGAACTGTCACTTTAACCCCAAATCGAATGCACTGTTTCATTTGCCATAAAACAGTGTCAGTTGTTCTGATCGACAATATAAGGTGCCAATCAAGTAGCCTATGATTAATAATGTCATTTCATGGCCCCTTGCCATTTTTGAGGGGCGCTAGCACCTCCTATGTCCAGCTTTTGGTGTTATGTGCACACACTTTGTCCTACACAAACATTACATTCCCAATGACAATGAATGGACAATTTTACGTCATAGTATCTATTTTACGTCATGATGACATGACACAAATTGTGATTGGCCGGAATGAAATGATGTATGATGGCAGTATTTTGGCCCGGGTCTGCTAATCCAGCCTGACAGTGTGGCGTGGGTTCGACTCCCGATCCCAGCGACCTTTGCTGCGTGTCACTCCCCATCTATCTCCCCCCAGAGTCGTCTAGATGAGCGAGTTACGACAACTCCGTTGACTTCATGTGCCGAGTCCAATGGTGGCTCTTCTACATTATAGCGAAGAGTGACAAAGGCCTGAACCGGAAGTTTACGGAATGCATAATGGGCTTTATAGTGACAAACGAGTTACAACTAAGTTACTTGAACCACGTGTTTTCTGCCCCCTCAATGGCAGAACAACTCTCCTTTCAATAGCTCTGCTGTACACATCCAATAAAGGCAGAAAAGCCCCCAAAAATATCTTACATTTTTGAGTGGTGCAGCCACTCCAAGGAACAGCAATGTCCGTCCCAGTCCCTATGTCCATCCCTATGTCTCTCCCTATGTCCCTATGTTTATGGTACCAATAGGGGCAAAAGTGGTGCTGTTGTGCTAGAACCAGAGAGAGAGAGAGAGAGATAGTGTTGCACTGTTGCCTGCTAATTACAATGTGGAGCGCGCATCATGCATCATGCATGATGCGAGAGAGAGAATACACTCTTACTTGTGAGAGAGAATACACTCTTACTTGTGAGAGAGAGAGAGACTGTTGCCTGCTAATTACAATGTGGAGCGTGCATCATGCATGCGAGAGAGAGAGAGAGAAAGAGAGAATTCACTCTTACTTGTGAGAGAGAGAGTGTTGTCTGCTAATTCCCCCACACAGTAACTCTGTCATTTCTCGACCGTTTCGGACGTGTGGTGGCCCACCGGAACCGGGCCGGCACCCTGGGCGCGTTCCTGTGGGTCTGGAAGTTCCGGGGACCCCCACACGGAGTTGCACCACTCAGTTGTGATTAAAAAAAAAAAAAAAAGCAGTATTTTAATATTATTCAGTGTTATTAGCTGCTTACATAAGTGAACCATCGTTTTTAATTTCACAAGAGGCTTTGGATTTTCTTGTGTGGGTGTATTGGCAGTGGGTGGAAAGCTTTATTTATTTTTAAAAGAAAGAAAAGATATTCAAAGCTGCGTGAGACATGGCAGTGAAACAGATCCCTCTTGCTATTTGTCCTTTAATTTTAAGTGCTACCACGTGACTGCTCTCAGATGTACCCATATTATTGCTATTCTAAACTATTCTAAACTAACAGGTCTCTTCTGTCTTCTGTGAATGCCAAACTCACTCACTCACTCACTCACTCACTCACTCACACACACACACACACACACACAGGTCATGACCATACAATACATAACATATTTGCCATGGCACAGTATCAAACATGTCCATAATACTTTTTTGATTATCAGCTGTGACAAGTCATTGGGAAGGTTTTGTTTTAGCAGATCATCATTTTCCATGCACATGTTCCATTCATCAAACAGGTATTATTAGCAGCATGTTATAAGCTCAGTAATATGATTTTTATTGCCTACTTGTTTAAGCTATTGGCATCTTGTTTTTGAGCTAAGTACAGTTGGCTCAGCGCACTTCCAACAGTGCTCTCCTTGAAATTTGTCAGTTTTTATATTTTTTATAATTAACAGATTATTTGACTGTGCTTGAGATCAGGACATTTAGAGTACTTCAACAGCAAGGAAAGGGAACACTTTACTTAATTGTTTTCTGCATATGCAAGGATTTTGAACCAGAAACTTTGAAGTCAACTTGATTTTTCAACTATCTGGTCCTGAAATAGACAGAATACAGTACATAGAACTTGTGTATGCTAACAGAGAATTTCAACTGAACCAGCACTCCCAAAATCCATGTAGCTTGGACCAGATCGCCCAGCCTCTGGTGCCGACACTGACGGTACCAAGTCGAACGGAGGAGACATGCAAAGCCAATGGGAGATGTAAAGCCATAGGAGGTGCTTCTCTTCTGCACACAGTAACCAGTTATGAGATTGATTGAATACTTTGAATAATGTTATTACCGTAGTCAGAAATGTAAACAGCATGCATGTGGTACAGTAAGACATTAAGGCTAAAAGAATAACACAAAAACGTCCTGGGGACTTGTTTCCATTGTGGTCCTACAGTATATTCAATTCATCAACATAAGAACGCAATAATAGAGGGGTAGAGTCTATACAGTATGTAAAGGTCATGTGTAGGCTGCTATGAAGGGTATCCTGTTGAAAACAATATCCCTCTGGGACAATGAAGTCAACAGCTATTGAATGAATGTCATGTTTAAAGTACAGGAGGACTACAGTATACTGTATAATGTAAAGTATAAAATATATGAGACATGACATTCTTTGTGCTTGTTTGTGTTACTCAAACAATGCTGCTATCCCAGCCATTCCAGGATGTCAGATTTACGCTCCAAATTATAGTACCACACCTAATCTAAATACACATTATCAACACATATATACGCTTAATATAGATTCTTACTAGAGTAGTGCTCCACTCTGACCACAGATCACTGCCAGGCCCATGGTTGCCTATACCCAGGGCTGAGGGCTGTGTCAGTCAAGGCGTGCGGCCGTCAAACTGAGTTTGTTGTTGCTGTCGGGAGGAAACCACCTACCTCCATTCTTGAGGTTTTTGGTTATTGTGCATAAATCAGCTATTAAACACCCTTGACGTCTGTGTGTTGTTTCGAAAATATTGAACCAATGAAATGTAGTAAAAAGTGCTTTGGACAAAACGTCTTAACTCCATTTGACCCTCAAACTGTCTGCTAAAGCAACTAACTCCACCACCTCTCCCCGTCTCATGGAACTAATTGACAATATACTGTATAATCATGAAAAAGGGTCCTGCACTATATGACTGAGGGTCCCTAGCCCTGGTCCAGACATTGCGTTAGCAAGTTCTCCTAACACACTGGGCCTATATAAAGCCCTTTATATAATAGCCCTTTATATTAAAATGCAATTTTAATATAATAATAGAATGTAGTTGAGGTAAACCATGGGTGTGTTGGGTTGGGGGTAGTAACCACTAACCAGAAGTGTAAGTCTGAGCACCATTAGGCTATTTCCCGGTGCCCCTAATCCACTTTTTCCTTTGGTTGGACATATTTTCTGTGTTGTTGTGAATAACAATAGTAATTCCATTACTATTAGCTACAGTATAGCTTGCATTAAAAAAAATATGGGGGTGTGTGTTTTTCGAGGGGGCGTTTTCACCCGCCCTGTCCTTCCCCTCAGCTGTGCGCTGTCCCATGTGGAACCTTTTAAACGTTCAGCATCCCACATGCTCAGTCATCCTTGCAAACCTATGCAATTTAAGACTTTGCTAATTTCTACCTAACCTGACTAGTGACTCCTCAACATTTGATATGTGTGGAACAAGCCTATTATTTAATCGGCAGATAATTAGATAATTAGCGCGAATCTTTCACAGTCGGCGTTTGACTTTCAGGAGGGAGAGACAGAGAGCAGAGGACTGCTTGCTGAATGAATCCAGTAGTAGCCGTCGCTTCCCTCATCATTTAGAACTCAAACCACTTTGTCGCAACGAAACATGGAGATTTAGCTCTCAGCTAAAAAGAAATAAGGTCGACCATTTTTTATTATATATTTTTTTACAAAAACATTAGCCTATTAAGCTGCACCTGTTCGCGGCGGTCTCAAGAACGTGTGCACAGTGCACGCGAAGCCCAGCTGGTGAAAATGAGGTAAGTGTTGCAGATCTGTATTAGTAGCCTATTCGACATACCGCTATTAATCAAATGGAATAAACGTATATATTTATATGCCTATTCATTGGCTTTTGGTTATTGCCTTTTCCATCAGGACATGCCCCTCCGAGCAAAAGGTTATAGCTGCACCATGCAGGGTCGTTTAAAAAAAGCTTAGACAAAGTTTGAACGTTTTTTACTTGTTTGTTTATCATTAGCCTATACCATTTAGGTAAGATTAGATTGATGGCTTTCTGTAGGCTACTGAATAACCAGATTGGCACACGGGGTCATGCACCTGCTGCTGCAGTGGTAACTGTTTCACTCCAAACTGATTTTCTAGCGCATATCTGTGAAGTCTGCTATAGCCCCACTCGTCATATGGAATATGTTTATGTGTAGCCTACAGTGCACATTGTGAACTGAAACAGAATGATACAGTTGATCGTCATTCATTGTTATATGGCGTGGTTGAGGAACTTAATTGACCTCCTGTTAACATTGCAAATCTTAAAACTGATCATAACCGGATTGCACCCTTAATGCAAGTTTTTGGCATGTGTAGGCTGCAGACTAGGCTATGTGTGGAGAATTCTATTTAATAATGCAAGTGATTGTTTGTTTTTGTTATTTTTCAGTTGTATGACTCAGTATTTTGTCCCAGAAATGAATTAAGCTGCAAACCAGAATTCACTACTTCCAAGTTCCAATACCCATGCAGTGACTGGATGCATCATTTAGGACAATCTTTTCTCACATGCCTTAATTGAGGCACCTAACTCCGCCTATAGGTCAGGGCTGTAACCAATAAAAGAGGTGGTTGGACAGTTGGACTGGGCACAGGTGTTGATGTGGGCAACTGTGTAGAAAAAGGTGTATTAAAACACAAACAATTTTGCAAAAATAATTAAACAATTGACAATTACAAAGATGCTTTGAGAAGTTGATATATTGATTTGACATCTCCTTTCGCAGTAATGACCGCAAAGGACTGTTCGGGTGCTTTGAACAAAAGCATCATCCAATTGTTTTGTCCTGTGGTAAGCTCTCAGTTTAGCTGTTGCCATCTGTGTTGACCATATACACGGCAGCCATGTTGCTCATATATCATACAATAATGCCACCCTGTCATGGCATGATGTAAGAGGAAAATGGCCTTAGTGTGAACCTGGTCAGTTAGAAAGCAGAAATCCACTATATTAAGGGAAAACAATGTGTACTTCACTTTGTCCTAGCATTCTGTAGGACAGTACGGTGTTTCATTCCCATTAACATCAATACATAAGCCGTTTAAGACATTCGGATGATAACAGTGTAGTAAATGGTGCATGTTTTACATATATAAAGCATGTAAAGTGCCTTTATCCATGGCACTTTACAATGTGCATTACATTCATACACATTCACACACTGACAGTGGAGGAAACCATGCAAGGCACAAACCTGTCGGGAGAAATTTGCTGGGGCGACCCAGGATTGAACTTTTCCAAGCGGCCACTCTACCTCCTGATCCACTGCCACCCTGTGTAGTGTATGCATATGCATATCGTAATTCCCATGTGTGTCTTAACTTAGTAAACAAGATTACATGATGATTACTGTTAATGATCAGAATTCAATCAGTGGCAACTGGCAACACATAAAATCTGCCATTTGAAAAGGATTATTCAAACTTGAGTTTACTTGGGGTTACTTTTTATAGGCTGTTGCTTAAGCTTTGTTTCCTCTTTAAATATTGAAATTGTTATTTGCACAACTTTGTCGCTCTATGTAGGTACTGTACCACCAGCACCGCTAAGTTTACAGTACGCTCCTCCAAAATGTGACTCTCACTAATACTGAGGTTTGAACAAGTATTGTGTGTACCAGTGTAGGATTTGCTATTGTTTCTTGCCAAGTATAATCCCTTTAAGCTCACAGCATTTCTGCTTAATCAGCTTGTAGCATACAGACTAGAGCTCCTTCAACACACAACAACTCACCTACACACACTCTGTCAGACACCCACACCCAGACGTGTACAACACGACACGTACACAGTACTAGTGTGTATGTGTGGCTAGCAGCTAGAATCTCTTGGTTTAGGGATGAGTTTTGTCACTTCTTTTAAAGTTCTTTCCTTCCACAGTGGCTCTGCTTGGGTGGCTGCTGACACCTAATAGGTCACGACTACTGCCTGAGAGTGACTGATGATGATCCTTCTAATCTTAAATCATTCCCAGTGACAGACCATTTCTCACTGTTCACTCTGTACAGTGTACACAGTAAAACCGACAGTGTTGTTAATCTAACTCTGACAGTGAACAAATGGATACATACTGTAAATGCTGAGGATTTTACTGTGTATGCTTTCCATCATTTTCTCTCTCCTCTCTCTCACTGCCTCTCTCTCTTTATTTCATTCCTTTTTTCAGTCGCACCATTCTTTCAGAATTCTCACTCACTTCCAGCCCTCCCCATGCAGCCCCTTGCTTCCTGTCAGCTTGCGTCCGTCAGGGGGGGTTCTGGTTGCCCCTGGAGATGGGCAGACCAAGTCATTCGAGGTGAAACGATGCAGTATTGGTGGGCCAGCGTGATGGAGCAACTTCTGAGAACTTGGGAACTGTGGTGGTCGTTCCTCGCTATGATAAAGGAAGGGAATACAGCACAGGGACCGTATACTCATTTCAAAATCCAGGATATTAATTTAACTCTGACAATGCAAAAATTGGTTCATCCAATGAGGCTCAACAAAGATCTTTTGCATCCCATAATCATGACCTCAAAGAGAAAGTCAATCATCAATCATCAATCATTTAAATATCAGACGAAGCAGTATCTGGGTGTTCATCATTGCACAGGTGATATGTCTGTAATAAGCACACCAAGCTTTACTGACGTAATTCATCATTTAGAAATCACTGGTTCACAAAGTGTGGTCCAGGGACCCCCAGGGGTCCTTGAGGAGGATCCAGGGGTTCCCCAGCTAAATTATTGAAAGGTAGGAACCAAATGGACCCTTATGGGTCTGTAACTCCAAGAATGAACAAATGGACTCTTACATCCTCAGAGTTAAATTAACACATTTGTTTTACTGTGCATATTAGTATCCCAGAAATAACTAGAAAAAGTGCCCCTTGGCCTCAGGGCACAGGTCTCCGCCAGGACAGGTCAGGGTGTGGCCTCCTGGTGGTGCTATAATAGGCCAATGTGAAAAGGATGCCATTTATTTTGGACGATTGGACGATTTGAGGTATTTTGTTCCAAAATCTGTCTTGCAAAAATCCACCTGTTGGTAGCGCTTTAACAGGCCAAAGGATGGGATACATTCCTCAGCCTAGTAGGAAAGTATGTGAAAGATTTCACATAAATTGCACGCTGCATTCATGATTTGAGGCTTTTGTTCCAAACCTGAAAACCTTGAATGCCAATGTTAGCCAATTACGATGGAATATGAAATATCGGACAGATCCATCTTGAGCACATGACTATAGAGATACTGTGTAATGATTTGCGGGATCTTTGGACAGAATCTGGAGGAGTAACAAATGTAACAAAGTAAAATGTGTTTTACAAAAGCCGGTGGCGCTATAAAAGGCAGATGTGAAGAATGCAGGTCAAAGGTTTGTCCTTGGCCTCTAGGGACTGTGCATGCAACATTTCATGCAGATCGGTGCAGTTATAGGTAAAAAAGGTGAAAAGCTGCCTCATGGTGGTGCTATAACAGGCCGTTGTGGAGAATTTGGGGCAGAGGTTCATCGTTGGCATCCAGGGAGTGGGTGCAAAGTTTGTCATCGACCGGGTTAACGGTGCCGGAGATTAGCTGGTAACGGACCGACGGACACACTACGGACGGATGGACGGACCGAGTGCAAAACATACTCAGTGAAACTCAGTGTCCTTGAAATTAAAAAAGTTGAGAATCACTTATCTAGATAAGGTTCTCAACCTTTTCAGGCCACGACCGCTCAAAATAATCACATTTGAACTGGGGACCCCCCAAAATAACCACCCTCACAAGGGGTGTCATACATTAGTCCAATGTACCAATAGTCCCACATATGTGACCGGTTACGACTCACCCGTGGCTTCTGCGTGCGGTTAGGGTTAGGGTATGCCTGGTTAGTTGAGGCAATACATTAGTTTGACTCGATTCCACAGATATATTTGTGAAAACATCGCGGTGCGAGGCGTTGTGAGCTTTGTAGATCATTTTCAAAAATTTTGCCATGTTCTTCTTTGACTGTATTAAAAATGTCTTAAAAGTCATTACATTAGAAATGTGCAGATACCCTGTATACTGTATATTGGTTTGTTTACTGTTGAGTGAGAAAACAATGTTGCACAATAAGCTAATCATATGGGGACCCCCAAAACTATTTGGTGAAAATAGTGAAAATAGCCCATATACAAGCTCACAATATGTGGCGCGTTGTGAGGTTGTAGATCTGATTCTTATACTTTTATGCTTCTTATACTGCTTCTGCTTCTTATACTTTTCTATTTGCCTCTTTTATTTCTGAAAATATTGAAATTGAAATCATTACCATTTTTTCACTCCATCACCATCACCACTGTTGTAGTTCTCTCAAGCCTCAAGTGACCTTTCCTGGCGAGCAAGCGATTAAAATCTCCTTTGGATCCTTTCTTTTCTCAAGGTGAAGTCATTGTGTATTCTGTCCACTTGTGATGCCTGTCTAAGCACTTCTGAGGTTGCCTGGGATCTATCCTCTGCCTCCTCTTTGTCCCCAGAGGAAATCCACTGTATCTCTCTCTCTCTCCTTGGCATATGGAAATGTGGTCATGGCAGGAGGCCATACGGCTAGCCCGGCTGGCAACAGGGTTTGTCTGTTTGTGAGAGAGGGATAGAGAAAGTAAGAACAAGAAAAAGATAGAATTTAGGACATGGCTCATATTGCCATTTAGAAATTATTAAACTAGTTTCGATTTTTGGAAAGTTGTTCAGGAATTAAGCCCATCCATTTAGCCTTTTAGTTATGAAAATGTTACTGGACACTTGACAGTTAACAGCCTATGAATAATAACACTATAAAACAGCCTTTGATTTGGAATTATAGTGATAGTTCTGGATAATTCACTCTCTGAGTCTCAATAACTTGTCTGTTTGCCGTTTTGTCTAATAGCAATGATCCAGACTTCAAGATCACTATGCAAGAGATGCCTCTGTCAAGGGTTGAACTGATACATTAAATTGGTCATATCTAATGACCACTGCTTGCACACAGTGGAACATGGTGACATTTTTACATTTTGGACAACTCAATTTCAGAATTGAGCCAAATTTGGCTCTGTTTACAGATTACATGAGAAACCAGAGTAATTATTTATTAATGCCTCTTTGATTAGAAAAGTTGTTTTGCTGAAACCATAACCCCAGGAAGGAAGGAAAATTCTCATTGCCCTAACTTTGTGACTTTCCAATTAAATGTTGCTCTAACAAGGGGCAACGATCAAGAAGACACAGAGAATGGTAAAATCCCAAAGCATATTACTTGTAAAACAGCTTGTATGAACAGATTAAAGAGTCTGGAGTAGACTTTGACTGAATGATAACCTGACTGATCTACAAGACAAAGTAACATTTGGGTTTTGTAACCAAGACCTCAATTCTTTTTAGCATGATTTCTTTAACTAACAGGACTGCCATACTGAAACTAAAGTTTAAGGATCTGCTTTCCTCTTTATGTATTACTGTGCAATTCAGCCTCCCCACTGGAGGCCTTTATTGACTGTACCTGTTTGTTTTCCAGTTTCTTGCTTTGAGACACAGGTTTTAGTGACACTGGGAGACTGGAAGTAAATGATGAGATCAGTGAGATCACTGAGATGTGAGATAAGTGTGTCATTTTGTAACGACAACTTAATTGACAAAGTCTTTGTAAAAAATTCTAGAGCGGTGCCCGTTGGGCACTGGCCTACTTGGAATGATGCAAGGGGCCCTGTCCAGAGCCCATAGATGGGTGTATTTGATGAATTTAATTATTTTGGATAATGATGGTGGTGCCAATACTGATGGGGGGGGGAGTAAGGGATGTTTGGAATTGTCAAATAACAGTTTTATCAATTTTAACAAGTTCAAAGGAGTCTTTCATTACCCTCAAAGTGTTTTGGTGAAATCGAAATTCAAATCACTCTCTGCCTGCTCTCAATGCCTTGCTAATGCCAGCTGGAAAACTGTTCTGAAAACTCTCATTCTCTCTGACAGACACACACACACACACACACACACGCACGCACGTGCGCACACACACACACACACACACACACACACACACACACGCACGCACGCACGCACGCACGCACGCACGCGCACGCACGCACGCACGCACGCACACACACACACACACACACACACACACACACACACACACACACACACACATACACACACACGCTGTGTCTTTTATTTTGGAAAAACAACTTTCATAATAGTATATTGTCTTTATGAGTGTTTAGCCACTTAACTTGGTGTCCAAGCCATCCATTTTTTGGGTATGTCATTATAATAGGCAAAATAAATCTAAAAAATAAATGTTTAAGATATTTTCTCTGATAAACCAGGAATTCTGCACATAATAGTTTGATAGAGCCCTAGAAGCATATAGCACATTATGTTATATAATACACAGACACATGATTACTGTTAATTGGTTTAATGTGTGGGTATAGACTACCATAAATTATTTAATTTCATTTTCATTTTGAATTATGAATTGATTAAACTGAAGACTCAATTGACCTCAACCCTGTCCTGCAAAGTGATTAATCACTATAAGCAAAGCTAAATTCTGCAACAGCACTTCAATAATCCTGAAAATATATAAATCAATGTGAAAGAAGGATATCCTGTATGCTGTGAGGCATGCATATCTTCATTGTCTGAGCATTGACATTACCAGCGATGGATAGATTCATCACTTTGTGATCCAGCCAAAACAGCAGTACCAATGGTTTTTGACTTTGGGTGTGTGATGAAAGTCAGTCCTTGCCACTATCCAGCAATAAACTCCCAGTTTGATAAATGGCTTTAAGCATCAATCAATATGTTTTGTTTTTAATCATACCCGTAGCTCCAAACATCCGTGCTACTATTGGGGCACTCTGGAGGTTTTTCTTTGTCCGTTTTGTGGTGTAACAGCTAAAAAAGCGAATCGGTTTAATCGATTATAAAATAAAAATAAGATAATCCATCCCCAAATTGGATATGTCATTATACGTAGGTGAAAAGTTGAAAATAGCTACATTTCTCAACAGCACAATGCGACGATGCATTTAGAGCGTTGTCTCTTAATTAACTCCTCCCTCCCTCTCTTTTCAACACAGATTGGACATGCTCCTCTCTCTGCTGCTGTGTGCCATCTGTCTCCTCGTCCTACCGTCCTCCTCTACCGCCAACCAAGAGTCAGGTACACACCTTGTTCTCCTTCCCTCCTCGCTGCCACCGACGCCTGCATCAAGTAATCTATTAAATCAATCATACGTGACCTCTGACTTATAAGGGTAGCAGGGTGCAATTTAATAATTTCCTATCACCCGTTGTTTTTGCTGACGCACACACTCTGGAAGCCCTTTTCATGGGTGTGACTTTTACTGGAGGAAATCAAGGTTAACTGATGCACCCAAGAGGACCAACATAGTGTCTCATATTTTGCAGAGGTGTCATCATAATTAGTTTAGTTTGCTATAATAGTTTTGTTTCAGTTGGTATAACAATCGTTTGGTATTTATTCCAACTCATTGCATTACTGGTGAGATTAGATTATTAGATTGTATTTGTCATTCATGTGGGGGAACAAAAACAATGCGGCACCAACTGATAATCAGCAACCGTAAACCAATTTATAGAATTCTAGAATAGTGACTGGTTAGTTGGGATGAAAACCAGGCTTAAGTTTCCTCTGTATGGAAAACCTGGTGTGACGTGGGGTTAATTATGATGATGATGATGATAATGATGATGATTATTATTATTACTTGCGCAAGCGTAATAGTTTCGCGTAATAGTTTCGCCCGGCTCGTATGCACCGTCCCAGCCAACCCGCCACTTTTGATGCGTATGCACCGTCCCAGCAAATTGTGCCTGATTTGCTGGGACCAGATTACATGGTGTGTGTATATGTATAACTAGCTCTCAATGATGACGTAAGAAATATGTGGATTAAAGGACCCAATGCCAGAGTGTAATTGGTTTTCGATGGTGACGTAATGACGATATGTTTTAGTGTTGGGAGGATTAAAGGTAATGCTCCTGTGTATACATGTATGTAATCTGGCACCACTGCTGTATCAGGCACAATTTGCTGGGACGGTGCATACGCATCAAAAGTGGCGGGTTGGCTGGGACGGAAAGTGGCGCAAAGTAACCACAGTATACCACTAATCAACTTACAAATTACATATACATATGCATAGTATATGTATAACTAGCTCTCAATAATGACGTAAGAAATATGTGGATTAAAGGACCCAATGCCAGAGTGTAATTGGTTTTCGATGGTGTCGTAATGCCGATATGTTTTAGTTTTGGGAGGATTAAAGGTAATGCTCCTGTGTATACATGTATGTAATCTGGCACCACTGCCGTATCAGGCACAATTTGCTGGGATGGTGCATACGCATCAAAAGTGGCAGGTTTGCTGGGACGGAAAGTGGCGCAAAGTAACCACAGTATACTGCTAATCAACTTACAAATTACATATACATATATATAGTATATGTATAACTAGCTCTCAATGATGACGTAAGAAATATGTGGATTAAAGGACCCAATGCCAGAGTGTAATTGGTTTTCGATGGTGACGTAATGACGTACATATACAGATCACCTAAAACAGACCATTCGAAATTAAACACATTTCTCGAAAACATGGTAAAGTATCTATCATCTTCGACTTCTGCAATTATGATAATAGGAGATTTCAATGAAGACCAATATAGTGAGAAAGGTAGAAGTATAAAGACCACAAATCCAACTACAGATTACGGAAGTATTTTAGATCATGTATATTTTAACAAATGTGAAAGTATTATTACAGAAATTGAAGTTAGAGACACGTATTACTCTGATCATGATTTAGTATTAATATCACTATAGTCCAAGATGAAATACATTTAAAACAATTGACAATTTACAATAATAAAATAATTATACTGTATACGTGATAACATATTTTCACATATCAATGATTTATTTTTCTTTGAGAAACTAAAAAGGGATCCAGAATATTTCTAAATCGATAAAACTGTATTTCTTTTATAGATAGAAACTTGAACCATACTTAATAATACTAGTTTTTTACATGCATAAAGTAGGTAGGTAGCAAATAGTTACACCTAATAATTAGAAATTTCAAACGTTCCTTCACAGAGATACTGAGATTTGACAGTTTATAGCGGTCGAAAGTACTTGCGCGCTCTGCTTGCGCACTAGTTGGCCATTCATGGCCTACTAGTGTGCAACAAGCAAGTATGCACTCGACAGAGTGCAGTTCTAGTTATTATTATTATATAATACCTCAAAATAATATCATATCATCATTATGCTTTCATTAAGTAAGTTACGTAAGTTACTTGACTTACTTGAGTTACTTGCTTTCTTTAAAATAAAGCATAGATTTTGGCTGTAGCTCATACTTTGATACTATTCAAAGTATCCATCTTTTTCCCTTGTAAGAATTTCAGAAAGTGCAAGAATATCATTTCTCTGGATGTAATTTAAAATGTAATTGCTGTATATGAAACATGTTTATCTCAACACATTCACAAACGCCATTAAAACCTAGTTTGTTTTTACATTTCAAAGTAATCGATGTGAATGTCTAGCTTCACTTTTTTCGGCTGTGACTAAAGACCCATGTTGCCCTTTGGCCCTTTGTTTAATGGGTATTCCTACTTAACTCCTGTCATTGTCATCGACGCAGGATTATTCATATCCATATTTCATTTTCATATTTAAAAAACATATATATACAGTGTCGCGCGAAAGTAGCAAAACTACCCAAACTAGCCGATAAAACTAATTTTGGGAAACCGTAACAATATTTAACCCTGTCACTCTCAACTCCCCAGATGATTCAAAACTTCTCCATGTGACGATCCCCACCACCCGGCCCGTGTTAGCTGTGTTGGGGGACTCACTGACATTACCCTGCCTGGTCTCTCTGTCCCACCCACCGCCATCTCCCTCCACAAGCGGCCGGCATGCCGTCCTAACACTCCCACGGGTCAAATGGAGTGTCCTGACCCAGGGTCGTGAGATGGAGATTCTGGTTGCCCGCGGTGACAGGGTGAAAGTCAACGAGGTCTACAAAGACCGTGCCTTCCTGCTCAATTATGCCTACTCCCCCGCCGATCTCACTCTGCAACTGGACCGTTTAATGTACAACGACACAGGCTTCTATCGCTGCGAGGTGCAGCAGGGCCTAGAGGATGCTGATGATGTGGTACAGGTCAAGGTCAAAGGTGAGATTATGGGGGAAGGTTAGAAGCAAACTTTTAGTTACAGTAGTTAGCATTTTCCCATTCACTTGAAGAAGATTTTAGTTGATTCCTAAACCACTGTTGGGCTGGTGGTATTGCTAATTTCCTA
Organism: Protomyctophum parallelum; assembly: GCF_964188405.1. Lineage (NCBI taxonomy): Eukaryota > Metazoa > Chordata > Actinopteri > Myctophiformes > Myctophidae > Protomyctophum > Protomyctophum parallelum. The sequence goes on from NC_139698.1 coordinate 43,252,271, forward strand.
CTTTGCCTTTCATTCAAAGTTTTCAATGAACTTGTCCTATTCCAGAGCTGTTATGAATACTCAAGTTAGAGAAAAATGGGTCTTTATAGGTAACCAATTGATAATCATTTACAATTACAAACAATCTCCAGTTGTAATGCAATACTTTTGTCACACAATTGTGATGACAAAGATAACATTGCATATTGTGGTACTGTTACTGTATAGCCCAGGCCTAGACATTTTTATGACATCTTATGCTACACTCTCCATGATAAAGTAGTGTTCCCTTTCCACAATCCAGGCTCACACTTAATTTACAGACAGTATAATATTAATGACCAGGGTATTCAAATACAGTAAAAGAAAAAAAAGAAAAAAGTCTACAGTACAGAATTCAGTGTAAATATAGAGTAAACAACAATGCAACGTTTCATCCTTCCTGAGTTGACATTTAACAATAAAAACAAGATACCACATAACGTAAGACAAAATACAAGGTCAAAACAGAATATGAAACAATAACAGTAAGAGTGCAGTTTAGATAAATCCAGCTACTGTTGCTAACTAAATTAAGATCTGCTGTGCTGGTCAACGCATATAGTAGGCCTACGAGTGAAAAGTGACGTCGTGTTGGTCATGGAAGTACGTGAATGACTCAAGGTCAAGTGTCCTGCAAAAGACAGTCAATGCTGTACCACTGACATTTCTGTCTTTATCATGCAATACACACTCCACTATGATGAATGGGTTGTCTTGTTCCATACCTTTTCCAAGTAATAGATTATAGATCCACTGGCTAGAGTCATTTGTGACCCAATAAATCAGAAACAAATCTGTTGCTTGCAGTATAACCACAGTATCATACAGTATACTGTACTGCGGGGGTGGGGGGGGGGGGGTGTTACACTGCATTTTTATGATGTATACTGTAATTGTGAGATGAATTTCAATAGGTGTAGATGTAGAAAATGTTTTGCTGTGGTTTGAAAACACTCTATGACAGACAAATGAGTAGCATAATCCTGGATTTGAATGTTAGAAAGACATTTCCTTAAAGATACAATCCTGTACAACTTATTTTAATGAATCAAACTGTATGATAGAGTATGTTAATACAATATCTAGTCTAGCACCCTAACCCTAAAATAAATAAACAGCTGTAAAGCAGATGTAAAGTAATTCAGACGCTGTTACAATTCTCGGTCAAGAGAGAAATACAGAATTAAGCTTTAATGTGCAACTTGATTTGAAGGAGAGGAATACCGCATTATTCAGGAGGCGGTATGGTTAACTAAAATACATTTTATTATGTTTTATTATTGACTTACAGGTATTTTGTTTTATATTTATTTATTATGAACCCTTCATTTGCAGTTCATGCTTCCTATATTATTTTTTTACCCTGACGAAGGCAGCATAGAATGGGAAACATTTGTCTCTTTTAATTCATGTGTATTTTGTGTTTTTTTCATGTGTGTTTTATTATTGAAAACGGAAACAAAATCTGCACACTGCAAATTAGCTCTCAAAGTAGTTGACCTTGGTACGTTTAGGCGTTCACCCTTTCTTAACCCAATCCAAGCCAAGGAAGCACTATAATCCCCTGTGCCAGGACGTAATTTTGCGTCTTTATAATAAATAAATAAATAGAAACGCTGGCAACTGGTCTGCGTTTGTATTGTAGTGTACTGGCTGGATTGTTTAATCAGTTTCAATTATATTTCTTAGTCCTGCAGCTGATCAACATTTTTTGATGTGCTTGTTCTATTAATTTCATTTATAACTGTATTATTCACATATACATCCAGAATGCATACTGTTCTGGGTTTGTGTTAACAGGGGTGGTGTTCCACTATCGCGATGCTTCGAGTCGGTATGCCTTCACCTTTGAACATGCTAAAAAGGCCTGTGAGGATATTGGGGCTCAAATTGCGACCCCAGAGCAGCTTCTGGCAGCATACCAGAGTGGATATGAGCAATGTGATGCAGGGTGGCTCTCAGACCATTCAGTGAGGTAAGGTTGTCTAGTGAGCGGCTAAAGTACCATCCTCATGTGCCTGATAAGGAGGACTGAGAGAGCCACTCTGCCACTTGATAACCGAGTTTGAAATGTCTTTAGTTCAACATTGTAATGACAATACACAGATAAAGTAATTCCATTGCATGGTTAAGTGGGTGGATTGTCATTCACTCACACTGAGTTCATGTCAATTTGTTCTCATAGTACTCATACAGTAAGTGGATTTTGTGATAAGCTGAATAACATGGAGTATCATCTTGGTGTTTTAATGGTGTGCATCATCATTTCCACTATAGATATCCAATACAAATGCCAAGAGAAGGTTGCTTTGGAGACATGGATGGACTGCCAGGAGTGAGGAACTATGGGTTGTTGGAGCCCGATGAGCTGTACGATGTGTACTGTTATGTAGAGAATATTGATGGTAATGAACATCACAAATGTAACTTTTGCTCACACCCTGATTTTGACTATACGTCAGATTAGCCAGAATACTAAATAAATCAATGGAATAATTGTAATAACAAACAAATTAGCATAATCATTTAGTACATGCATTACTCAATCCTCAGATCATTGCAATGCAAAGTATCCCCATTTTCATTAGGGGAAGTGTTCCATGGATCCGTACCCCAGCGTTTCACCCTATGGGAAGCAAAGGATTATTGTCAGTCTGAGGGGGCTGAGCTTGCTACTACAGGTCAACTGTATGCTGCCTGGAATGACGGCCTGAACCACTGCAGTCCGGGGTGGTTGGCAGATGGAAGTGTGCGGTACCCTATCGTCACCCCAAGAGAGCGCTGTGGTGGGGGTGAGCCTGGGGTCAAAACTGTCTATCGCTACAGCAACCAGACAGGTTTCCCCGAAGCCCATTCTCTACATGACGTCTACTGTTTCCGGAGTAAGAGAACATTACTGCTGTTTATAACTGCAATAGTTGAATTGAATTTCTTATGCTGACTGACAATGTTCTAACTTCTGACAATTAGGTAGTATTAGCAGGTACTTTTATGTAGTCAAGAGACTCAAGACACAATATAGGCCATGGCCATTTCCACCTAACTACATTTAGCATTTTCTTCAAAATACACTGTTTGCTACTTCTACACAAATTATTACACATTATCGTAGTGCAATGAATAATTAAATATTTTCATATTCCATTAAGCTATGATTCCCTTCCAAAGTTTGTGAGACGGGCCTACCTTACCTACCCCACATTTGAATTACATTGCACACTTTTCTAGTTCTGTGATATATCCATATTATGCACAGATACCAGCCTCTTCCATTTCGCAGATCAGTTAAGGGTTAGGTGTCTTGCTCAAGGACACCTTGCTGGCCAGGCCTGGAATTGAACCTGGGGGAACTGGGGTCTGTGTCTCTCACACCATTCTGCTATGCCACATTATGAGGAGTCTCCAAACAACACAGAGCCAATACCAATTTCACTCCCATGAAGTGTTTTTATATTCCATACTGGCTTCAAAGGGCCTACTTCTTGCAAAAAAGCCATTATATCATGTAATCACATGTTGAGTGGCCTCTATAGAGCGGACCTTCAGAATTACTTCTGCCTATATAAGAGATCAGACATCAGACCTTGAATACTGACAAATAACTTTCTTCTTCTTTATGGATTATTCCAGGCAATAGTGGACCGTACACAGAATCCACCAAGGATTTCATGGCCACGGAACCAGAGGACATTGGCCAGAACATTGTTTCCCAGACTAATCCTTTGCAGGAGGTCATTCCCAGCCAGGTGACAACCAAGGACACCTGGGAGGAGAAGGACGGAGAAGAGAGTGGTGAGAGTGGTGAACCACCAGAGTCTCACATGGAAACAGCCGATATTAATACAACACCTGGAGCTGGCACAACTGAACTGTATGACATCTCCCCACAAGGAAGTGGGGAAGAGGATCACACTGTAGATGACCATCTGGAGCATACCACTGAAAGTTATGATGCTTCAGGAAGCCCAGAGGAGGCTATTACTGTTGTCGTGGAGGAGACACCAGTAGCAGCTACTGAAGAGGAACTAGACACCCACACAGACACTTTGATCCCATACCTTGATATCACTACACCACCAGACCACCTTCTAACAGAGGAGCATTCAGGGGAGCCGAGTGTGGATCCTAGCCCAGATGAAGACACAGACTTGCTGCATTCATCTGTCACTGCTACTGAAGACACAGGGGATCATATAAGCCCAGACCACGATGCCAGCTCTGGACTGATCCCTACGTCTGAATACAGTGAGTACATGAATTGCAATTATGTACTGCAATTATGTACAGTAAGAATTGAGAATAGAAATTCTAATCCACTTACTAGTGCTATATTGAGTAGTTTTACAGTTTGTCATATTTGATCACTCTATTGGTGATTTTATTGCTTTACACAGCGAAATCTTAAGAGCGCAAAAATACAGATAACCATAATGGTCCATTTTAGTTAGTTCAATTAACACTCAGGACTTTACTGTGCAGACTTGAGAAATAAAATCATCTATGATGATGATTTTTTTTTTTTTTTTACACTGGATATATTTACATTTGCAATACAACTTATTTCATTACAGGTTACTACCCCACTCAAGCATCAGGTGAAACAATAGAATCCTCCACCCTGGTTGAGCACATCAGTGAAATGGAACCAGATGTTGCCACTAACCCAACAGACATAGCAACAGAAGAAACCATCACAGTCACCTATGAGTCAGACCCCAGTGAACTTGTGACCTTGTTTCCTCTTGGAGTTGATGTAGAAGTGAGCTCCCAAGGTGAGCATGTCACTATTATCCCAGAAAGCGGCACGTCATCTGACACCTACCCTGTGGAAGTAGTCCTGGTGAAAGTAGAGAAGGAGGTATTAGGTGGAAGCCCTGAGCTGCTAAATGTCGAGGAGAGTGGATATAGTGAAAGTGAGGGGAGTGGGAAGGAACACAAAGAGCCAGACTCTGGAGATGAGCATGCTGAATCAGGTGAAGGGTCAGCTGAATCAAGTGAGAGCTCAGGGGTCAACAGCATAGATGGAAGTGAGACTGAGTCTGGCACTGATACACCCTCTACTGCAATAGAGATCACACTGCTCCCTGCCATGACCTTAACCCCTAGCTGGGGGCTAGAGCCTTCCCCCACTGTACCACAGGAATCTCGCTCAGATCTGGGTTACAGTGAAGAACCACCCATTCCAGCTGTTACTGAAGAACCACCCATTACTGAAGAACCAGGTGTTACTGAAGAACTACCCATTACTGAAGATCCACCCATCACCGAAGAATCACCTGCTAGTGAAGAATCATACATTACTGAAGAATCACCTGTTACTGAAGAATCACCTGTTACTGAAGAACTACCCATTACTGAAGAATCACCTGTTATTGAAGAATCACCTGTTACTGAAGAATCACCTGTTAGTGAAGAATCATACATTACTGAAGAATCACCTGTTACTGAAGAACTACCCATTACTGAAGAATCACCTGTTAGTGAAGAAGCACTCATTACTGAAGAATCACCTGTTACTGAAGAATCACCTGTTATTGAAGAACTACCCATTACTGAAGAATCACCTGTTATTGAAGAATCACCTGTTACTGAAGAATCACCTGTTATTGAAGAACTACCCATTACTGAAGAATCACCTGTTAGTGAAGAAGCACTCATTACTGAAGAATCACCACTACCCGTTACTGAAGAAGAAGAGGTCACTGCAGAGAGCCCCACCACACCAGCACCAACAGAACAACCAGTGGATCACACTGAGGACTTTGAAGAGCAGAGGTCAGCAGCAGCCACTGCTGCTACGCTGCCTGCTAACAGATCATCTGTTGTGAGACAGGGGGGTGTTTCAGGTAATACATTAATGCATCATACATATTGTTACATTTGTGCACATGTGGCAGTAAATATTACTTCACTATTTTGGTGAGGATTTTGGTTTTCCTTCCATACTGCCTAATTAACATTTGTTGACTCAGCAGAGCAGAGGGATTAGCTACCTGGGATTAATCCTGGGAGACTAACACGCAGCATGATCTCAACATGATTTCTTGTGATACACATCATATGCTTGATCAGCTGGATATTTATGACTCAGTCAGTGCATATTGTTATTGTACAGTAACAGCTTCTCTTTTTATCTCTACACCTTAGTGAGGACACAGGACACATTATACTCAGTACTAATATTCACCATGTCTATTAGCTTTGAACAATTATTGACTGAATTAATTATTAATTCAGTCAGACAACTCACGAATAGATTTAACCAATATTTATTAGAGAATGAGAATACAAGTGTGCATACAATATTATACTTGGTGTTCGGCTCTGCTGCATTTTCTCCCTGCTCGGCGCGATTAAACACCATCATCATAAAACATGTATTAGAGCAGGGAGATACAATAAAACCCCCATGGGGAGCATAAATAACAGAGCCCACCGGTGGTGGTGGTGGGAGCAAACATCACATAACCAGGAACCATATGCAGAGGAAGGCAGGAAGAGCATGCAGACTGGTGAGTTTAAGTAGCCCGCCCAATTGGTCAGCTGACTGCCACATGATGATGATGATGTGTGGGACTTGCACACGCTTATACACCCACATAGTAATGCAGCATGTTAACCCCTTGAGTATAGTATGCGCCTTTGAGCATGGCATGAACCCCCTCGAGTATGTCTGCCTGAACTAACTCTGCAGGCTACGCATTATAATCAATATAGCTATCAAGTCAGGTATTGCTTTATTGATCTGAAACGTCTTCTAGAGATTGATAGTTGTCAATGCTGTAGTAGTTTGTATAGGAAAATTGGTAGGCTACTAAAATTAGGTCATGGCTCCCTCCAGTGGCAAATAGCTGTAGTAACAAGCAAAGGGAACAGCATTTGAAGGCTGTTATTCCATTGTGTTTATCATTCAGTTATAACTAACTTATCAATGATATAGTTTGAGAAGCTGAGATAAATTCAAGCAGCAACAAACATTGTGGAACATATCTATCCTTTGGAATACATTTACTAACTGCCCAGACATAATATGTATAAAGTAACATTATTATGCTCATAATGCTTTAGATTCCTGTTCTGTAAGCCCTTGCTTGAATGGAGGCACTTGTGTGGATGAGGGTTTAACAAGATGCCTTTGCCTGGCCAGCTATGGAGGAGACTTTTGCCAAATAGGTGCAGTATTGTCATTATTATATCTTGTTAATTTTCTGTTAGACACAAATATATACTTTTCCCATAGTGGCTTGTTGCAACTAATTACAATTTGAAAAATCTTTCTTTAACCTAAATCTTAATAAAAAAATTCCCTGATTTGACTGAAGTGGATATAACACGTCTTAACAACTGACTGGACTTACTTTCTCTTTCCCCTGTAATGTTCTTTCTCACGCTCACCTTTTCTCTGTCTTCCGTATTCATAGGCTTAGACACCTAAGAATGCATAGAACCTACATAGCACCCCCGTAACAACCCCAAGAAATCTTTGAACATGTTCAGACATTTTCATTGAATAAAATGTATTGTTCCATTTTGTGACATTAGCTGGTCCTATTATTAATAGGACCCCCCCCCCCCCCATTAGCTGGTCCTATTATAAATAGGCAATATTAACAACTATCCAACCTAATAACTAGAATAGTTTTGGGATTGCTTGTGATTATGAGGCATGGGGTTATGTGGCTGTTTATAATTCAGATTACATACACGTTTGAATTCTTTCAAACTTGATTCTGGGAAAAAGTGACAGATGTCACAAACTTTAACTTTGTTTACATACTATATTTATAACATGTGTATACTGATGTCAGCGCACAGCATTATTTTGTACATGCCCATATTCATGAACAATCGCTGATTCTCGCCTGCGCAATTGTCGTTTTGGTCTAGTAGAAGCTAGGTGTAGCCTACGAATATTTTCACGGTCTTCACGCGTGACATGCAGCAGTCAAGTTCCCGCTTAGCAATCCCAACTAAAATGTGCACACGCCGGTACTGTCTTCTGTATTCCTCTCTTTCTTCCTACCTACCTCAGAGCTGGAGGCATGTGAGCCAGGCTGGGAGAAGTTCCAGAGCTTCTGTTACCGTCACTTTACCAAGCGACAGAGCTGGGAGGTAGCTGAGCAGCACTGTCGCATGTGTGGAGGTCATCTGGTGTCTGTCAATGGCCCTGAGGAGCAGGACTTCATCAATGGTACAATGATTGACAAAAAGTGTTTCACATTAATTATTCAAAAAGTCATTACCTGGTGACTTTGTGTGTGTGTGTGTGTGTGTGTGTGTGTGTGTGTGTGTGTGTGCGTGCGTGCGTGCGTGCGTGCGTGCGTGCGTGCGTGCGTGCGTGCGTGCGTGCGTGAGTGAGTGTACACGCACGCACGCGCACACACACACACACACACACACACACACACACACACACACACACACACACACACACACACACACACACACTCATGAATGTATATATGTATGTATACCTATCTGAGGATCTCATGCTGCTCAGTGGAATGTTACTTGATAAAGGTCCTGCAGTAGCTACCGGCAGGTCCATGTCACCCTTACAAACACATTTCCTACTTGATCCTGTATAATAAGTTAACCCAAGTCATCTGTGAGACATTTCGTCAGGGATTGTGTTAGTTTTCTTTGTAGCACAACACTAAAAGGTGTGTGGTCTATAGCAGACACAACAATTATGTTTCATGTCTCGTTTCTCACTGAACAAGGCAATGAGATAATTATCTTGCATTCCTTTGGTGCTTTGAATGGTGCTTTGGCATTACTGCGGGTGGCTGTTATGGTTTGTATTGTAAAGCTTCCATGCATAGTATGTGCAAAAGTGTATAGTTATTTTCACTGTATACCACAATCTTTAGAGAACTTCACAGGCATATGCTGTAGATAGCTAAAGTACTTGGGTAATGATTGATTGATGGCACAATATTTCGCATTTATAAAAGATAAAACATATATTTATGTTCTATATATTACAGTCTTACCACACACTTGTTTCTTCATTCTCTCCCTTCATCTTTCTATTTCTAGACAACTACAAAGAATACCAGTGGATTGGGTTAAATGACAGAACCATAGAGGGAGATTTCCGTTGGTCCGACGGGAACCCTCTGGTAAGTGTGTCTGACTCACAAATACTTCCACTTGGAGCCTAGCATCCCTCTCAATGTGTCACAACGCACAGTGCTATGTGCTTTCAGCAAATAGATTTGGTGTAGAGGTGGGGAAAAAGGACCAGACCAAATATATAGCCCTGGGGGACCCGGTCAACTAAGTATATAGTTTAATTGGTTAATTATCTTAATTATACTGCAAGCTCAGTGCATGAGTTTCTCTTCTCTCCTCTCATCTTCTCTTCTCTTCTCCATAGCTGTATGAAAAGTGGTATAGGGGACAACCTGACAGCTACTTCCTGTCTGGTGAAGACTGTGCTGTGATGGTGTGGCATGATGGAGGACGCTGGAGTGATGTGCCATGTAACTATCATCTGTCCTACACCTGCAAGAAGGGCACATGTGAGTGAGAATTTCTGTGATGTTGGTATTTCAAATATAAGAATCAAAGCTTTACTGCATTACTTGAATTTGACCAAGCCTTTTAGTTCGTTTTAAGTCAAGCGTCTACATTGACATATAGATCTTGTGTCTTGCTAAATGCTCACCTCTGTGTTTTACATTCTCGCTTTGTTTTCTACTAGCTTCCTGTGGTGAACCCCCAGAGGTTCTAAATGCTCAGGTATTTGGTAGGAAGCGGCCACGTTATGAGACCAACACACAGGTGCGTTACTATTGTGTGGAGGGCTTCCTGCAGAGACAGAACCCTGTTATCAAGTGCCTTCCAAATGGCCAGTGGGAGGAGCCTCTTATTTCCTGTACACCAAGTAAGAGAAATTACATTTTTACTGGTGGAGATGGATTACTTGTGTAAATTAACACAACAGATGTAATTTAATTTGCTAGTTAAAACAACTGAAATGGCCTGTTACCTATAGTTCATTCAATTTCAATAGCACAGACATTGTTTGTTGAAAAGAATGAACAAAGAAGTGAATGAGGGGCGGCAGTGGCAGTGGCTCAGGGGTAGAGCGGCCACTTGAGAACCGGAAGCTTCTCAGTTCGATCCCGGGCTCCCCTAATTGCTCCCGATGAGCAGGTTGGTGCCTTGCATGGTTTTCTCTGCCATCGGTGTGTGTGTGTGTGTGTGTGTGTGTGTGTGTGTGTGTGTGTGTGTGTGTGTGTGTGTGTGTGTGTGTGTGTGTGCGCGTGTGTGCAAGCGTGTGCGTGTGCGTGTGTGAATGTAATGTGCAATCGTAAAGCACCTTGCATAAAGGCGCTTCATTTTAATGAATGGGCTTTCAATTAGTGGAACCAAAAATGGCTGCATACTGCTGTGCCCTATAGATAGAGCATAGCAGTTGTGGCCATTTTGCTTACTGGATTTCTGAAGATATTTATATTAATTGTTTTAAGCCTGGAACAAAGCCAGGCTCAAAAGGTTTCATGGCCCTGGGACATATGCCCTGTCACCAAATGTGAAGGCAAATACAGGCAAACGGTATGGAGTAACAAAATGTTGTTTGATGGTCATTGTCACATGACTTGTGTCTAATTTGGTGGTGGGGAAATCATGTTTTCAACAACCAGTGACATTTGTAGCATTTGTGACACATTGTGTAAGTAAATACAATTTGGGGCAGATTGGAGCTTCATTCGTTCATGATGTGTGGCATGTTTTGCCAAACAGGCCCCACAAACATCAGAACAGGAGCCAATCATAACCAATCAGAATGGAATATGAAATATTCTGACTGATACAGCTTAATTACATGATAGAGAAAATGTATGTAACGAAAAAGAAAACTTTGAAAAAGAAAAGTTCAAAATGTGAAGCGGCCTGTTATTAGCCTGGCTCCAGCCGTTTAATCGCTAGCCACGCCCATTAAAAAATATGTTCTGGGCGATTCAGTGAAACGAAATGAAAATTCAGGCTGTGTGTCAGGATAGCCTGAGTGTCAGGATAGCCTGTTATAGCACCACCATGAGTAGGATAGCCTACTCACAAAAACATTCTGTAGACAGACAGAGGCAAAAACTAATTCGCTGACCAAGGCCCTTGGTCAGGGAAGGCCGTTGGTCAAGACCCAGGTAAGTGTTACACTTACAGATGTGTTGTCCTTCTATACCTTTCCTCAGCTTTAGTCCATTCAGTGGATCGAGGGCAGGCGACAGCACCTCCATACCAGAACAAACGGGTGGATATTGGAGAAACAGCCACAGAGAAAGCCCCTCCAGAATTCTGGGACATTCATTTGAATTTTTAAAATCACACTATGACCCTTCCCCCTCCCCCCCAGCCTCGTCCCTGCATTAAGGTGGACCCATTAAAGCCTCGTCCCTGCATTAAGGTGGACCCATTAAAGCAATATTGTCCTACAGAAGAGTTGAGGAATCTTGCAGTCAGGGAAAACATGGACATTTTCTTTTCCAGGCATTGGAAAGGTTGGGGGAAATACATAATGTGGATTTCATACATTTACAAATGTTTTGAATGATATGTTGATAACAAAAGAGTACAGTATAAATCAAATATTGGTGCTGGTAGATCTAGGGAATCATGGGAGAACAGATCATGGGAATTATAATTCTGAAAACAAATCAGAAAACAGTCCCAAGTCGGTGCAAAACTTGAAACAGTTGGGAATCAACTATGCCAAGTGAATTATCATGGAATATTCAAGCAAGTGGTATTTGAATACTGTAATAAATCACCAGCATTTTCAGTAGCCACAATTATACTGTAACATCGCATTGATTTGATGTTACTTTCATTGCATGATCACACTTAAAGAATGTGTTTATAATGATACATTACAGCCTAGAATAGATCAATCTTGCACAATAATCAATGTGGAGTGAGCTGAATGGGTCACATATTGTTGACAAGCATAGTTATGAAACAGTATTTTCTTAAGTGATAATGTCGGGTTTATGCATTTGACTGCTAATTCCGTATAGATTATGATGGATTATATTTATGATACCTAGAAATGAGTTCTTGATAGATGTTTTGAGTTAAGTGCAATTTAGCCTCGGTACCAGGCTTTCATTTTTGTTGGTGCAAAAATTGAAAGCCTGGGGGAACGCATTGGCCGCTCTGGTCTAAAAGTGGAGTCAACCCTTCCGGGTGGGCGTCGCTCCAAATTATGTGACGTAGCGCTGCACTAGGGGGGAGAGGAGGGGCCGGGGGTGACGGACAGATCGATGAGATCCAATCAGGGCGCGCGCAAATCTGAGCCGCGACCCGCCCCTCTAGACCAGAAACCTAACACGTTAGCTCAGGCTAAGTGCAACTTAATGCTCAGCCTCAGCTGGTCTGAAATTCACTGAAGTCACTTTCCTTCTCTCATTTGTTTCCATGAGTTTATAAGGAGAAACATTTGTCTGAATCTGACATATATTTCATTTGTCAAATACATTTCAATTCAAAATGTTGAGCCAGATTTACGTATGTAAATGTCACTATATGACGATGTCACATGCCCAAAATAGCTGATCTACATGCTCACAATGTGATGAGGTTGTAGATTGGCCGATTTAAGCATGCAAACACTAGCGTTCAGCAAAGTATAAATAAGACTTTGCAATACTCTGCCTGCCCTCTGGTGCTTTTATTCAGGTGTCTTGCAGACTTTAGTTTAAACCATGGTCAGTTGCTACTGTATGTACTGCTCTGTGTTTGTACTGCACTGTGTTCAACAGAATCTCAAATTGTTTTCTTACACTACAACCCTACACTTCTCAGTACCCAGTACTGAGAAGAAAAGTTTTGATAATGTGAACAAATATAATAATATCTGATCAAATACATAATTTTGAATAAAGGCAGAAAAGCCCCCCATCAAAAAAAAATCAAAAATGATATATATATATATATAATATTAAAAATACATCATTTTGTAGTTCTGAATTATGTCCTAGGATGGAACATGACCGTAACCATGAAGTTAGTGCTAATTGTCAGAGGATGAATGCACATCCTAATGTAACAAATACAAAATAACTAAAAGCAGCAGTAATATGGTACAAATAAGATATAAAAAATATAAAATGTATCCAATGAAGAGATGACAAATAAAATGTAATTTTGTAATGTAGTCTGCATCTTTATTGCCATAATTTGTTGTTTACACACGCACACGCACGCACACACACAAACAAACGTTAAAAATGGTTGGTGTCAGGTTGCACACAAAGGTTATTTGCTTAAGTTGTGATTGTACAAAGATGATGAAACCAGACTTGTACCCCACATACGTACTAGCATAGCAAGCCCACTTAACAAGTTCCATCAAATCAGTATTAAGTATCATCATTCACAAAGGACAAGGAGCCATTTGTGGAGAAATGTAAAGTCATGGACAAGTTTGTGGAGATCTGCGGATCTGACCTGTGTCCATTTGATGTCATGCAGTGTAAGAGGCCTGCTCAATTCATCTGATTATTTAGCCTAGATATTCCTGATAATTGTGCATCTGCATATAAAGTTGGTGGTTTGCTGGTCAAGTCGGGTTCAGATGGTTGAATAACGCATATTTTTGTGATTGGCTCTTAATGGGTCAGCTGGTCAGGTGGTAGGGGTATTAAAAAACCTTAAAGGATGATTTCACCCATTTTCATCCTCTCTTCATATAATTGGTCCTCACTAAGGCAACACTATTAATTCTAACCTAACGATGAGGGAGCAGGTGCACGTTGTGTGGTAGCTTATCTCATGACACTTCAAGAACATATGGCTCAGGCTGTTCTGGGGATTCACTGTGTGGCCTTTAACCAGATATGCCTTAAACTGCCATGTATTAATTAATTAATTCTCACTTAACCGGCAGCATTTGTCAGTTAAACCCTTATTTTGAAGGTTCCGGAAGCCGAAAACCGGATGTGAATGTAGGAAAATCACACTTGTGTGAAGTGAGCGGCGCTCTTATTATCACATTCCGTGCTCAGCCAATCAGCTGAGCATATTCCGTGCTCATACAGACACACAAAGCTGTGCATAGGAGCGGCTAGCGCAGCTCAAACATATTTCAAAAAATACAAGTTGCTCAGGAGGCTAGAGTGAGCAACCTCACAGACTCCATATTTGGACCAAAGGTTTGACACAAAACTATATATGGGCAGTGGTCCACTTAGAGCTCCATGTCTGGAATCAACTGACTTGTTTGAGTCTGGCGCCACGCTGACACCGTTAGAGTGGGTGACAATATTATCACACGAAAAGATCAAATTACCTACCTAGGTTCCATCCTGGAGGCCAATCTTTCCGGTGATAAAATGGCCACCAACGTAATCAAAAAAGTCAATCAAAGAACAAGATTCCTTTACAGGATCTCCTCACTGGTCAACAAAAACACCTTGAAGACCTTAACAGGAGCCCTCGTACAAGGTTTCTTTGACTATGCATCCACCTCTTGGTAGCACATCTCCTCAAAGGCCCTAAAAACAAGGCTCCAGACCTCCCAAAACAAACTGGTCAGGCTCCTACTTGGCCTCACCCCCCGAACCCACCTCACCCCTGCCCACTTTGACAGGCTGGGATGGCTTAGGGTCGACGACAGAGTACAGCATCTTGCAATGGGTCTGGTCCACAAGATTCGATACACCACCAAGATACCCATGTACCTGTCTAAATACTTCCTTAATGTAAACGAAGTCCACACCCACAAAACCAGAGGGAGTGCAACAAACCATGTACAACCCTGATTCGGCACAAACAAGGGTCTAAATTATTTTCGCTCCTATGCCACCAAAATGTGGAACGCCCTACCAACAGTCATTAAGACATATGAATCCCTTGACTCCTTCAAAACCGCTCTCAAAGGGCACCTACGGATGGCTGCAATTTGAAACTGGCCTCTGTAAAATCTGAATCCCCCCCACCGCATTTCCCCTCACTGTATATGTATCTTTTCCCTTTTTGCTTCCTATTTGATTAATTTCCTGTTCTGTTCTTTAGCTACATAGAAGTGTCTATTTGTATGTCTCTAAATATTTTGATGAATTGAACAATGTGGACCCTGTTGTAAACAAGTGTAATGCTTAATTGGGTCGTCCACTCATAGTTAACAGTCTTTGTATTGAGTTTGTGCTTGAATTGTACTGTAATTCTGCAATTAATTGTTAATAAATATTTCAATCAATCAATCAATGACACCGTTATACCTTTACAACTTGGGAGCTGCGAGCTTGAAGCAGCACAGAGACAGACATTCTCTGGAGCCGTGACCATATGGATGTGTTACGTGACACGCGGAAATCCAAGTTTTCATAGTAAATGCGACCTACTGTCGCAAAAAGTATTTCTGCTTTAAACCCTGTTTTAAAGCAGGGTTGATTGGGATGGTAGCATGGTCTACCTTTCACACTTGCAAGTTTGAAGGCAATAGATTTACATACTGTAGAAACTTGCAAAAAGCTCAGTTTGAGTTAAGAAATGACAGTATTTAAAAAAAAATACATTTATTAAAATAATAAATAATATTGAACTTTATTTATATAGCACTTTTCAAAAACAAGAATTTATAAAGTGCTGAACAGGACAATAATAAAACAATACAATGACAGTTGAAAGATGAAAAAGAAATGCTATACACTTATGTTTTATGTCCAATTTTAATTACATCACATTGTAAACGGTTCCCATACTGTGGCTTTGTAGCCATAACTGCAAATACTCAGTCCGCTTTTGATTTGAGCTTTTGATTTTAGTCGGAGGGACAGCAGCTTGGTCTCAAATACACCTTGAAGTATTTTAAGGTTTTAATAGTTCAACCATATTGGAGCTCTGTCATGCAAGCCCTTGTAAGTAATTACAACTATTTTTTAAAGTGTTTCTAAGACGTGTGAGTGTGTAAAGAGGCTAGGACGTTGTAGGTGTCTTGGCAGCAGATTTTCTTTGTCAAGTTATATAGTCGATTTAATGATGACTGTGTCACAAGCAAAAAGTGCATTACAATAATTCAAATATCTTGTCTTGGAATGACATGATGGGGCAGATCTTTCCTGAGATGAAAGAAGCATGACTGTACCAACCAGGTTTGTAGCTGATTAAAATGCAAACAGGAATACAAATTAAATTACATAATAAGGAGCCATGGGATTGTTGAACTGCTTGTGCAATGGGATCACGACCAATGATAAAAAATATATTTGGGCGATTCAAAGCATTTAAGAATTATGTAATAGACAGTTGGCTAACATCATTTGGATTCAAATAAAGATACCAATTGTGTATTGTCAGCATAAAAATGCAAAGAAACGTTCTGCTGAAACTTGAAAACACTAGGCCCAAGAATGAAAGTTTACCTTGAGTTTCCCCGAAATTTAAAATCCACAGAGAAATTCTCCACCTTTGGAATGCTGAAGTTAATTTGTCTAATACTATGCTATACATTCTTAAAAAATATGTAACTTTCAACACATCCATTTGTTTCGTTACTGACAACTGGTGCAGCAGGTCTTCAACCCAACATAATATTAATAACAACACTTATTGAAACAAAATGTGTTATCAATATGGTCATGCATAGGTCAATTTGTAATGTTTAAAACTACAGTAGACCAATGGATGTGACTGCCTTTGTAAGAGTGTGCATGTGCTATAAGCTACCTATAACAATAGGCCCCATACAGCCGTCGTGTCTTGTCGGGGAATCCAAATGAGCGTACCCCCGACTCAGGCAGGCCTCCACAACGTTCCCTAGGGGTGGCGATGGGATATCGAGCGCTGCCGTCTTTCAGCCATCCGCCATCACATTGGTCGTATTTGTGAAAATACCAGGCAGAGTAAAGCTGACCAACTAAAGCCAAGTCAGCACCTTTACGTTTACACGCCTGCACTGCTTCCCTAAATGAAAATGGCCCTCCAATGTAGAACACAGACCCTGTGGAAGGAGGGAAATGCATGAAACACACTTGACCAAATAACTGTTTACAGACACTGCACTCAAGTCTTTTGTTGTTTGCAGTCACTGGTTGAAACAGTGTAAAATGTAAATTTATGTTTTATTCTAATATAGATAGTGGCAGCTATTTACTGAATTTAACAGCACAACACAGAGGCAACTACTAGTTTTTTCCAGCTCTCTGTAAAACACTTTGTTTTGAAAAGTGCTATAGGATACAAATAATCTTATTACCGTATTTTGTTATTTAGATTAGAATTACATTTAAAAATGTGGGTATTTTGTAAACACTTTTGTGGCCTATGAGTGCAAGTTCGTCATCTCATTAGTCCGACCTATGTGGCCGGTTAAGACTGAGGCTAGGGTTAGGGTTTGGGATAGTGTTAGTAATCGCTCGGGAGGTCGGAAAAATGACATGTTATCCTTGAGGTGTGGGGTTGGATTATGTCAGGTTAGGAGGTACCATGCTGCAGCCAGTACAGTGTACTGGGTGCAGGCAGCAACCATTAGGCTATATTAGACTTTATTGTCCCAGGGGGATATTTGGTTTCACCGACTGTTAAACATGGAACACATAGGAACAGCATACGGTACAACTACAATAAAGACGATTAATTACTTCCTAACACAAAACATGCCAGCGAGGCAGTTTGTTTAATGCTGCAATGTCGGAGTGGACAGAACTCCTAAAGAGAATGTTTTATACAGTATCTCCGTCCAGGTGGCATTATTGTGAAGTGACGATTGAGGGGGTGATCAGTGTCATCTACTATTGTAAGTGTTATGTGATACTTTGCTCTTCATGTAATTAATTATGTATGATGGTGTATAATTTCATTTTGTTATGTATCTTTGCCTGAGTCCAATCAACTGTTCTACATGTGTGGTGGTAGAGATGGTACACCGGTCAAGATTTAACTAATTAAAAATGTCTGACTGCAAAGCAACATGTCACTTTGAGCCACATCTTCCTCCGTTTCTCACAGATTCAATTGTTTTCAGCATGTCTCAACAGCAGATGTTAGTGTCCCCATCCCACATCCTGGTGGCAAAGGTAATTGTGTTAGACAAATTATCATTCTGTATCAAATCCATAGATAGACCAAATGAACATACTTCAGACGGACAAAGATATATGTATATTGTGTATAAGTATACAAGAGAAAACACAAGTGATTATGTATAACATGGCGTGCCATAAAGATGAGTGTTGGAATAGCCAATGTGGCTATTTACAGTACACTCAGGTACAGTAGCATGTCAGAGACAAGCACTCTGGTGTCCTTCAGCCAATTATGCTATTTTCATTTCTGAAAACCACAGATATGTTGAATGACAATGTTTCTGAAACAAAAATACGTCAACATTTCTAGATCTGGACCATATCGACTCAACACAATTCATGAAACTAACCCTATACTGCTAGTCTCACTTACTTTCATTGTCAAGTAAAAATAGGTTTTCACGGTGTACAACTCCGACAGGCACTCACTTGGTCGGCCTCATGGAGTCTTATTTTGAATGCCATTGCTTTTACTGAGTTGGCATGGTTCGCGTTGTTGATGCCAGCAGGCGAGGCCGGGGCCGGGTGTAAACAGACACTACGTTAAAGTCATGTGATCAGGCAGCATTTAGAACTAGAAAAAGTGCCCTTCCGGGCACAGGTCTCCACCAGGTTATCCACAGATCCGTGCAGTTAGAGGTAAAAACACTTTTCGGCCAGTTATAGCGCCACCTTGAGGCTGAGTTGAAATTGTTCATGTGGCATTTCGTCCTCGGCCTAGTGGGAATGTGGGTGCACAATTTCACGGAAATCACGCGATGTGTTCATGATTTGCAGCATTTTGTTTGAAACTGAGCACTCCTGTGAACTTTGGAAGCCAATCTTAACCAATCAGGATGGAGTCTGATAAATCTGAAAGACCCGTTTCGTTGAATGGCTCTAGAGAGACTGTGTACCAATTTGCGTGATGTTTGGACAAAATCTGTAGGTGTACTGTGCAAAAACTTGTTTTGCACAAAGCGGCCTCCTGGTGGCGCTATAACAGGCCGTTCTGGAAAGTTTGGGGCAGAGGTTCATGGTTGGCATCCAGGGAGTGTGTGTGCAAAATATGGCATCGACCGGGTTAACGGTGGCTGTTTTGCACAAAGCGGCCTCCTGGTGGCGCTATAACAGGCCGTTCTGGAAAGTTTGGGGCAGAGGTTCATGGTTGGCATCCAGGGAGTGTGTGTGCAAAATATGGCATCGACCGGGTTAACGGTGGCCGAGATTAGCTGTTCACGGACACACGGACACACGGACGGACACACAAACGGACACACAAACGGACGGACGGAGTGCAAAACATACTCTCCCCACATGCCTTCGGCCTGGTGGAGACAATAATTGTGGAATAACTCAGCTTACCTGACGTTAAAGATGTAAAGCAAAACACATCAAAGCGATCTTTAATCTTGTCTTTTGGTCCATAGCTGCGAATGCCAGGCAGTAGCTCTCCTCCACAGCTGTCTCGTGGGTGTAGAATAGGGTACTGGACTGTTCCATCAATTAGCCATCCAGCGTTGCACCAGTCTAGACCCTCTGTCCAGGCTACAAAGGAATTGTAATATTAAAAATAAGCATCAAGTTATTGGTCATTATTACTTAAGTTTTAATAAGCTCTCTCACAAACTCTCCTATACTGTTAACACAAAATGACACCTTTTTTTACACACACAAGCACACAAGCACACACACACACACACACACACACACACACACACACACACACACACACACACACACACACACACACACACACACACACACACACACAAACAATAAATGCATACCTCTGTACAGCTGCTTGAATGTGGCTAGCATGCCATCTTGTTCTGCACAAGTCTCCTTTGCCTCATTGAACGTGAACTTGTAGCGACCATTTCTACTCTGATATGGAAATACCACTCCTAAGTGAATAGAGTTCATTGTTGAAGTCAGAGTTGTCTATTTACATTTTTTAACACATTTTGTTTCTAATTATGTTATGTGATAGCAAATGTAATTACCATACTAACACAAATACATCTTGAGATAACATGGTGTACATCTTTCTCAAATATACTATAAGCAGATCAGTGAAATTCAGCAAATGCAGAACTTAATTGATGAAATTAATTACTTGATCTCTTGACCTTAAATTCCCTTAAGGCTCATACATAGTCTGGTTTTACGGTGGTGGGGTGACCACCGAACTACAACATGACGTCACGAGCCGCGGTGAAGAGCAAACCACCACCACCGCTCCAGCCCTTCTCTCTGTTTTTACACCTTACCACCGAAAATCCAGACTATGAATAGGCCTTTTGAGTTAACATCCCACTCTGTTAAGACCTATTCATTTTAGGTGCTAAGCTGCCGACCGAAACAGTGCTTACAGAGAGATGTGTTTGGATGAGCGGTGAGTCGCTTACCACTGCAGCGTGCTGCGTGACGTCATGTTGTAGTTTTCGGTGGGCACCTTATACTAAAACTGGAGTATGAATAGGCCTTTATGCTTTTTGAACTGGACCCTCCTTTTTTCACCCAATTGACGATATTCAGACCAGGCCATCTTGCCAGCAAGGTGCTAACTAGGTGCAACGGGTCATCCCTATGTTCCCCAGGTTCTATGTTCTCCACTCCCCACGCCTCCCAAAAAAGGTTCTATGTTCCCCGCTCAACCAAAAAGAGGTTCTCTATGTTCCCCACTTAAAAGGTTCTACAGTATGTTCCCCACTCAACTATAGCACTCAACCAAACAATGTTCTATGTTCCCTCTATGTTCCCCACTCAACCATAGGAGGTTGCTGTGGACAGTTCAGATGTCCGCCATACTAGTGACATCATCGATAGGGCTTTCTACTATATATCATTTATGAGCAGCAAAACGACTTCCTATGTCTTTGCAAAGGGTTGGTAGGGTATATTGTATTTTTCCACCGTTGCTGAGTCCCGGCGGTCAGTTCAGTTGCAAATGGATGAATAAAATCGCACAGCCAAACATTTCCGGGGTTCTGACAACATCAACGCTGATTGGCTGCCAGCACGTGATGCGTGGAGTCGGGTGGGCGCGAATCCAGTTGGATTTTTCCAGCAGGGGCGAACATACTCTAGGCGGCCGTTCGCGTCCTAATATTAATAATTTGAAGTATTAATTATAATATTTCCTGCATTGTTTGGTGAGTGGGGAACATAGAACCTTTGTTTAGAGGGAACCTTTTTTAGTTGAGTGCATGGGGAACATAGAACCCTGGGAACCCACATAATAGAACCTTTTTTGGGTAAGCAGGGAACATCTTTTTTGCGGGGGTAAGTGGGGAACATAGAACCTGGGGAACATATAGGTACAGTCCCGGTGCAACTTCCCATAGACAGCCCATTCATCCAAACAGAAAAGTCCTATCTAATTGTATTAAACAACGTCAAACTCACCAACATTGCAGCTGTACGGAAAGCTTGAATTATCCTCTTTCAACCTGTAAAGTTTTTCTTTCATAGAAATCCACCGTAGACATGTTATGGCTACTTCCTGTCAATTTCTTTAAGTGTCAGAGTTTGGGAGTGTTCGTTGGATATCACTCAACAGGCCTGCCTACCACCTGTTTAAATTTGCACATAATGCAGTAGTCAGCAGGAGGTTTCTTTACTAAAAACGAGTGCTTCCAAACTCCATTACTTAGAAAACAAATCACCTGCAAGGAATGTCTTGACAGGAAGTAGCTCATAACAAGTCTACAGTGGCTTTTTATGAAACAAACACTTTGCAGATAGAAAGACGAAAATGCATGCTTTTCGCACAGCTGCAATGTTGGTGAGTTTGACATTGTTTAATACAATCAGATAGCACTTTTCTGTTTGGATGAATGGGCTGTCAATGGGAAGTTACACCTAGTTAGCACCTTGCTAGCATGATGGCCACGGTTTAGTTGTCTTCAGCCAATTTCCAATGTCCCTTGTATTGTACTGTAGTCCCTTGTTGCTGCTGACCCCTAGTGGATAGTGGTTGGCTCATTAGCGAGGGTGTAGACAGTGATGTGGGCACAGATGTGTAATCAGTAATGATTAGCTACACCTGGCCAACAGGGCACTGCATCCATGGATCCGTGCAGGCACACTGTAGCATCACAAAGATGCCAAAAGCCACGCACTATGGATGGCAGGAATAACCACCCAAGGCCTCATCTACCTCTGCTATATGCTACTCTTTGGAGACGTAATGTAAATGTCGGACTATACCTTCAATCCTCAAGGTAATGTCAACACTCTCATCCTCGACACCATTGATGAGCTCGCAGCGGTATCTTCCATCATCGTCCAGTTCAAGATGGCTGAGCTGTAGAGAAGCGTCCATGGTGTGGGCCTTCCGCAAGGAGGCCCGTGGTCCAAGACGACCATAGGGTTTGAAGGCATGACCATTTGAGATCATGACAATGTTCTCTGTTCCGAATTCCTTCCACTGTTCCACTTTTGTCCATTTTACTTTGTAGTGGGAAGGCTTGGCTCTCAGCATACATGGCAGGGTAGTGTTTTCCCCTCTTCGACTGATGACCTCAGCATAAACAGGTGGTTCGATTAGATACTTAAGCTTCTTATTCGCTGCAAGCAAAGAAAGTGTCCAACACACATCAAATTAGTGGCATGAAAAGTCGTATAATTATTACAGTTGTCACCATGTTATTGTCTTGGAATTTGTGAACTCAGTGTATAAAGTCTCCATTAAAGGATGTTTACACTGTAGTCATGATCGTGCAATATCAAGATGATCAACAATATAAATATCTACCTGCGTTTTCGGTGATGTATATAGCAGTTGCCCAGGTGAAACAACTTAGGGTAATGGTAAAAATAGCAGCAAAGTTCATGATGAAATGAATCATTGTCCAACCCCTGCAGTTAATGAAAATGTAACAAGAATATATTGTTAAGAAAATGACATAGACAATTTCCCAGCCACTGTATGTTATCAATAGGCGAGTGGGATTAACTGCATACAGAAATAACAACAAAATGTTGGTTTCAAATGGTCTAAACATCCTTGTAATCACCAAGTACGCCAAGTAACAGTGAAACATGCATGGAAGTATTTACTAACATAAAAAAGAAAACACTGAGACAACAGAACCTGTTTTAGTGCAGAAGATGCAAATGTCCTTTTAGTGATGGTCGGTCACCACGGTTATTCCTCATGAGAATGATGCTTTGAGGTTGGTAGCAAATAATTCACCCCTCTTAAATAATTACCTCTGATCACTGTTGTTCCTGAATCAGCTTTTCCCTCTTAAACTTCTTTAACCATGAGCCCACCCTCTGCATCTCCTATAGTTGTCTTGTCCAGTTCATCTCTCTCTCTCTCTCTCTCTCTCTCTCTCTCTCTCTCTCTCTCTCTCTCTCTCTCTCTCTCTCTCACCCCCTCTCTCTCTCCCACTTTACGGTCTCTCCCTCTATCTGGTCATATGTCCAACACAATGGTGTACAGTCTGTAAACAGGATTGTTGTCATCTCTTCTCCAGATGTCAATGACTATATGAGTGTCTGCCATTTTTCTCTCTCTTCATGTCTCCATTGTATTTCCACTTGCTAACATGGAAAAAAGACGGCAAGACAGGACGAAATGAGGACATACTGTATATAGGCTTTTTTCCCCTTAGCCAAATACCAGTAGACATAGTTGTAATACAGTACAGGAAATATAATTACAAATGAACAAAAAATATAATAAATATCAATTTACTGTGTGAGTTTCATGCATTTTCTTGTAACTCTGCTGCAAGGTATTTCCATTAAACAAGCTATATTATATTTAAATGTATAGGCTACACAGTAAAATTGTCTGTGTTAATTTCTCCACGTGTAACTCTGAGAGTGTACAAGCGTAACCAAATGGACCCATAAGGGTCTATTTGACATTTCAATTAATATAGAGGATTTCTACATTGTACATTAATGTAGTGTCACTGAATCATGTTGATAACAAGCCTGCCCATGTAATTGTAACCTTTCTCAGATGGGTATTACCGAGGAAAACCATAGGGTGCATTCAGCCATGTCTGTTATTGCCCACACAGCATTGAGGGCAGGAGGAGAGGATGCAGGGTCGCCTCTGGTTTCCTCTGCTCCTGTGGCCCTGGAGGACAAGGGCTGCATTGTCAGCCTCATGGTGTCCCTTCCCTCCACAGTGACAACAGGCGGCGGTCACACAAACACGGTTCAATGTGGAAAAAATGAAATAATGGGATTCTTCTGTTTCCCCTGTGTCTCCTCTCCATTGTGCTGTATTATCAATGGAGCTCTTTCTTGGACCCTCCAAGTTCACAGCAATTAGTATTCATCATGGCACACTTAGATGACAACTGCCCCTTCTTTCTCTCTTTTGGGAGCTGTTTATCACTTTTTGGTATTCCCCCCCATTTCTATCATCTACCTTTCTATCTGTCTGTCTTTCCCTCACAATTTCTTTCTGGGGGCAGGGGAGGGTTGGTAATGGTGGTACTATAGTGATGGGCTGTTACATTTTGGCTCAAAAACGCTCTGATTGGAACTTTAAGAATCTTCTCCCTAGCATGCTAATTAAGACTGAATACATTCAGAATTGAAAGCAAGCTTAACCAGACAGCTTTGTTTAAAGCAGTGCGTTATTTGGTAAGAATGTTGCAATGTGCGGGAGTGCAAGAGTATCTTATTAATATGAATGGGGCACATGATAAGGAAGTAGGCAACTATTACAGTGGGTCCTGTTTTTGAATTCGTTTTTCTTCCTCAAAGTAGCTTTCAGTCATGGTTGGCGAATCTGGTCATCCTCTTTCAGTGAATGGGTACAGTATTACAGAAACATTCATCTCCAGAGTCTACATATGTAGCTGCATTTTTGCAATAATATAAGAACCAAACAAAGAGTGGTCAGCGGTAAAGTAAAAGAAAAGGCATTTAGTTGTAGTCCTCCCTCCCTCTTTCAGTGAATGGGTACAGTAACAGAAACATTGCTCTCTAGTGTCTACATGTGTAACTGCATTTTTGCATGTAGTTGTAGTCAGAAAAGGAGCATGAAGTGGGGTGTGCCGGGCAGGGGCCGGGGCAAGTTGTGTTTTGACTGAAACACAACTTGTAGAAACATATAGGAAAATAAATGTGTATGTTTCAAATGTAATGTTGCAAAGGGGTGGGACCAGAGAAAACGTGCTGGCATGCGGGCCACTAATCGATTATCCTTGTGTGATAATCCTTGGCTTTCTACACTCACAAATGTTTTCAATTCAAAATACTAAAACTAAATATATAAAACAAAAAGACAGATTTCACTGGCCTATAGACAGTATAAACATGCTCATAATTTATGTATATTTTGTGCACCAAGTGACCCTTGTGTCTTGTAGCAGCGATGGTTGAGCGGAATTAAGAAATCGGAGGCTGCAACAGGTTCCAGTCTATGAACTCATGATCAGTTTTATTGAACAGAATTCACTCAGTACAAGGCACCACGGGCAGAAGGCCCTAGGATTCAGGAGTCACATCGTAAGCCGATCTCAATGTGAACACACCACGGTGGTCACACTCACAACATTGCAGTATTAGTAACTTCAAAGTCCCTCCTCCATGGGCTACCTCCGCTTGTGGTAGCCAATCAGAATGTTCACTTCACAGGATGTTCCTGTAAGAGTAGGAGGGACACATGGCATGTAGCTCATGTGTCACACTATACGTTTTATACCAATAGGACTAATTAAATATCTATACTATATGAAGTATGCAGAACATTGTTTAACATATGTATTGAAAAAGTTAGAATGTAATGTATTATTAACAGGTCTAAATGATTTAATCACAAATACATTGTAGACTCATCTAGAGCAGAGAGCAGGAAGACTCCTGAACACACACAGCTGTTTGCAGTTTGAGATTATATTAGGCTACTAAGATTAGGAACTGTCCCCGACCTCTGGTGGGTTTGACAGCATTCAGGGGGTAGTGTTTGAAGCTCAGTAAGGTGTGAGTGAATCAAAAGATACTATTGTCCTCTACAGGGAAGATTGATCAACTCTAAGCAGTTTACTCCTATATGCAAGTCACCAGCAGTATCAATTTACACCTTCTGTGTGCAGTCAGTGTACCTAGTTGAAAATAGGTTTGATGTACATGTACAGATGTCCAGATCTGTCCAGATCTGATTCATCATAATAAATTGTAATTGACTGGGTTTGTTTCAGATATTCTATTTTATTTATTTATTTATTTATTTTTCCTACAAATCTTCACATCTTAAACATCTTAACTTATTAACTCATTGATCAAAAAGTATTAACAGCTCTTTGGCAAACATTCTCGAACTGCAATCCACCTTAAGATCTGTTGCAGCTGAGAACACTGAACGGACACTGACGTCTCTTTACAACAGATTGGGATGATACAAGACAAGCAAGCAGGTTTGTCCTGCCTGCAGCTCTGATCTAGTATCAGTTTACTGAGGTTCATCAGTGCATGACTGTTGACGAAAGCTGACATCCATTGGGGTCATAGAGTCACACTGAAAGTATGTGTTTCTGACAGCTTTTCGTCCTGAAAGATAACCCTTATGGCGCCTTAATTACCTCCTGGGACACACTAAAAAAAACCAAATACAAATCTTTCTGACATTAATTCTTACAAATATCTGTTCTCCTAAAGTTGTATGTCTGACAGGTTTTGAGTTCTGTGAAAGATCGATGTCCCAGCTAAGAATTTTTAAAACGGTAAACACATGACAGGTTTAAGGGGTACCCCTTTCCTAACCGCAGATTGCCTGCATCCCCCTACCTGGTCATGCAGGTAAATGGGGGCAGTATAGGTGTTTTTCATACCTTAGGCGCATTAGCTTACAGATTCTAAATTGACTTGAATTTGACCCTTGACTCCCTTGCATGATGGAACAATGATCACTAGTAAACAACCGTAGTGGAACTCAAAACATTGGCTTTTTTGAATTCCTTTACTTCACAAAGGTTAAATGGAATGAGTACAGTAAATGCATGTAGCCTAACAACATCTGCCTAAATATGAGGATATTGCCAAAATCAACTGTAAAAACGAAATGGTGAAATGTATCTTAAAATTATTAGAAGCATCAGAATTTGTTCTTTCCTTTCTGAGCCTTTCATCGTTTGCATTATGGGAGTGTTTCACAATGTGCATACACATACAGTGATTTGGATTTTATTTATTTATTAGATCCCCATTAGCTTACTGTGAGTCACAGCAGCTACTCTTCCTGGGGTCTTGTGCAAGTGAAACTAGAAGGTATGCTACCCGACCCGTGCTTTACAGTAATAATAAATTCATATTTTAACAATTTGTGACTTTTAACTACCTTCAAAAACGTTATCCATCTATCAATGGAATGACTGACACATTCCTGAGTGAATGTGTAGATTTGTTGGAGGGTGAATTGCATATTTTCATGGTCTGATGGTTGATTGTTGTCTGACATGTCATGTGATTTACAGGTCATCAGTCAGCGGGCAAGCTGACTGATTGTACTGGAATCCAGTACAATTGCATTGCACAATTATGTTGTTTTTGCACCTCAATGCATATACTGAATCTTTTTTCCCACCACAGAATTTTAAGCAGTCGGCATTCAATAAAATAAAATGTCAGCTGTTTTTCCATGTAGTCTCTAACATGGTTAGAATTATTGACCAGTCTGAGGATTATTAACTAGTCAGTTATCAGCTAAAAGTAGAATTTTGTACATACACATACACAATGTGATACAGTAGTCACACTAGTTTATACAGATACAGATCTCAGGTATGGGACTCGTCCTCTGTTTACCCTGGAGCGTCTTTGTGCTGTTTTTCCACTATATGCTGACACTGATGCATAACACAAAAAGTGCATGAACATGCATGTCTGTGTGTGCATGAATGTATTAGCAGCATGTAAAGTATACAGTCTTCTTCTGACAGCTTACCTGTATTTTACTTTCACAAAAACAAGACGCACTGTACAGATATAAGCTTCTATTCTACAGTAGATGTAGGCTACTGTATAACGATCACATGGTGCTATGCATGCATGTACTGAATACTCATTCATGAGGCCCACTATATACACAGCATTATACACATTATCCTACTACTACTGTGCATCTGTAGGTGAGACGTACCTGTATGTCAGTACAGTATTGTATATCTTAACATTGCATAACGTGCATGTCTGTTCTTGTGCTTATCGCCATCTGATCAGGTGCCAGGCTCCCAGTGGTGGTATCCTGCTTTGTTACCATGTCTGTCCCTTTTCTGAACCGTTCAAGGTTCAAACCCCCCTTCCCGTGGGTTGTTCCATCAACCCACGCTGATTTGGAGATTGTTTTATCTGTGGGGCCCAGGAGCCAGCTAGCCTGCTGCGCTGATTGAGTGACAAGGACTGCGCACTTCACAGAAAACACTGTGGCACGCACACTTGTACAGTACCTGAGCTGCTGGGATTCCTGACTTGAATGAACGTGACGAAGGAGTACAATGAGGAGAGGAGAGGAGGAATAGTAAAGTACCACAAAATCGTGTAGTGTAGAAATTTGTTTTTACACTCCCAGATATAAATGAACATGCAGGATTTTAAAGTGTGTGCATGAAGGATAATGCTTGGAATCCTTGGATCACTGCTATACCATACATCTTGGATTTTCATCATGTAGCCTAGATGTAGACCAAACATATTGTCACAGTCATCTGGTCTTTACCATTTTGGCTAAAGTTTACGTGGAATAGGAGTCAGAGAGCATTATTTAGCTAAACATTGTGAGAATGCGGGCCCCATATTTACAGCTACTGTACTTTCAAATCAGAAACAATTTAATGAATAAACTTACAGCATCCAGGGATTTGTCTATAGGTAAGGCAACACCGGTGCTGAGACATGTTGATTATTTACACAGTACACAGTACAGTACAATGAGTACATACAGGCACTCAGTACAGACATACTGTAGTATGGCACAAGGACAACGGGGATAGACATACAACAATACAGGTGTACACTATAGTGTACACCTGTATTGTTGTATGTCTATCCCCGTACAGTATACACTGTATACAGTGTCTTCTGTACAAAATATCTGTCAGTATTTCAGCTAGGTGCATTTGTAGAGTGTAGCAAGTTGTGGTGTGTAATATTTGAGGAAAGGTTACAGTGCATCTATTACAGAGATGGAGGTCAGGATGACAAAAGCGATGTTTGGTATTTGAACTAACACATGACTAGTTTACGCTTGACTTGCAAAATATTTAGGCCACATCGCGTGAGCTGCTACACTTCATATTGGTGACTTGGTCCATCACACATTTATCTGACAGGGGATGAGAGATGTGTCTGAAGCCTAATTTATATCTATAATGTATCTCATTTTTATGCCTATATCATTGTTGTGCACCAAAAACAACAGATCTTCTCCCTGGATGCCAACAACGAACCTCTGCCCCAAATTCTCCAGAACGACCCCTACAGGGTAACTCTGTCATTTCTCAACCATTTTGGACACGTGAAGGCTTGCCAGAACCGTGCCGGCCACCTGCGCGCGTTCCTGGGGGTCTAGATGTTCCGGGGACCCCCACACGGTAACTCTGTAATTTATTTTTCCAAAAAAGTACAGTACAGAGCACAGTACACTACAATACAGTACAGTACAGAGCACAGTAGAGTACAGTAACTATAACAACAAATGTATAGTTGCACCGCTCTGTCAGGATCTGCCTTCCGTGTGTTGTTTTTGTTGTTCTTTAAACTTATTTTTAAGTAATGCTATGGTCTTACGAAGGTTAATTAGTGCCATCCCTCCATCTCGGTGAGGAAATGAAAAAACGCTGGTGGGGCGGGGCGATTTTTTATCTCAGAAATTTCGGAGAAAAATGTCACATATTTCTGACTTTAAAAACTCACAGAATTGCTACATTAATCTCAGAGATTTCTGAGAAAAATCTCACAAATTTCTGACTTTATAATCTGTGAGATTTGAGAGATTAATCTCAGAGATTTCTGAGAAACATCTCTGAGAGTTTAACGTGGCAAATCTGTGAGATTATAAAGTCAGAAATTTGCAAGATTTTTCTCAAAAATCTCTTAGATTAATGTCGCAATTATGTAAGTTTTTAAAGTCAGAAATTTGCAAGATTTTTTTCCAGACATTTCTGAGATTCATCTCCCCACGGCTTTCTTTTTTCACCGAGATGCTTTTGTGTTTCCTGTCTTCCATTGTAGTTGTTTCCTGCCTTGTCTCACCTTCCCTAGTCTCGCGTAGTCAGACAACTATTCCACAATCTCCGAATGAGTCTGGAACTACACCGAGTAAGGAAGCTGCCATTTCCGTTCACAAAAATAATATATTTTAAAATATCTTTAGAGCTTATTTTTTCATTTCCATTTCTGCTAAGTAGAAACTTAAAGCTAGATGATTTTTATTTATATTAGGATAAATTTGCCTGACTGTAAAGACGAAACCACTTCCGCTTTATATTTTACTCATGATAGAACTTCCGTTTCTCCAGACTGTATAATGGCAGCATTTGTAAATTGCGAGAGGCAACAGTCTGGCAACGTGAGACTACACCTTCCCTGATATTTGGTTCATTGTTTCACCTGTGTCTTGTTTTTCCCCAGCCAATCCTTGTGTTGACTGATTTGTGTTTGAGTTCACCTGTGTCCTGTGCCTATTTTATTTAAGTGTTTGGTTGTGTTCGATTATTGTCGTGTAACTGAGTTTCCAATTCTGTTTGTTTGATGTTGTTGCTCTACTGCAAACCTCTGTTTAATAAACTTCCACTTCAAGATTCTAAGTTCCTTGCATTTGGGTCCTACTTGAAATACATTGTGGCACGCTCAGTTCACACATGTGTGATTTTTACCTATAACTGCACCAATCTGCGTGAAGCTTTGCATGCACACTCTCCCTAGAGGCCACGGAAAAACCTTCATATCTTCATAGTGCCACGATGACACAATAACCTGACCTGGCCTGTGCTCCGAGGAGCACTTTTTATAGTTAGTAGGCCTACTGATCCTCACAAGGGATAATGCTGGAAGTTGCTGAAAAAGGTGATTATTATCACAGTGTAGCTGTCATCATTAAAATCTGCCTTCAGAATTAAAAGTTCATTTATAAATAACTACATAAGTTAAGAAGTTCATAATGTTTTTTGTTTAATTTTAATTTCATGTTTCTATGTGTTTCTACTTTATTTCAATGTATATTGAGGTGAGATTTATGTTGATTGATTGACTAAAGTCACTTTAACCTCTGAGCAGTTGAAGCCTGATCTGCTGATTGAGCAAGGGTGGTTTCGATCACTGGTAATTAGCAGAGCAGGGCAGAGCCAGTTCATTCTGAGAGAGAGCTTCAGCGTGCAACAGCTAAAATGCATTGCTGCTGCCACATGTAGATCTGCTGTTTTCCAGCCCATATCAGTTAAAATCAATACACTGATACTGAGAAGATTTCCCCCGTTTATTCCCCCCAAAGTAGATGTGGCCAATGAGGTATTATTTGTTACATTTGTGTTTGTTTATTGTAACCTGACCTGTTATTGTTCTCTATGAGAATATTGTACTGAATGTATATTGTCTTTTATGTTTTTATTCAGTTCTCACGGCATTTAGCAGCCAAATAAATGTCTGTACAACAAAAAGAACGCCTTGTGACGTATCTACCCACGGAGGGGGTTACACACAGGGAAATTAAATAAAAGGATAATGATACTAGTACCATAGCAACGATATAATGTGGAAAACTCATGTATCCTTCTACCCTAATTTATTTATTTACTGTACAAATATTGCTTCTGTATGACATACCGTTATTGCGCAACATCTTGCTGTGATGCAAATTACATCACAATTTCCACATTCACTGACCCCTCCCCTTTTCACTACACACGCACGCATGCACGCATGCACGCACACACACACACACACACACACACACACACACACACACACACACACACATCTTGCTGTTTGTGGGTCTGTGTAATATATTGTGTTTGACAAAGACTAACTGTGAGTGGACGACCCAATAAAGCATTACACTTGTTTACAAGAGGGTCCACCTTGTTCAATTCATTAAAACATTTAGAGACGTACAAATAGACACTTCTATATAGCCAAAGAACAGAACAGGAATTCATCATAAAAACGGCGTTCTAGCGTGTACGCGGGTGCACCGTTCCGTTCCGTCACTGCGCGTGCACGTCAAAACATTAATGGTACCACGGCGTGGTACTGCGTTCTACGAGCATGACACCACTGCCAAAGTCTACACTACAAGCAGTTTAGTTTAGGGATATGCATAAGCATATTTACAGAAGGAAATTTAAACTAAGTATTCCCTCAGAGCTAGTTGTGCTGAAATGTACTTCTGCAAACTGTTAATACATATTTCAATCAATCAATCAATCCATCACCAATTAAGTGTCACTGTTGTGCAGCCTAACACGCATACGCACACACACTCACACGCACACACACACACACACACACACACACACACACACACACACACACACACTCACA
Organism: Protomyctophum parallelum; assembly: GCF_964188405.1. Classification (NCBI taxonomy): domain Eukaryota; kingdom Metazoa; phylum Chordata; class Actinopteri; order Myctophiformes; family Myctophidae; genus Protomyctophum; species Protomyctophum parallelum. Next base: position 43,284,820 of record NC_139698.1, read on the forward strand.
AGCACGCACGCACACACACACACACACACACACACACACACACACACACACACATTAAATGTATATATAATGATTTTGGGTGTGACAGTACAGTACAGGGACCCGGCCCCTGGGGACCCCCACATGGTAACTCTGTCATTTCTCGACTGTTACGGACACGGGGCGGCTCGTCGGAAATCGGGCCGGCACCCTGGGCCGCCGTGGTACCCAAAAAAACATCCATCACTGGACTTTGGAAGTCATTATTCACATGCGTCGGTAACTATGAATTCCACAAATGTCATACTACATATAATAGTACATTTATTCAGATTTTACAGAGGCCAGTTTCGAATTGCAGCCATCCGTAGGTGCCCTTTGAGAGCGGTTTTGAAGGAGTCAAGGGATTCACATGTCTTAATGACTGTTGGTAGGGCGTTCCACATTTTGGTGGCATAGGAGCGAAAATAATTTAGTCCCTTGTTTGTGCCGAATCTGGGTTGTACATGGTTTGTTGCACTCCCTCTGGTGTTGTGGGTGTGGACTTCGTTTACATTAAGGAAGTATTTAGTATTTAGTTGTTTTCATCAACATTCCCAGCAATGTTCCCAGTAATACCTTTTTCCTCTTTTTTGAACCCTCTCTTTTTTTAAATCTTATTTAGCTGTTGTTGTTATTACCGTATATTATTATTATTATTATTATTATTACCTATGCTGCTGCATTGTCTGAAGGACGCCGGACAAAAATGCGTTTTACTATTAAGATGTAAGATTATGCACAACCTTGAAACTTGAAGTAAGAATACAATGCTAACAGACATGCGATGTGTAAATTGCACATCCAAGTTGTAACTGCCTGCTGGAATCTGCAGCTGTGTCCCTTTTTCCTGACCTGAGTTTAACATAGAGTACAGTAAGTGGTTTGGTAAGTGAAACTGTTGCGTTGGAATGGTTGTTGATTTAGACATGCCCTGTAGGCTATGACGCTATGTTAGTGATGTATGTTGAGGAGGTGAGGTAATTATTCACAGAATCACAGGATGAGACACGTCTATGGGGAACGGGGTAAAAACGGTTTTATGCAGGGGTTACAAGAAATATAGGTCAACAGTCTTCAAGTTAATTAGGTAATATGAGTTAGATAATAATCGTATTGTTTTTTTAAATAATGGTATGAAAAATGATGATGTTAATAATGATCCGCGTCATCAGTGCCCATGTTCTCCCCGTGTCCCCTATAGGGTAGGTACCCTCACAAAAAACATGCAGTAATTCTGGTCTCTAAACTGCCTCTCCCTGGCCAGCCGGGGCGCCTGATGGAGGGGAAAGGAACTGGTTGGAATAACGTGTTCCTTCCACGCGCTACTTCCAACCAGGGAAACTCCCCCCTGTCAGGTGTAAAGGAGCAACTTGGACACTCATGCATGAAGGAAGCATGAGTTCAAGTCCGTTGCTCTCCCCAGGTTGGCGGAGGGTTTGTAGAGCCCAGGATAACATTAGATAATTGACACAGGGGTAAAAAACTGATTACAAAATTGTGGGATCAAAAAATATTAAAAAAATAATAATAATGATGCTGATAAAGTTATGCAAATAATGTGTTATTATTTTGTGTGTTATATTCCAATTGAAACAGGAACAAAGACTATTGTATAAGTTCTTCACTCGAAGTATAAACATGTAGCCTACACATGCAAATGTAATTTGTGTAAGTTATGTTTAGTTTGTGTAGAAAAAAGATCTACACAACTACAGGGACAGGTGAGTTGGAGCAGGCGACCAGTGCAAATAATGAGAGAAAGGATATCCCGCACACTGTCTTCGCTATATAAGTGAAGACAGTCAATGAAGGTCGTGAGACTGAAAAATTGTAACTCAGTAGCTTAAAAAACTACTGCATAAGTGAAGACCGGTGCGTGCACAGAAATCTATCATGGCTTACTGTTGAGAATAGATTACATTCACGTATTCTTACGTTTTTCAGAAATGTATTAATGGACAAAAAACCACAGTATTTCTCTGAACAGGTAGCACATGTAAGAGACGAACATAATCATATGACTAGACAAGCCAGTTCGGGTGTTTTGGTGGCACCTAAACCAAGAACAAATATTCTTAAATCTTCTATTATCTATAGAGCAGTAATAGGTTGGAATGCACTACCAAAGTGTATAACCAATACAAATACAAAATTCATCTTTAAAATCAAGTTAAAAGAACACCTTATGTAAATCATACTGCAGTAACCCTGGGAAAAGAACAATTCAAATGTATAATGTGTTGAAAGTGATTTTTTATTTTAATTTTCTTTATTGCTATGTTTCTTTGTTTTTTATTTCTCCTATGTTCTTTTTTTTGTTTTTGTTTTTTTCTTTGTTTTTCTTATTTTATATTTTATTTTACTGTTTTATGTTGAGTTAGTGTTTGTAAACAATTGTAAGTATTGCCTATGTTAAATGGTTGTCTGTGTCGGACCCCAGGAAGACTAGCTTTTGTCAAGGCAAAAGCTAATGGGGATCCTTATAAACAATAAACAATAAACAATCTCCTTTCGCTCATGTTTATTTTGTGTAATAAACGTTTGTTGCCCAGGGGCTCCTCGGGGCTAGTTATGCACTTTTGATGAACTGTACTAGAGTCCTCGTATAATTCTAGGAATCTCAGTGTTGGCATTGCCTTGGGGGGGGGGGGGGGGGGGGGGGGAGAGAGGAATAATTTACTATTCTGTGCCTATTGGGTTGCAATGCGGAATGGGGGTGAGTCCGCTCAAGCGAACTTCGCAACATTCGACATGGCATCTTGCATGCTTTAGCACGCTCGTTGGTGTCTCATGGCTCAAGTTTGCTTCAGCGCACCTCCGTCGTGTGGATTGGGAGACTAATGACTAACGAGGCACGCTACTGAGCTGGCTGCCAGAATGGGGTTCTGGCTGTATTAGAATGTGAGAATGCCCCGCCCCATGGGCACCCTACTACTTCCTACTAGTAGTAGGAGGGGGGCCAATCAGAGGCAGGCGGGTCTTTACTCAACTGGGCGTGAATCACGCTGCACGGCCACGTTGTCTGTTGTCACGGGTATAGGCCTACTTTGTTAGCTCTTTGTGCTAACAGCATTAGTGTTGGCCAGGGTGTTGTTTACTCATTACGACTATTAGTTAAAATTAATCCGTGCTTCGGGTTAAAATCACCTGTGGCTTCCTGTGAGGTTAGGGTTAGGTTAGGGTTTTGGGGAGGGTGTCTAACTAAATGGCAGACAGCGATGTGTCTTTGGCCACTGACCATATTTTTTCCATGCTCACCGCAATCGGTCCATCGCATCACAGAAAGGGAAACAAAAGCTGAGTGCACGAAGTTGTGCTTGTACAACTTCTCAATATAAACCATCTGGGAACTCATCGGCAAAACAAAAAAAAACAGCGCCCTCTGCAGTTGCGCAGCTCAGAATCTGTTCTAGAGAGATCAATTTATACATGATTGAGTATGATTCACGTACACACAGGGTGGCCATAGCTGAGTGCAGAGAGGCCGCCTGGGAGTGGTAATGTCACTGGTTCGACATTCTCAGTCTCAGTCTGTTTGTGGACTGTTGTGTCCCTGAGCAAGACACTTTTTTGCTAGTCTCTTAAGAGTGAATGTCGGCTCACAATGTTCAATGCTTCCGCCTGATTATCTGTACATCGGAACTTCCGAAGTGCTGAATATAATGTCCCCACACACAAACTTCCATTCTGCAGCCGTAAACTATATAAAGTGCCCCTCGGGGCACAGGTCTCCACCAGGGCAGGTCAGGTTGTGGCCTCCTGGTGGCACTATAATAGGCCAATGTGAAAAGGGTGGCATTTCTTCTTATGCCTTCGATGGCAATTGGATGATTTGAGGCATTTTGTTCCAAAAATGTGTGTTTGCAAAAATCCACCTGTTGGTGGCGCTATAACAGGCCAATGTGAAAAGGGTGGGATATACTGTATATCTCAGCCTATTAGGAATGTCTGTGAAAGATTTCACGTGAATTGCACACTGCTTTCATGATTTGAGGCTTTTTGTTCAAAACGGGCGAATCAGTTCCGTCTTGAACACATGACTATACTGTGTAACGATTTGTGGGATTTTTGGACAGAATCTGGAGGAGTAATGTCAAAAAGTGTGCTTTACAAAAGTTGGCATCCTAGTGGTGTTCTAGAAATGTTGGGGCAGAGGTTCATCGTTGGCATCCAGGGAGTGTGTGTGCAAAGCAAGCTACAGTAGATCTGTAGCTTGCTGCTTATAGCAAAAATGGAAATTCAAACATGAACCAAAAAGCAGATGACAGCTTCCTGTCACAACTTTTACGACACAGTCTTGCAGATTATCTTTAGTGTTCGAAGATTGCGGAAGAGTTGTTTGGCTTGAAATACAGTACTGAAGCACTAACTGCTCCAGGTGCTGTCTTAATGGCTCCTAATTGTCAGGATACGTAAATGTAGAGGACTATTTGTACTTGGCAAATATCCACACACAAGTTGCAGACAGATATAGAAGGATTTTGTCTTGACAGACAAGAGGGCCCTCACTTCTGCTGTTTACCTTTGACGCCTGTGGTCTGAAGTGCTAGTTAAGATTTCCCAAAACCAACAGCATTCCTGTAAGATGTTTCTTTCTGAAGAAAAGGCAGACTCCATCGATGGAAGATGATGATAGCAGCAGGAGTGACATCTCTTATCGACCATTACAATGCCAGTAGCAGGATGTGCACAGACTCATCCCTAAATCAACATCTTTCCCTGCTATCGTTCTTTTTCTTCTTTTTTTTTTACCAAAAGTCTACTCTAAGATGTTCCTCAGTCCCGCAGGCTTCCCCCAATCTACTGTGTCATCCTCAAAGACCCCTCTGTCTCAGCTCTTTTCCTATAGTGAGTCTAGAAGGCTATGAAATGTTGTGTATTGTTCATTCCAAATCTCTCCACCAAACTACGTAAACAATCATAAAACAAACTATTAGTTAGTTAATTATAGTGAAATGTAATGTATGAAATGAAATCAGTGTTCATTCAGTCCATAATTAAAATGTGTTTTGCATGCTGCTGCATACTTGTTGTAGTACATTGTGCTAACGTACATTAAACATTAGTGTTTTTACCCATCATGTTTATCCAGATGAGAGTGTCGCTCAGAAAATTCTCTTTTTCAACGTCTTTTCATGTTTTGCATTCATAGCATGTGTTCCCACCTGTGAGCTGCCTACTACAATGACCCTCCTCTATCATTCTCCACCAAGACACTTTACTGTAACTAGAGCAAGAATTGAAAAGCAATACTCCTCGACTTTGCCACTTGGGATTCAAACTGGCATCTTCTGAAAGCTTTATGCTGTCAGGGGTCAAGTTCAATTGATTAACATGAAACTAACAAGACATGATGGCTTTTTGACCTAATTTTGTTGAGTTAAAAACCATTAAGTGGTTCAGTTAAGATGAGATCAAACATTTCAGGCCTCCTTAAAGCTTGCAGTAGTAGAGGTAGAGGAGGGGCCTGTGCCTCATTGGCGGCAGAAATGAGTGGGCGTGAACGAAAACACAAAAAGTTAGACCAAACTCATGTGTCTGTCTGCTGGCTTCTCCCTTATGCTCAGAGTGTCCCCTCTCTGAACTGAAGACACCTCTGTGTGTATGTGTGCGTGTGTGTGTGTGTGTGTTTCTGAGAGAGAGAGACAGAGAGAGAGACAGACACACCAATTCTTGAGATCTGTTGGATCTTTAACCCTTTCAATCCGTTTCTAAGACCAGGACTCAGGTGAATACCACCCCCCCTCTCCCCACACACAGACGCACCATGACAGACGCAGCAACCAATATGAGGGTGAAGCTGCCGGCTGCATGCCTCATCCTGCAGATCATCCTCATCATCCTCTTCGGTGCACTGGTGGAGTACGACGACCACACAGACGCAAAGAAATGGCACGAGCATATGAAGAACACCTCCGAGACTGACGCTGACAATGAATTCTACTACCGCTACCCAAGTAGGTGACCTGGAGAGAGATGAGGTTGTTTGAGTGCGAGGGTACTGAGGTGACTAATGAGGTTCAGAGTGGTCTGGGGTGGGTGTGTCTGTGTGGGGGGGTCACAGGAGCATAAATGTTGGCTTGGAGAGATGACGGATGGTTGTAGCTCCCCAAGAAAACATTTCAGAAATGGGATACTTTGAGGGAATGGAGGTAGAGTGTCTTTGGGCACCCCATTGCACTGTGATTTTAGGTTCATATGTGTGATGCTTTGATTATTGTCTCAACACCTCATAGAAACTACATACTGAACATTTCCAGGTTGCAGGGGTAGGATATGCCTGTACAGTTCTGTAGATTGCATTATGGGGACCTACAGTATAGTGTAAGTGAGGTGAGACAGATTGGCTTTCATGATTGTATGAGTTACCCCCTGCTTTAGCATGCTACAATTTCATTATCTCAAAAAGCTTACTAAACTAAAATCTCATCATTGTATGTGTGCTCTATCACTAGATGGTTATAGTCTTGTCAGCTTATAATACATGCCACTCTTGCACACTCTCAATGGTGCATGTTTTGTGAGCCTTTAGTCTCTGTTGTGTTGCTACAATAAGCTTGTGAAATGCTTCATGGCTGTCACAACCTGTCAACAACAAATTGTTGAGCAGCATGAGGCAAAGAGCGTGCAAATTCCTAATTGGAGGAGTGTTTGTGATGGTCCCATTCTTTGAGTCTAAACAACAGTTTATAGTGATGTCTTCCAGGTCCAATGATTAAATGGATTGGTGTAAAAAATGGTTTAGTGTTTCACAGTGTAGAGTGCCTCAGCGTAGAGGACGAGGTAACATACTGACTGTATAACGCCAGTGCATGGAAAGTAACTAATTAGTAATTACTCTCTAATCTGTTTAATTTCACTAGAGTATGTATTTTTTTTATTTGTACAGCAATCTTTTAGAAAGCGTTCTTATTAGGGCTGTCAATCGATTAAAATATTTAACTCGATTAATCGCATGATTGTCCATAGTTAACTGTGATTAATCGCATATGTTGTATACGTTCTAAATATACCTTAAATCAGTGGTTTTCAAGATTTTTCATATCAAGGCCCATTATTGTCTCCACCAGGCCGAAGGCATGGGGAGAGAGTATGTTTTGCACTCCGTCCGTCCGTCCGTGTGTCCGTCCGTGTGTCCGTCCGTGTGTGTGTCCGTGAGCAGCTAATCTCCGGCACCGTTAACCCGGTCGATGCCAAATTTTGCAGACACACTCCCTGGATGCCAACGATGAACCTCTGCCCCAAAATTTCCAGAACGGCCTGTTATAGCGCCACCAGGAGGCCGCTTTGTTGGTACACAGTCTCTCTAGAGCCATTCAACGAAACGGGTCTTTCAGATTTCTCAGACTCCATCCTGATTGGTTAAGATTGGCTTCCAAAGTTCACAGTTTCTTCCAAAGTTCACAGTTTCAAACAAAATGCTGCAAATCATGAACACATCGCGTGATTTCCGTGAAATTGTGCACGCACATTCCCACTAGGCCGAGGAAGAAATGCCACATGAACAATTTCAACTCAGCCTCAAGGTGGCGCTATAACTGGTTTACTTTTGTTGCCCTTTTATCCAACCACCAGATGAAGGAAAGCTGCAATGTCCTACATTCCTATCCTGGTGGAGACCTGTGCCCAGAAGGGCACTTTTTCTAGTTTATTCTGCATTTGAGCCACGGACCACCATTTGATGAGATTTAGCCTTCCAGACCCAAACTAAAGAACTGTATTTATGTTGGCCAATGGTACCATTACGAGAGATAACAGGCCATTTGATCAAAATAAAAATAAATCTAAGTTTTCTAATTGTGTAGACTCACTGGGAGAGAGAGAGAGGGGGAGAGAGGCGGGGCTCACTGACTGCCTGCATTCACATGCATGCGTGTCTCAACCATTCTGTCAAACTTCACAGTGCGTTAATCGCGCAGTGCCATTAAAAGGATTGTGAGTTAACTAGTTAATAGTGCGTTAACTTTGACAGCCCTAGTTCTTATAAAGAAAATATGATCATAAGAGATCTGAATTGGAGAGAGATAGGTTGGCGTGTATTCATAATGTTACGGTCACGATGCCACATTGGCCCTTTCACATAACTCATGACGTGAGTGACAGTGTAGTCTAAAAATAACCTCTTTTGTACATTCGCTTGAGTCGTTTTCAATCAAAATAACCATATTTCTTATTTAAGTCAAGTAGCAGTTCTACTTTGAGTATTTCAATTCACATATAACTGTCAACTCAAATATAGGCAATTTGAAATACACAGTTAATAACTCTTGCTATTTACATTGTTTTAGCATACTGCATATTATTATTATTGGTATATTATAACCTATTCATGTACAAGGCCATTTCTTTGAATTCAATCAAGAGTCTGTTGATATTGTATGTACAAATAACACTGAAGCTCTCTGTCAAGCCAGAGGTGATATTCCAGGTGACTTAATTGCAGAATGACAACCTGCATTGTATTGTTTAGTAGTAGTTTATCCCTTTAATTCCCTTCCTCATATTGAGGAAAAAGGTTCAATGTTATCTTCTTACTATTTGGATACATAACAAACGGCTATAAATTCAATTTGCATGAATGCCAGTGCCTTGAGATATTTCATTAACTCATCCTGTGCTTGCATTCCGTTCGATTTTGGTCTTCCTCGCAGTGTTAATTTTGTTGACTAAGACTAAAACTAAAGTCAACTAAGGTTTTTCAGAAGACAAATTGAACTAAGACTAAATGGTGTGTTATTCAAAAGACTAAGACTAAGACAAAATCTAAATATTGTGAAAACATTAACACTGCTTCTTCGTTCGTGTTCATGAGCTTGATCTCATCACTGTATATCACTCACAGAGCTGCTTGCCCTCGACTCTCCACAGATCCACCTTAACCAATCTGAAGTGACACGCACGGTGGGAGGGGCGGTTGGGGGTGTGGCCCAGCGTGAAGCACACTTGTTGAAAGTTCACCTGAGCGTGTGTTTAGCTTACTACTACACACCACAAGACCTGTGGATTCCTGTGACCCCCCCCCTCCACACACACACACACACACACACACACGCGCACGCACGCACGCACGCATGCACGCAACCTTAACCTGCAGGTGTGTGAAGCAGCTTGCCCTGGAGGCAGGGGGGGATGTCATGGGACTATGGCAGAGAGGAATGCTTTTTCTCACATATTCAATCCATCAATGTCAAAGTAGTTAGTACAATCGTCATTCAGTCAGACAACTCACGAATAGATTTACCAATATTTATTACGAAATGAGTAACAAGTGTGCATATGATATTTGACTTGGCGTTCGGCTCTGCTGGATTTCTCCCTGCTCGGCACGATTAAGCAACAACATAAAACATAAAGAGCAGGGAGATAGATATACAACAACCCCCCCCCCATGGGGAGCATAAATAGCAGAGCCCACCGGTGGTGCTGGGGTGGTGGTGGGAGCAAACATCACATGATACAACCAGGAACCATGAGCAGAGGAAGGCATGAAGAGCATGCAGTCTAGTGAGCTTAAAGATGGAGTGCCAAAATTTTTGTATTTTTCCAGTTTTTCATGTGTCTATGAGATGACAGTACTTCATTAGACACCCTGGAGATGTTTTTATGTGCAATGGTGTATTAACTTTGTATTTAGGGTTTCTTTCTGGAGGCTGAACCCTTGACAGTCAAACGGGCCAATGAAGTAAACAGTAATAAAGTGACACCACACTATCAGCCCCTCCCCTAACCCCTCCCCCTTTATCATACAACTACAGCTGTGGGTGCGGCTTCAGTTCAGGTGGATCACCACCCATCACCACCCACCAGGCAAACCAGGCATACTTAACGAACTGGTGGGCGTGTCCACATAAAAGCATGATTTTAACAAATACTGTACACTTTTTGGAAAATGTTCTTCCCCCTTATATTGTAATAATACCTGATGATCATGTTTTAGCGTGGAAACAAATCGTGGCACTCCACGATTTAAGTAGCCTGCCCAATTGGTCAGCTGACTGCCGCATCGGCGAATGACGTGTGGGACTTGCACACACTTATACGCCCACAAGTAATGTAGCATGTTAACCCCTTGAGTATAGTATGCGCCTTTGAGCATGGCATGAACCCCCTCGAGTGTGTCTGCCTGATCTGACTTGCAAGCTACGTCTCATGTGTCAATTTACCTCAGTGAGTATACACATGAGAAGTTGAAAGTAAAAAGTACAGTGATTTTTCCGATTTGGTGTCAGACTGCCGTGGCTCCAATGCAAGCCATTGAGAACAATTTTTCCCCAAGGTTGAGTAAAACGAAGCACACGAGAGTAAAGGTCAACTACACTTAATAGCTTATAGGGCTAGAGTTAGAGTTGGACAATTTTTAACTTGGCATGTTCTCTGTCACATGAGCTGAATGAAAGCGTCCCAGTATGGGGGTTTGAAAATATTATAGTCACCCTAGGAAAAGGGTTACCGACCATTGAAGTGTGTGTGTGTGTGTGTGTGTGTGTGTGTGTGTGTGTGTGTGTGTGTGTGTGTGTGTGTGTGTGTGTGTGTGTGTGTGTGTGTGTGTGTGTGTGTGTTTGTGCGTGCGTTTTGAAGTCACGGAAGCTGGAATTGTGTTTATATTTCATTGTTGTACCAATAATGAATGGTGAGTATGGGAATGACAATAATATAAAATAATATTATATATTATATATATTTATTTATGAAGGCATCCTTATTGCTGTATAGAGGGTATAGAGAACACATATAGTATAAATAAGTGAAATCAGAAGGGATGATAATGAGCGCACAAAACGCAAAAAAAAGAAATCTATACAATTGAAGGTGATAAATGGATACCCTCTCCTGATTAGATAAAAATCCACAACCCCACCTGAGAATGCATTTTTTTTAAATATTAAGTGTAACAAAAAGGTTCAGGCCCCCCTCTACCTCTCTGAACTCATCAACCGCCATGTCCCCTCCCGCTCCCTCAGGTCAAGCACTGCCAACCAACTGGAACCCCACAAATCTAACAAACGGACATGGGGAGACAGGGCCTTCGCAGTGGCTGCCCCTTCTCTCTGGAACTCACTCCCAACTCACATGAGAGCTGCCCCCACCCTCGAAATGTTCAAAAGCACACTCAAAACCCACCTTTTCAAACTGGCTTTCCCTGCATATTTATTCTGCATTTGAGCCACGGACCACCATTTGATGAGATTTAGCCTTCCAGACCCAAACTAAAGAACTGTATTGATGTTGGCCAATGGTACCATTACGAGAGATAACAGGCCATGTTGATCAAAATAACATTTTTTCTAAGTTTTCTAATTGTGTAGACTCACTGGGAGACACACACACACACACACACACACCCTTCTTGTTTGTCCTTCTTTTGATTCTGATTTCTAGTTTTTAACCTTTTAAACCTTTTTAAATCGTTTTAATTAGTTTTCTAATAAATATGTCTGAACTTCTTTCTGTAAAGCGACTTTGGGTACCCAGAAAAGCGCTATATAAATCGTATATATTATTATTATAACTAGCCTTTCTATCATTACTCGCTCGAAGGAGAATCCTCCTAGACTGGAAATCTCCACTCCCCCCTAAATCAGACCATTGGCTGAAAGATACCATGTTATTCCTGAATCTGAATTCATTTCGATCTACGTTGCTCTCCAGGAGGATTCACCCCCTCCTAGGGTCCGACAATAACCTATCTCGAGAATCTCTCAAGTCTGCTGAACACCCCATAGATAGACCAATGGTTACAAACCATGATGTTCTGAACACCCCATAGACCAATGGTTACAAACCATGATGTTCTGAACACCCCATAGACCAATGGTTACAAACCATGATGTTCCCCTCCTACTCCGCACACCAACCCCACTCCTTATACTTCCGTCTATCTTTCTCTCTTTTCTACTTCTCATATCTCTCTTCTCTTCTCTTCTCTTATGCTCATGAAATCCTTTCCGGCTATTACTACTATTTATTCTATTAAAAAAAAAAAAAAAACGTATACAGTGAAAGAAAAAGGTGTCAAAGTTCCAAGTGGGAGGGTGGGGGGTTGCTATTTGCCTTGTCTTTCGTTTTGTTTTGTTTAGTCTAATTTTAGTTTTGTTTCAGTTTCAGTTTTGTGACCACTCAAACCAACTCAAAAACAATTCTGTCCATGTAGTATCAGAACTGTCCTGTTTCCTGTCTGTTCTCTGTCCATGTATTTGTATGTAAAAATAGAAAAAGAAGCATAACATATGTACTGCATTTTTCCTGTCCATACCCCTCTTCTATGCTTAATAAAAACTTTAAAAATGAGAATGCATTTTTTGAGGGGTACTAACCCCTCCTATAACCAGCTATTAGGGTAAAGGGAGGAACAAGTTAATTTATTTATCTTCCCATGTCCCCTTAGGGGCTCCGTACTAATCGGTTTTCAGAAAGAAATTAATGAAAAACCACTATCTGCCTAAGTCATCTAGTTGACTCAATCATGAGAAAAGACTGGAGGTTATGCAATAACCGTGGTTATGTAAATAGTGCAAGCGAGCATTGGCTTGCATTTGGGAGCGCGTCTCCTGAGGCGATCGACAGAAAAAACATCTTATAAATGTAGGACGCACCGCACAGCACAGCAGTGTTAGGAGTAGAGTTAGGCAGAAATGTAAATTTGGCCAATAAATTACTTTTATTATGCTATGAGGCTAACTACAACATTGTACTGTACTGTATGTTGACCTCACTCCTTTGAGATAAGAATGTTACGGTCAACTTTATTATAGGATAATACAGTAGCTGCCTTGCGCAAAAAGATCACCTATAGGCCTCCACATAATCTTAGACAACCTTTTCCTGGGAATACATACAGTATGAAACTTGTATGAAACAAACTATCGTTTGTAGTTAGTGAAGAGTGCTGGTGTAGGGTACGTGTAGGTGACATTGTGTATCTGGGCTGTGTCATTGGGGACAGAGGCAATGGCATTGACAGTCATGCCAAAAATCAGTTCCCATGGCAACAGCGGTCGCCGTCAAGAGCGATATTGTCTAACAGTTTGTACTGAACAAGGACAGAAAGAATACAGTCCTAGCGGCTTTGACCACAGGGAGAAACAGAAAGTCTGAATGAATGGGGCACTGATTGCAGTGATTTCCTTCCCCAATGTGATGCCCAAGCAAATTGTGTTTTGGTTTAATACGATTATATTACCTTTAATGAATGCAATCAAGTCGCTTACATAGATTTCACAAGAAAGTGAATTTTTCAGTTCCTGTTTTATCCCATTGTACAGTATACAGTATGTAGGGCAGCAACAGCACCAAAGTCCCCAGAGACCACTGATTATGTGCTGATTCACCAGGAAATAGACATTTGAATGATAAAGCCATGTCATTTAATGTATGGTGGTCATCACATGGTCTGTGAATACTGAAGAATATCTTGTATGCCCTTTTACGCATTGTGTTTTCAAGTGGAATGAAAGCCAATTTTGTACTTTCCTGTTTTTCTATAAAAAAATTAAAACATGGCAGCAACGTAGCTGCAGCTAAAAAATGATAACAGCTGGGATAGATTTAGGCATGCCAGTGTGAAATCATTGACAATGCTTTTGACTACTGTCCCTTGGCACCTTAGCACATTGGCACATCTAAATCTAACAATCATTATTAGTTGTATTAGCTGCCGCTGTGTTGCTTACATAAGTGTAATAAGATCAGCCTGCCATGTTTTGTTTTTGTTTACCTTGCAGTATTTTTTAACTGTACAGGAAAACAAACTACAACACCTGCTTATGGTTTCATTCCCCTGGGTGTATCGCCAAACTTTAATGCAAGCTTACATTACATGTAGATCTGATGTGATCTTCATCATTTTACATGCTTTTTCGTAGTCTGTGGTCTACACGTTGTCTGCATTGTGCAAGTTTCCATGGTGTTCATGTGATGATCTTCATGCGTTTGTCTGTAATTTGCAGGCTTCCAGGATGTTCATGTGATGATCTTCATTGGCTTCGGCTTCCTCATGACCTTCTTACAGCGCTATGGTTTCAGCAGCGTGGGTTTCAACTTCCTGATTGCAGCCCTCGCCTTGCAATGGGCCACCCTGATGCAGGGTTTCTTCCATGGCATGCACCATGGCAAGATCCACATTGGAGTGGAGAGGTGTGTGCTTAACCACTTTCAACCTGGACAATTTTAGGCCTGTCATTATAGGCAAAAGTTATCAGAAATTGTTACAGATTTCTGAAAGATAATAATGATGTACTTGTGTAAATGTAGATTTTCTCTGATTTCTCTTATCTAGTATGATCAATGCTGATTTCTGCACCGGGGCTGTACTGATCTCATTTGGTGCAGTCCTGGGTAAGACCAGTCCAGTCCAGCTCCTGGTAATGGCCGTGTTTGAGGTCATCCTGTTTGCTGTGAATGAGTTTATCCTGCTGACTGCGTTAGGGGTGAGTTCTGTTCATCTGTGTGAAATGTTCTCTATTACTTTTTAAAGGGATTGTGACATTAAAAAAAAGGTTTTGGAATTGTTCTTGTTTTTTTTTAGATTTTCTAATCTCAATTGCACCCAAAAAACATGAACTTTTAACATTCAGTAGATTTTCTGTGATCTGGGGTTTTCTGGCTCAAACAGGTGCTCTGATTTGCCGGTAGTAAGTGACATCACTTACTGCAAATCCCATATATGTCAATGGGATTTGCCAGCAGATGTCACTGTTTCACTGTGTTGCCTGTTTTCATTGTAGCTCAAAAGGCCCAAAAAACCCCAAAGAAAACTTCAGACCACAGAAAATCCACTGAATGTTCAAAGTTCAGGTTTTTTGGGTGTAATTGAGGTCATAAAACCTAAAAGAAAAAAGAAAAAGAAAAATAAATGAAAAGGAATGTCATAAAACCTTTAATGTAAAATAGGCTATAATTGTAATTGTACTGGAGGTCTGTCATTTTGGAATTAATATGATCACACGCACAATCAATTCCTCAGCTTCAACTTAATTCTTACTCCCCAAACATTAAAACATGTTTGTGAATTGCTCTTCAGGCAAGAGATGCTGGTGGCTCCATGACAATCCACACATTTGGAGCATACTTTGGCCTTATGGTGGCTCGCGTGCACTACCGCCCCAACCTGGACAAGAGCAAGCACAGGAACTGCTCTGTTTACCACTCAGATTTGTTTGCCATGATCGGTAAGGATAATTTACAAGTATGTAGTGCAGAAAGCCTTCAGGCCAGTAGGGAGCTCAGTTTATCAGTGACGGCTGCACTACACATCTCTGATTGTTCTGTCTCAGTCTGTGGGGTGTTTGTACTGTAGTTCTGACTGTGCTTTACAGTGCTTACAAATGCATGATTCATCTGCCCAATATTTCTATTAGGTAAATTTCTCAGTTTCGAATATTACCAAGAAAGTTTGTTGCATGTTTTTCTCAGGTACCATCTACCTGTGGATGTTTTGGCCTAGTTTTAACTCGGCCATCACTGCCCATGGAGATGACCAGCACCGGACAGCCATGAACACCTATTACTCCCTAGCTTCCTGTACTCTGGCCACATACGGCATGTCTGCCCTCACCGCTCACGACGGCAAACTGGACATGGTGAGGAAGTCAAGAATTAACAGGAGGTGCTAGCCTAATGCCAGTGCCATGGGTGTGCCAATGTGCAACATTGACAATAGTCAAGAGTATTGTTAATCCTTGCATATTGGCATACCTAAATCTAACCCATTATTAATTGTATCAGCTGCAGCCATGTTGCTTACATCACAATGTATTATAATGTCAGCATTATGCAACCTGCCTTTTTTTTTTTTAACCTAATCATACATTACTAGATAGTCTTGTGTATCACTGTATCCTGTGTTAACCTAACTGAAGTGGTTCCTTAAGAGTCATGCGGTAGCAATAATGCACCCGACTGGCATTGCTGAGTCTTGGTATTTAATCAGATGAGTCAAACTGTCTCTCTATTGTTGATGACAATGGGGCTGATTCATATTTTATCACCTGACTATGTTGCTCAACCAAAATAACTAACCAAACCAAACTCAGTTAGGCCCATAATATGGCAAGTCATAATATAATCAAGATGGGACATTCCACACCAACGACAATCAGGTCTAAGAGATGTCTGTGCATTTCAATGATAATAAAGATGAGCTAATCAACTGACAGTATCAGAGTATCAGGAAGTAAATCAGGCATAGCACACATGAATTATGATTGAGGTATAGTAACGTGTGTTTGTAAAATACCTGCTGATCTCCCAGGAATTTTTCAAATGTTCTTCTTCACCTGCTTTGTGCATTCATTTTTTGTTTGAAGGGACTCCTTAACAGTCCCTTGCAAACGATCCTCACCAACACAATACTACAAAACACATTAGTTATTTATAGTCAAAGGTATACTCACCAGTCTATAGGTGAGGCTACTGGGCAATATTGGCCAATAGCCAACACTACAAATGAACATCAAGAAGGTGGTCTAAATATCTATTCACATGTTTTGTAGTTTTTTTTTACACAAATTGATACAAATTGAGCTTTGATCTAATAATCTTCTAGGTCCATATCCAAAATGCTGCCCTGGCGGGTGGAGTTGCCGCAGGAACGGCTGGCGAGATGATGTTAACACCTTACGGTTCCATGATCGTTGGCTTCTTGGCTGGAATCATCTCTGTGCTAGGCTATAAGTACCTCACAGTAAGGATGTTTCCATCTGTTGCACTGCTCATTCAGTACGTACTTTTATGTCAGGTCATCTAAGAAGTGGATGTATCATCTTATGCTAAAGGAAATTTACATTCTTACTTTCTTTCTTTTTTCTTTTGTTAAATGGACAATGAGGATTTTGCTGTGTAACTGAGCTGAAGCTTAGATTTATGTGGAATTGACTCCAATCCTTATCGGTTTGACTTTTGTCATGTATTTAATTATAAAGAAACTAACCAGCCTACCTTTTGCCATTGCTCAATGCAAAATGAACAGAAAGAATAAAAGAGAAAATGCACAAGTCTCCTCTCAATTTTAAACTATTTCAACATAACATTAGTCCTCACACCACAGACACAGCAATGTCATCATGAATTTACCCTTCCTTTCCTTAACCCCACTCAGCCAGTCTTGGAGGAAAAACTGAAGATCCAGGACACCTGTGGAGTTCACAACTTGCACGGTATGCCTGGCGTTCTGGGTGCCATTGTGGGAGCTGTCACTGCTGCGCTGGCTACCAAAGACATCTATGGAGATGGGTGAGTAATTTAGTATGTCAGTAATCTCATCTCATCGTCACCAAACCTACTGAAAGAAGATGGCAATGTATTTTCAATTGAAAATAATGTTGTTGCTGTGCGTCAACACTTGAAAACATTTTTGTCACATGCCAATTTCTGAGGTTTATGGGTGGGGGCTACGTCCGGCCGGGGAAACTCCCCCCTGTCAGGTGAAAAGAAACAGCTTGGACTCCTCATGCATAGAAGGAAGCATGAGGTCAGTCTGCTGCCCCCCCAGGTTGGCAGAGGAAGTGTAGCGCCCAGGAGTGTGAGTGGAATGATTCTAATTAGGATCACTGGACCCACACAGAACATTATGGACAGGGAATGTGAATGAGGCTGAGCTTCAGGTATACTCTCACTTTCCCCAAGGACTATCACAACTTCCATGATTTCAGCGACCAATAGCCTACTCTCTACAATACACATGCCTCTTGAATGTGACAGTGAAAGTGTGTAACACTACAAATTAATTCGAAAAGCGTCCTTGGTTAAATAAAAGTTAAATCACAAAGACGACATTATTTCTAAACCTAAGGAGTTGGCTGTGTGCCCTGAACTGAACACAGGTTTTAAGTGTAGGATTAGATTTGAAGCTAAATTACTAAGAGCAATTTGAGAGCAATAATTAACATAGCTTGGCAGTGGTTCAGCCAGAATTTCCACATTTTCTCACTGTATAGGCCTACTGTCAACTACAACAGAGCAACTGCATTGTTCCCTCTTGGCAGCAAATTGTTATCATTATAACTGCAGTGTATATCAACTTTCTTTGTAAGTGTCTGTTTTATGCTTCATGCTCCAGAACGGCATTTAACCATGAGGTGGATTATTATGAGACAATTTATGGCCCCTGGGCATAGATGTGTAGATGGCACAATGATGCATGCCTCTAAACTCACTCTATTTTACCATCTGGTTAACCCAATCCTACTAACCCAACTTTGGAGAAACCAACCGATTTCTGTGTTTCATTATTTAGTTTTAATCAGATGGCCACACTTTTTCCAACTGAAAGTCCTTTGTAAAACAGGAAGCTGGGAACATGTCCAGTAAGTTCGGGCTATATGTCCGGACTGATGATGTAGAGGGCTTGAGCTGGGGAGCTCATTTCACTTTGTATAATAAGGAAAGGAACCTTTTATTTCTACTGATACAAGAGTCCCAGAGTGGCATTCCCCTTTAACATCCCTCTGCTCAGTTTACAGTAAAGGGCATCTGGATATGTGTCCCAAAACTACAGTGAGCAACAGTTTAGTATAAATATTGTCGCTGTCTGGCAGAAACTAGCTAACTCCATTTTTATTTGCGATTGAAACACCTGTCTGTGTTGGTGAAAAAATATTGAATATTGTTTTAAAAATATTGTTTTAAAAATATAAGGTTTTCTTCATTTCCTGAAAATTTGTCCATTCCAAGCCCGACAGCAGAGATATATTTATTATGAATGTATATTCCTTGCCCCGTTCCTTTGTATATTGTATGCAAGGTCATGTTGTCATTCCATCACGGGTAACCTACTCCTTTTCCACCAATAAAATCAAGACACATTTCTGTATGTTTAATATACTTAGAAACTAAAGTAGTAATGTTTTTTTATTTTTTTATTTTTTTTCCCTCTGTGATTTTCAGCATGGCGGACGTCTTCCCTGATGTGGACTCTGGGGTCGTTGAAGCATCATTCCAGGGTGTTCGCCAGGCCATCTCACTGGCAGTCACATTGGGCATGGCACTGGGTGGTGGACTCCTTGTTGGTAGGTATACAGACAGTGATGGAAGAAGACAAGAAGTACTCACGTATTTTACTTAAGTAAAAGTATCAATACTGAAATACCAGTATTAAAAAAGTAACTAAAGTAACTAAACCTTTCAAATAATTGTAGTGGAGTAAAAAAGAACAATAGCCTGGAAATACTGTTATTATTATTATGAATGACTGCCTCTTTGCCTGTGTTATAGGTTTCATTTTGATGTATTATTATTTTGACTATGCCTCTTTCCCTGTGTTAGGTTTCATTTTGATGTATTATTATTTTGACTATGCCTCTTTCCCTGTGTTAGGTTTCATTTTGAAGCTGCCCATCTATGGTGCTCCTCCTGACACTATCTGCTATGAGGATAGCATCTACTGGGAGGTGCGTGGGATGCCCTAAATTGCTAAAAGGAGCGAGTTGCTGTTTTCTTTCATTCCTTTTTTTATTTTAAAGGAGCATTCAGTGATTTGGGTGAAAAACCTGGTCCGCCTCAGTAACAAGATGTGCACATGCACGCTCTACAGTGGGGGGGACACACAACAGGCCAACAGCACGTGCACCAAGGCCCGCTCAATCATGACTGGAGGAAGGCCCCGCTCTATCCTGATTGGATGAAGGCTGGGCCCTCTAGCCAAAAACGAAACCTACGTTTTTTTTACCCCAGCTAGGGGTGAACTGGGGACAGGGAGGAACTCCTTATAATGGTCAGCGCACTCTATAGTAAGGAGGATTATCACAACAACAACAACAATAACAAAACACTGAAACAGTGATATTTGAATTAAGCGAAATCACTGAATATACCTTTAATGTTTTTTGAACTACCACCAGCCTATATAATATACCATCAAAACACCACTCAAAAGTTTGACATTTTCTCATAATGATTCATATACATAAATATGAGCATCTGATGTGATTATGTGATGGCTAACCAAATGTCACTATAGCCCTGGTGCTCCACTATAATTAACCGTGACTGACCACCAGGTGGTGCAAGCGGTCAATGCATTTGGAAAGGTGTATACAAAATACAAATGTCGTTTTCAGACATGAATGACTCATTCTCTTTTCACATGCACCCTATAGTCCAGGGGCCGAACCAGATTTTTGGTACCACTAAGGTGAAGGTAACATTTTTGTATTTTGATTCATTATTATTATTATTAATAATAATAATAATAATATATATTTATATAGCACTTTTCTGGGTACACAAAGTCGCTTTACAGAAAGAAGTTCAGACATATTTATTAGAAAACTATTAAAACTATATTTAAAAAGGTTTAAAAGGTTAAAAACTATAAATAAGTAAAAGTAAGTGTGTGTGTGTGTGTGTGTGTGTGTGTGTGTGTGTGTGTGTGGGGGGGGGGGGTTATGTAGGGAAAGCCAGTTTGAAAAGGTGGGTTTTGAGTGTGCTTTTGAACATTTCAAGGGTGGGGGCAGCTCTGATGTTAGTTGGGAGTGAGTTCCAGAGAGAAGGGGCAGCCACTGCGAAGGCCCTGTCTCCCCATGTCCGTTTGTTGGATTTGTGGGGTTCCAGTAGGTTGGCAGTGCTTGACCTGAGGGAACGGGAGGGGACATGGCGGTTGATGAGTTCAGAGAGGTAGAGGGGGGCCTGGTTGTTGAGGGTTTTGTAGGTGATGGTGAGTATTTTGAAGTCAATTCTGGACTTGACTGGGAGCCAGTGGAGTTCACGGAGGATGGGTGTGATGTGGTCCCTGGATCTTGTTCTGGTGAGCAGGCGGGCGGCGGAAATTTTGAACATACTGTAGTTTTTTGAGGACCTTGGTGGTGACGCCATACAGGAGGCTATTGCAGTAGTCGAGTCTGGATGTGATAAATGCATGAATGAGTGTTTCAGCAGCAGTGTGGGATAGCATGGGACGAAGGCGGGCAATGTTACGGAGGTGGAAAAAGGCGGTTTTGGTGATCTGGTTGACATGGGGCTGGAAGGAGAGGGTGGGGTCAAGGATGACACCAAGGTTGCGGACTCGGGTGGAGGGGGTGACAGTGGAGCCATCAATGGGGAGGGAGAAGTCATGAGAGGAGCGGGTGAGGGAGTCGGGGCCGATGATGATGATTTCAGATGTATTGCAGTTGAGTTTTAGAAAGTTTGTTTGCATCCATGTTTTGATGTCAGTCAGGCAGGAGGTGAGGGTGGCCGTGGGTGGTGGGGGTGATGGTTTTGGCGGGGAGATATAGTTGAGTGTCATCGGCATAACAGTGGAAGCGGAGACCATGAGTGCGGAGTAGCTGGCCAAGGGGGAGCATGTAGAGGATGAAGAGAAGGGGACCGAGTACTGAACCTTGGGGGACGCCGTGAGGTGATTGGCAGTTATTGATGGAAATAAAATGCTGTCTGTCAGTGAGATATGATTGGAACCAGGAGAGGGCAGTGTCAGTGATTCCAAGGGTGGATTTGAGGCATGAGATGAGTATGGAGTGGCCTTATTCATTATTAGTTCATTATTCATTAAGTAGCCAAGTGATATGTCAAACTAGAGAGGGTTTTCATGATTCTGAATCCATTGGAAAAGTTTTTTGTTTTGTTTTTGCACGAAAAATACTCCTTGGGCTAAAAACGGCTAATGCCGTCATCACAAATGTGATGAGGTCATCACATTTGGGCAAGTGGCTATGGCCGAATTTAGGCCAAGGAGTGTTTTTGTGCAAAACTAATGCTTGGAATGGATTCAGAATCATGTAAACCTCCTAGTTTGACATGTCACATGCTAATTAAAGCCTATTATTTAAATTTTCCTTATAGGCCTATCTATACCTGTAGGTTGTTATAAGCTACTGAATTGGAAGATCATATCATACTAAAATATAAACTAGAGGAATACAAATATACAAAAATGTTACGGTCACCTTAGGACGGTGGTATCAATTTGTGAAAATATCAGTGTTGGCCCCTGCACTATAGTGATTCTGGGAATACATGGATTAAGGTTTAGCCTAAAGGATGCATATTGGTAGCCTATATATTTGGACTGTTGGATAATTCAGAAACAACAATGATGAGGAGAAATGTTGAGACACTAGATTGTGGGGGACTAATTCCATTTAATTGGATTTCTGCTACAGAAACTTACTAGCCTTGTGTTGCGAATCGATACCAGGCTAGAAACTTACCATAACCTCTCTCTCTCTCTCTCTCTCTCTCTCTCTCTCTCTCTCTCTCTCTCTCTCTCTCTCTCTCAGATGCCAGGGGAGGAGAGTGCTCATGAGGAACTGACCACTGTGAGGACAGAAGAGTCTGAGAAACTCAACAGCTAGACACACACACACACACACACACACACACACACACACACACACACACACACACACACACACACACACACACACACACACACACACACACACACACACACACACACACACACACACACACACACACACACACACACTTGGCACTTGTGCTCCATCCATCATTGCAGATTGTAAAAAAGGTTTTGTCTGTAGCATAGCCTACATGGCCTAGCCTAAGATTTAGATATAGATATTTTATCGATTTTGACATTTTCAAGTCTATAGTTCATTTCCCTGAGGGGGAGAACGGCACCAGCCGGCCCCCTTACAGCTCTGAACATGTACAAATACATAATATAAGATGCTTACCCTGATGCCGCAAATGTTAGAGACGCCTACGGGGTGCCTGTGCAATGTATTAGTCGGTAGTTTTCATTAAATAAGCGTTTTAATCCCGTATGTGGGTGGGCGATTCTGACGAAAGTTCCAAGTGGCCATAGATGGCGTTATTGAGGGGGCGCATCCGGTGAAAGCCGGAATTACGATCAACGTATAACAGGAAGTAAACGAGGTGGGGAAATGGCGTTCGGCCACAAACGTGAAACGTGATAAAACTTCTTTATTGAAAATTCGGACTAATACATACATAAGCAGTGAGCACCCTGCAGGCCTCTCAAGCCACATTTCGGGCATCATCAGGGTAAGCGGTCTTATATTTAATAATAATAATAATAATAATAAACGTTATTTATAGAGCACCTTTCATGACACGAGTGCAGCGCCAAGTGCTTTACAAGACAAATAAAGTACAAAGTATATCAAACTAAAAATATCAAACAACATAAGAATCAAGGCATAATCAAAGTACAAAAAAATGCTAAAAACACCAAACAACATCACAATCGGGGTCAGGGCAAGATGATAAGATCAGTGAAAAGCATAGGACAGAGGCATATAAATGCATCTGTATGTTCGGAGCTCTAATGGGGGCAGCTGGTGCCGTTCAGGGACATTTTGAAACTCAAAATCGATAAAATATATACGAGTCTAAATCTTGGGCTACATGACCCATAATGCTGACAATCACCATACCCCCCATGCCATTGTCGGCCTATGTTTACCTTGGTGATTATTAGCATAATTCATTGTTTGTTATATGCATTAGAAATTAGAAAATGATTATGATGGGAGTTACACGCCAATGTGTTTTAATATACAGTATATCCATCCGTAGCCAGCATGCCATGAATGAATCACTCAAACATCACTTATCGACACTCGACAGGTCGATCGTTGTAGGCTACTGTCTGTCTTCTTCGAGTACTCCTCGGTGACCACTCGAGGTCGCTATAACGCCTGTCATTATCTGAGCTACAAGTGAAAGGGCATAATTTGGAAATGATCTGCCAAACAGAAAGTGCTGTATAATGGAATTGGAATGCATGGTGCTATTTATTTCCCGTTGCTTGATCCACAGCTCTTTCCATATAAACAGGTTTTAAACAGTCTTTAATAGCAGGGGGCGCTGTTAAAACCAAAGAAAATTGTAGGCTATGTCTTGAGAAACTGGGAATGGCTATATCCAGTCCACTTATTTGTCAGCATTACATATCTTTTAAAAGGTGCTGAGAAGTTATTGGAAAGTATTCTTATGCAATGTATTCTCTCTTAATACTTGAGGGTTGGGGTTTTCTATCATTAGGTTATGTTATAGAATTTTATATCATGGCCAGTTATGCGTGTTTGACTGTTTGTTGTAGTTGTAACCCTTATGATTCTATATGCTGTTTCGGATTAGCCACATTTGCCTAGCCTATAGGAGCTACTGATGATGATAGGAGAAAATCTGTGAGTTCAGTTAATAAATGGTGTCATTATATTTTTTGACAAAATAAAATATTTGTCTTACATTTTCGATATTTCTTTTCCATATCTGACAATTGTTTATATGCTACTGTAGGATAGGCCTATACATTTTATTCATACTGTAGGCCTATGTAGCCTGGACCGTGGCCATATTTTTTGGTTCTTGATCATGAATTTGATAGCTTATAGCCTTATACTGTACCTATTGTTATCCTAGTAGACCTATAGTAGCCTACTTCTACTTGATATGACGAAGGCTTAATCCTCCTTCATGAATTGATAGCCATGGGGCTCCCACTGGCCTAGTGGTCCAGGCGCATGAAACATATCTGGCCTGACTTTGCGTTGCATGTTCGAGTCCCGCTCATGATGACCTTTGCTGCATGTCTCTCCCCTTCTCTCCCTCCCACTTTCCTGTCTGTCTTCACTAATAACTATCAATAAAAATGCAAAAAGCAAAAAAATCTATAGAAATGCACTCTGTCGAGCTGCCAACTTGCGCATTGCACACAAGTAGGCACACAAGTAGGTCATGTATCAAATCAAATCACCTTTATTTATAAAGCACATTTAAAAACAATTTCCATTGTACCAAAGTGCTGTACAGACATTAACACCACAGATAGAGAGAACACAGCTAAAGAAAATCACAGACAATAAAAGCACAATTATAAGCAAACTATAACAAAAATCAAACAATGTACTGTTTAAAAAACACAAACAAGGTCACGGGCAATCAAATGCTTGGGAGTAAAACAGGATTTTAAGTCTGGATTTAATAACGTCAATGGAGGGGGAGGTTCTGATGGAGTAGGGGATGGTGTTCCACAGCCTAGGGGCTGCAACTGAGAAGGCACGGTCACCTCTGAGCCGAGCCTCAACTTTGTTGTCGGGACATCTAGAAGCTCAAGGTCTGTGGATCTGAGGTGCCTAGTGGTGGGTGGGGGGGTATTTTACCAGGTCTGTGATGTAGGCAGGGGCTAGGCCATTCAGAGCTTTATAAACAAGTAAAAGGGACTTGAAGTTAATTCTGAACTTCACTGGTAACCAGTGGAGGGAAGCCAGGACGGGGGTGATGTATGGCTTAATTGTGCGCAAGCATGACCACTGACCATGACCACTGACCATGAGGTCAGTGGTCCCTCATTGCACAGTACACCGACATACCGGTACACGTGTACATATGTAGCCAGCCGAACACACACACCCAGCCGATATATACCCCCTATTGACCTTATACCGATTTTGAAACGTACTTTAGTTACGTCATCGGGAACAGTGGTTTCTCATTGGCTGGTGGAATGTACACTACAGTTCCAAACTTACTCTAGAGGGCCACAACGCCACATTGAAACTGTCTTATCAATAATAGCAGATCTACAAGCTCAAAACAATCTGCTATTGTTGCTATATTTAGTTATACATTACTTACCGTATTAACTTTATGAACTTAAATGCAAATACGTTATACAATGGACATAAAACATTCTAATAGTCATTCAGCTACTATAGACTGAAGTAATTAAAGTTGGTCATGTTTGGACTTGTAACAGCGGAAATCAATATATCAATATTCGGAGATTAACCTGCAGGCCACATTAAAGCTGCTATAAGCAATAATATGTCAAAAATGTAATGACCTTTTCTTTTTCTTTTTGGTACTCAGACAGCCAGCATTGGGTAGAACGCTCCCACAAATAATTTAGCCTGCTGTGACACATCTAGGGGACACAATCTGCATTCAAAGATGTTCCTAGAAGCTTTGTCATTAGTCGAGAAAAACGCAATGACTAACCAATCAGGAAGCAGACAGGCAAATCGACCAATGACAAAGCTTCTGGGAAAATCTTTGAATGCAGATTGCATTGGCCCCTAGATGTGTCACAGAGACTAAATTGTTTTTGGGAGCGTTTTACCCGTTGCTGGCTGTCTGAATACAAAAAAACGAAAAGGTCATTAAAAAATTGACATATTATTGCTTATAGCAGCTTTAAGTGAAGGTGGGGGCCGCCATTTGCCCATGTATGCTATAGCTGGCGGTGTGGGGGCATCACCATGAGCGTCCCTAATTCTCCCCTCATGACGTGAACAGGCGCCACAATACTTTCCCAGGAAAAAAGGCAGGTGGGCAGCTGCTTACTGAACAAGCGTTAGTAGCCTACTGAAGAGCTTAATTGAGCTTTATAGGGATATAATTAAAATGCAAAAAATAATAATAATTATAATTAGGTCTATGGTAATTATTCTATTGTCTTCGGGTGCAGGAAACCTGCTTGTGTAAAACCATATTAGCAAGGCAATTAAATCTGCCTGTTCAAATAGGTTGTTTAAAGACATTTAGCAAACATTTAACACAATTTTATTCAAATGTTTTAATTGTAATGTTTGCTGTCCTATTCCATAACCAAGTAGGCTAGGTCTATGCTTTAATTATAAGACATGGCAATGTTGCAGCCAGGCAATATAATGTTGTTGTTAATGTTTTGTTGTGAATTATTATTATTATTATTATTATTATTATTTGTATTTGTATTATTATGGGCCTTGTCACTTGACATAATATTTGTGAAGGGAAATGTAATTTCAAGTGAATTTCTGTTGCTCACATTTCTGTGAATTCAAGGCAAATGGGCATCTTTTCCTTTTGGGCTTTTAATTTTTGGTCATTTTGGATAATTATGCTACTTGGGCCCACGAGTAAGACATGACATGGGAATGATGTTGGCCAGTGCCTTGGGCTATGCTAGAGTAGGGTTGTTAAGCAGCTGTAACCTCCCTGTGGCTCAGCCTTCACTGATGTGTGATTGGCCTTAACACCACTGTGGAGCTGAACATAATGGGTTAATGGGCTCCCTCAGGATCCCATAGTCCCTTGTGAGAACCATGTGCTTGCAGCCTTCTTGAAGCCATAATGGGCTGATATGAAAGGCACAATGTGGATTTGATGTATTGTTGATAAATCTTCGGACTCCATTGAAACTGATTGCTCAACTAGTGTCACCTTGATTGAAGGGTTAGAAAGATGTTTGGCTTTCAAAATGTACTATGAAGGCCACTTTGTTAGCATGCTGCTGCCCCGTGGTAGCATGTCTGCTCAATGAGATGCAGTGAAAATGTATGACTGTAGGCCTATATATTTTTTATTGTGTGAACATGCACCCACAACTCTTTCATTCAATTCAATTTGCTTTATTGGTATGATGTAACTTATGCTTACATTGCCAAAGCAAGTGTCAAATAATAGAGTTTGTATTCACTCTGTTATAATTATAAAACTAGTTTGGACAAATAGCAGCAATTTTCAAATGTGTTTAAGGTAGGCTACATGCTCTGTTCACAGTTATGTAAAGTAGTTCTATGTCTGAGGTCAACTTGATACAGTTGGTGCTGGAATATACATTATGATTAGTAGTTAAAGTGGATGTTTTCCATTGGCTCATGGATATTGCTGCTGTGTTCCACATTGTTGCACACCCAGCACATATGGGAGTTTTTTTTGCATGTCATGTTTTCAAACTCTGTTTGGGTGTTTGCAATCTGTATAAATGTATCCCTGATGTCTTGGTATAGTGTGCAGCCAGGCCAGGTGGTTAGAAATGTAGCTCGGTTTCCACCACATTTTGTGTGCAGTGGGTGCACAGCCTATATCTTCACTTGAGGGTGAGGTCTGCCTGTGGCAGCCTTTCTCATTGCGAGGCTGTCTTCACTGAGTGAAGGTTCTTCACCTAGTGAGAGCTTTTTTAGTTTTGGATCAGTCACAGTGATCAGTCACTGTATATTCTCTAGGGCCAAATAGCATTCCATTTTGCTCTGACAACAGTCTCGCGAGCCAGACTGTTGTCTTGGCTCCCACAATTTTCAAACGCTTCCATCATACAGTCTGGAGCACGGAAGCTGATCCAGGAATAAAATGGATGTGACGCCTCCTCCCCGCTTCCGTTTCGTCTTTACAGTCGTGCAGATTTGTCCTAATATAAATCAAATTAATAAAAGCTTGCTGCTTATCAGGAAACGGAAACGACAGATGACAGCAATCCTTTCTTGGATTTCGGGAGATGTAGTTCAAGACGTTTTCAGAGATTGTGGAATAGTTGTCTGGCTAGCTTTACAAGACTAGTTTTGGGTTGACTCTTTCCCAGGTCCACAGAAAAAGCACTAAAAATTAATTAATTTATATTATTGAGTGGTGCAACCACTCCTATAGACCGCTATGTGTGTCCCTGGCTGTGTCCCTGCCTGGAACCGGGACGGTACCCTGGGCGTTCCTGTGGGTCTGGAACTTCCGGGGACACCACTCACTTCACACAGGTGTGATTTTCTATAATGTGTTACTTGAAATGCATCAGACACTGCTATCCTCAAAGATGCATACTTTTGAAAAGGCCCTATGATCAACTTTAATAGCAACATATGGGATGGATGGTTGGTATTTTAGTTGTGTTTTCACTAGACTTTTCTTATCTAGGCTATAATTTTCAAAAACATTTAATATATATATTTAATCCATATGCACGCACCGACGCACGCACGCGCACACACACACACACACACACACACACACACACACACACACACACACACACACACACACACACACACACACACACACAATCAGTAGACATGTTCTCATTGTGGAGAGCAGTGACCTGTTGTGTGTCTGATGCGAGCTAAGCAGGCTGCTGATGAAGCAGTGCTGTCGGTGGGGGTTGCTGACTAAACGCAGGAAGTTGTTCAGCTGGAGAGGGTTTTAGCCACTTGACTGAGGGGAAATTACCTTTAGTGCTCCACAAGTACTTCGGAGTGCTTCACTTGAATTTCCTCCCTCAAAAATGACGTGTGAATGCCAAATCAACAAAAGTAGCAGCACTGCGACAGTGTTCATTTCACTTCATCTCACAAATGTTCGCCTAACTCTTGCCGCCGTCTTTCACCACCAGGGCCTAGAGTATGTGTGACAGCAAAGGACTCAACACCTGTCCCTATCCTCCTGTCAATTAAAACTGAGACGTAATAAATTCACACTCTCAACATATCTGCAATTTTCACTAAATCCATGTAATCCAGACTGAAACAACCTATATCTTGATTTAAAGGATCATAAAGCACCAATGTCATCGTCTATATGCCATATATCATATGACCATTTGACTGTTTATGGTTTTATTGTTAGACTTGAAATTTAAGTCATTAAACTATTACTGAACTTATCTTGTGGTTTATAAGTCATTGGATTTTATTCTTAAATCAGTTTTTACAGGGACTATTTTCAGTTAAACATTTCAAATTTCTTTCAAATAATAATAAAAATGAATGATCCGATGGCTTCCTCAGAAATGAAATAAATCATGATAATAATAATAATAATCTTTATTCTCTCGATATATTACTCGATATGCTTTTGAAAATGGTAGCCAGAGTTAATCATGTAAGATCCAAATTAGTCTCACATTGCTAAAGTAAAACTGTAAGCATTTGAATTAGCTTTGCACTAGTTCAGTTTGATATTATTCACTGCTGGATTCACTATGAAGTTTAACTTTGTTAACTGGGTGATGGCGGACAGGGAGCCACTTGCTCTCGCTCAGAACACATTCGTTTCAGTTTGTAAATAACAAATGTCTTAATCTTAATCTTCCTCTTACTTCCAACTACAGTTTATTTTACTTTAATTGCCTTGAGTCACTGGTAAAGGAATGTCATTAATACTGCAGCTTCTTCACACCTCTCTTTGCATCTCTCAAGCTGCATACAGGGTCTTGAGTTCAACCTTAGAGAACAGGCTCAACCCACATAGCAATCTAAAGGAAGAAAATGCTTTCACAAATACAATAATCTGGAAGAAATCATATTCATCCTTTGGCTGAATGACCATTGTGATATGAAGGGGTTGAACAGCCCTGGCTCTAATCCCAAAGTTCCTGCAAGGTCCCTTGGCTATAGCACCGTGGGCACTAAGAAGACCTCCCACTGGACGCATTACGAGAGGAAAAACCAACAAAGGCATTTATTGCACACTCCTTATGAAAGAAATGAAGGGCAAGCTGGACACCATAGGAGCACAAAAGACTGACCGGCCCCCTCATGCCCTCAGCCTCTCTCCCTTCCTACCATCATTCCCTCATCTCTCCACCTCTCCTTCAAATCAGCCACATCCTCATGCATGCCTCGAAGCCAGAGGCATTGTGAGGGAGTGTGACCTGGAGAAGGGGGGCCGGTGGAGGTTGAGAGAGGTCAAGGCTTCATGGCCTGTTCATTGAGTGGTCCCATTGAGTGAGCATGTGGCACAGCAGGGCCTCACCAGGGGCGAATCACCACCGCTAATGGCAGGGAGGTGCTAGAAGGTCATGCAAGCTAGGCTAACTATAGGAATATGTGCTCAACCATGGATCTTCTCAAACTGAACATTATTTTCTCACAAACTCAGCGTTGTCACGTCACAACACGTGTGGTTGTAGATCTGCTTTTTTTTACTACAAATTATTGACAAATGTTGACAACTGCTGACACATTTTGACAGATTGGCCCAAAACAAGGACACCATGATTAATGTGGTAAACATACATTTTTAATTAAGTTGAAATTAAATTGTGATATTAAGAAAGTGTAAAAAATATCGGTCTACATTTCCCAATGAAATGCATTTATTTAATTAAATTTGGTCAGAATTAAACACTAAAATGAGTGACTTACAGTAGATAGTATTTTAGACAGACTTATAGCTCGTTACGTAGACAGCACTTTAATTGCATTTTATGTAGTCATAGCACTTTATAGTACACATGTATATTGTATAATATATAATATAGTATAGTATGTATAGTTGACATAGATACTCCACTGTTACGTTCTTAGTTTATACATGATTCATGATAACTACTTTTTATATATGTGATGTATGCCATGCTTTTGTTTTTGCTTAAATGTAAGTCGCTCTGGATCAAATTGATATCAGAAGCAGGAACATGGCTTTCCCAACCATGGCTCCCAGCAAATCAAACCAAGTTTAGCAAATGCAAGCACGCACAAATGCTTGTAAACTCTTCCTCTGGTCTTTAGAGATTTGCACTGTCAGATAAGTAAGAATTGTCTGGGCAAACAGAAAACTGGATATCTGATGAACGTTGCTGAATAAAATACACTGAAACGATCACGTTCGTTGAAATACTGAGCACTGTAGTGCAGCCTTCCCTGTAACTTTTAGGCCTATTTGGCATTCTCCTCAAAGACTGTGATGTAAAAGCCAGTGTCCGCTTAGATTTTGGTAGAACTGGAATTCATGGCATTATGCTGAATAATATACCCTGTATCTGGAAAGATCTGCATGGAGACCTACTATAATCACCTGATACAATTATGGTCATGAATACGTCAAAATACCCTTTGAAGGCTAAAAAACATGCCCAGAATGAGGACTTAAATGTTTCCAAACCATTTTTGAGTTTGCATTTAGCATTTCTAAGTGCAATAATGCAATAATACACAATCCAGTATTAGACTTTGCATGCTGGATGAAGTGATTAATTCATTGAAGTATTAATGTCCTCATCCATGCTTTTCAAAAGTCCCTGAGAGGAATCTAAGGAGGACCCCTACCTCTGTTCTCTTGTTGCCCTCCCACATCCTCATTACTTCCCATTCACGTCAGTGAAAAAAGCTTCGAAAATGGATCAAAAGACTGAAAAAGAAATACGATACAATCGAAAGAGGAGACAGGAAAGAGAGTTTAGATGGCGGAACTATGAGAGAGGAAAAGAAGGAAAAGATGAGGGGGGTTAATTAACAAGTCACTAATCTCAACCAAATTAATAACCGGGTCATGGCTGTGAGGACGAGAGGGATGAAGAGAAAGGGAGCAGTGGAGAAAGAGGGGAATGCAACGTGATGGCACTAGGGTCCCTGATGGGAATTTTGTCCCTGTCTATTCCCCATAACCCTTCCTAACCTTTCCTATTCTCCTCAGTGCTCTGATCACAAACCGTCTTTGTGGCTTTCCAAAAACTTTTATCGGATGCCAATTTGCATAAAGGCAACAAGCAACAGCACTTTTCTGTGGGGTTGGGCCACATCGGCTCCTCCCCTCGCTGATGGCATCACCATTCTTTTTGCGTTTAGAACCCTTTGAATGCACACACACACACACACACACACATGCACCCGACACACACACACACGCACGCACGCTCGCTCGCTCTACCCCCCCCTCTCTCTCTCTCTCTCTGTGTTCAAGATGGCATACGTTGGCAACGGTGAATCTAGTTGTTTTATGTTTCCCCTGCTGGACATGCTGTGCCGTACACTTATACACATATAGCCTAGTATTGCGTTCAAATATACACTCACACAAAACGCATACACAGTACACACACTCTCTCAATCACACACGCACGCGCACACACACACACACACGGCTGCCGTTTGAGTGTAATTAAAACAGGAGGTGCCCGTACAATAGACTTTTGTCTTAGTCTTAGGGGACGGCAGAGGAAGGCGGGGCGAGGGGCCACTGCATATTAATTAGGACAAGGAGGCTGCGGTGTGAGAGCCAATCAGGCGTGTTAAACAGATGACATACTAGGACAAATATGGCACTACTTTCTTGCTGCTCTCCCACGGTGGCGCACGGATACAACACAAGGCATGCTACGGCTTCCGGCCCATGGCATGCTGCCAGCTGTTGGAAATGATCAGCAGGAGCTATTGGACTGAATTAGTGTGCTGAACAATGAAGGGTGCTGTGCAGTGTGCACCAGACTAGGGTAGCCTCAGTGCTGGGAGCAAGCAGCAGGCATACAGAGGTGTGTATGTACATGAATGTCCAGTCACTAGGTGGCATCGTTGAGTCAAAGAAGCTCAGAAATGTACTCTTTGTGATTCCTGTCATATGCCTCAGAGAGCATATTCAAATTAAATAATATTTAAATCAACACATATAATTAGACAGGTGAATCAAATATGAGTTGTATTTATTTATCATGATTTCTCTTCCCTGTGTTCACCCCCCCCCCCCCCTTCACCCCCCTTTCAAATCGTTTAGCTGGACAAATGCAAACAATACCCCATTAGAATCCCACCATTCAGGCAGCAACTGAAAAACAAAAAATGCTTCTCTTTTCAGGGTCCGGCTGCCTGCGTACAGTATTTCCCTGACAACAAAAACCGTTAGCCCTGATTTAGCGTCAGATGTTCATTCCAAGCTGGCCACATCAGTTTGGTTATCAATAACACTGAGACTGCTTGGCACTTGGGTCCCCCCCTTCCATTCACAACTCTGTTAAAGGAGAACAATTCTGGTGCTATAAATCACTGAGAGGGGAGAGAGCCAGCAAGAGGCTGACAGCCCGTACAGTGGAAAGGGGAGCCCTCCAGCATCCTGGGACTTTTCAGACCCCCAGGGCCACCCACTTCCATTGACGTGGGCGATCTTAACCTCTATCGCATTGTTTTTGTGTCTTTTTTTCAATTTCCTTTTCTCAAAGTGTTATTTTCTCTTGCGTCTCTTGTTTTATTGGGCTTTCCTTTCTGTATATGGCTAATCTCTCACTTTTTTCCCGTTCATTCTTTACTGCAGCCTATACCAGCATCTATTCCCACTTCCATCTCTCACATCAGCTCCCCTCATTTTCTCACTCCTTCCCCCTTTGCCATCTTTGTCATCGGTCACTCTCCCTCATTCTCATCGTCCCTCTCACCCTTTCTCTCTCGCCCTCTGCTCTGTCCATTCCCTGTTGGGGGCACTTTGCTGCCTCTGTCTCTCAATCTCCGCTGCTGGCATGCAGTTCTAAGTGGCTGGCCCTGGGTGTAAGGAGGGGACGCTGTGTGTGAGCAAACCAGTGCCCACTCCTGACCGCGGCGCCACAAAGGAGCCTTTCTTTGCCCATCAATGGCTTCCATTAATGCCAAGGGCCCTGTGCCTCTACAGGGGATGCCAGGCTTTCCGAGATGGCACACAGAGATGGCCATTAGAGGCAGGAAGCCGGGGGCAGGGACATGGGAGAGGTGCCAGGGCAGCGGGACCAAAGCGGACATGAGGCGAGGTTTGTACCCCCCCATATACACACACACTCCCAAAAGGACACATTTATTCATGCACACACACACACACACACACACACACACACACACACACACACACACACACACTCACTGCGCACACAAGGAAATGACAAAGCAAAAGATAATGTGGGGCCACGGCACAAATGTATACATGCATGTATGCACAAAGATTCAAGCTCGGAATACTCAGAGTTCTATTTTTTAATAGACAATTAAAGTTTTTCACTCTCAGAGTAAAGTTAGGATTTTACTGTGTGTATTCTGCACACATCCGTCCTCCATCCGTGCCTTTGTGCCACTGTCTTTCTTTCACAAGGTTTCTAACATACAGGACTGCTGCAGTGTGGACCTGCTTTCTTTCTCAGCAACAAACTGCAAGACATTATGAAATAAGAACTCTAACAACCATTGCTGTTTGTGTTATATAACTGGGCACTAGGTGCCAACACTGGAGAACAAAGCAATTGCAACTACAGGGAGGGGTCTCATAGCTCTGCCTGAGGGAATAGGGTGGAGGCTTATTGGGACTAATGGGCGCTGTCAAGCCAGAACCAGATCATAGCAGTTCTCCAAGAACTCTGGGGCTTGGATGTGAAAGGAGGCAGGTCAGCCTTCTCAAGACCTTCTAAGAAGACAGTATAGAGGGAGGGGCAGGGGTGTGTTGAGAGAGCAGGTGGGCTGGTGTGTGTGCGACTGTGCGTGCGTGCGTGTGCGTGTGTGTAGTAAGCCAGAGGAGTGCATGAAGGGATAGTCAGCATTCACTGATCTAATGAAGGCCCAACTTCAGAACGGCGTTGGCTCCCTTTGCACAGCGCCAATTAACTCCAAGGGTGGGGACAGTTGATGGACAAGTCTATTATTAGCATCTGAGAAGTGCCGCAGTGCCTCAAAGAAATCAAAGACAGAAAAGTCTTGAAGGAAGTGGCAAATGCAAAGCGAATGCATGTGATATGGTTCATTGGCCCAATTGTTGCTATGTTGCTTTCTTACATCCACCCACCCCCACAAATGAAGAGAATAAATAACTCTGCAAATGATGTATTTTGTGTTTCTGCTGCAAAGAACCACCCCCTCTATGCTGTCATACTCACTTATTTCTCCCAGGAAAAAAATACACCACTTCATTGAGAGAAATACATCTAAGCTTTTTTTCTTCTTATCTCAATGGATTTAATGGCATACTGTGCATATGCTTATTGCCCTCCCAACTCCTCTATTAGTCCCACCTGTCATTGTCTTCAAAGGAGAGCTTTTAGATCACTGATTGGGCCTTATTTTTTTTGCAGGCCTTTTGTGTGTTTTTTTAAACTTGCTGTATTTTTAAACTTGCTTTATTGTTTTGTATTTTTCTGTCTTGTTAGGCGACCTTGAGTGACCTGAAAGGCGCCATATAAATAAAATGTATTATTATTATTATTATTATTATTTCAAACACATCTGTACATCACAAATAAGTGGCTTGAAGCCAAGCACATCTTTTAAAGAAGCATCACAATGAATGTTTGCCTATTGGTTATCCATTCATTGAATGCACCAATTTCAGTTTAGTTCTTCAAGAAGCATTTGCGGTTTTCCTCAAATTTTGTGTTCATAATTAATCTGAGTTTAATTTTAGGATTTATTGGCAACACCAAAGCCTTTGCAAAATACAATAATATATTCACCAGCACGAGGAAACCGTTCACAAATACACAAAAGACAATTCAAATGTTAACTTTACTGTATCTATTTCCTATATGGGCCAAAATACAGGGTTTTAATATCAATGGCAATAGTTTAAAGCTTATACAATCAATACAGATCTTGATGGAG
This sequence comes from Protomyctophum parallelum, assembly GCF_964188405.1. Lineage (NCBI taxonomy): Eukaryota > Metazoa > Chordata > Actinopteri > Myctophiformes > Myctophidae > Protomyctophum > Protomyctophum parallelum. The sequence goes on from NC_139698.1 coordinate 43,320,834, forward strand.
AATTGCTAGTGGTTTAAGAATTATGTTATGCTTTACCATGAAAGCCAATCAGATCCGCAGCTTCAAAAGAATTAATTAATTCTTCATTTTAATCATATCGTAATCTTAATGTCTGCTCGGCACTGTATGGATATCTGATATAACATATGCAGGGATTAAAATGCTGAAATGAAATGCTAATAAGAATGCAATCAAGAGGGAGAGGAACTAATATGGAGCCTGTTGAACAAGATATTCCAATATAATGTCAAAATTGCAAGACGGACATTGTGGGAAAAATATTAAATGTACCCTATAAATAATCAAACCATAACAGCTGATATCATTCAGTAAACAGTAACGTCACTTACAGTAAATCAAGAGTTCTTCTTCAACTTCCTTGAACAATTTAGTTTAGGCCCTATTGAACAATACAACTTGGATTTGAAAAATCCAAGTTGAAACATAAAATGTTTTTACACTTGACAAATTTAACAAAATATATTGGCAAACATAACAATGGGAGCTTATATGGCATATAAACTATGTGAGCATGTAATATAAGATCACATTTGATGAATTATTCATTATTCATGTTTGAATGACAAAATTCTGCAGTTTAAAAAAAAACTGTCAAGATGGTTATATTTAACAATAACCTGGTGTTCACCTTGCCTCCATGCAGGCCAACATTGTTATAGGTATTATTTTCAGGGAACAAAATAAGCTAGGTAAATCAAGGTCAGCCCCCCCCTCCCTCACTCTCTCTCTCTCTCTCTCTCTCTCACACACGCACACACACACACACACACACACACACACACACACACACACACACACACACACACACACACACACACACACTTCAGAGTGTTAATTAGCTCTAAGAGTATGGAACTCATGCCCACAACAATCTCCGATTTAAATTAAAGTGTACAAAAATATGTAATTTTAACATTTATTATAACCAATTATCTAATCAGAACAGAAGTCACGCGGATTCATGGTGTCATGCTGGCATGCATGGGAAAAAGATTAAAACATATAGCCTATCAGGGATATGGTGGGCAACGAGAAAAGGGGATTTAAAGGGTATGTTTTTCGTCATTTGTTTAGATCGAGGGTGGATTAAACAGGCTAATCTTTCGGCGCATTGCAATCTAGGACTCCCATTCCTTGTCGCGCTCACAGCTGCCAGTTTGCTGTTCCACTTATGCGGCTATTCATGAGAAAGGGATGAGAAACAACAAAATGAAAATGGCAGCTGTTTGTTTACGCGTTCCCACGACTCTATGCCAATTAGCCGTCGTCATTTCGTCAGCCGCTTGTCTTCCCTGATTAGACACCCCTCAGCAGACAAGTGGGGCCCTGCAAAAGGCCCACGCACGCGGCCTACTCAGCCGTTTTCTCCCATGAATCCACGGCCTAAATTTCTCCCTGCCTCTGGCACGAAGGACAATGCTGCCGTGATGAACTGAGGTCTCTGGTGCTTTATGGTTGGCTAACAATACATGCAGCAGAAACCACAGTGCTTGAGTGTTGAAATTAATCACACATTGTTCACATATAGGACAAAGGTTTTTTTTAAGTTTAAATAATCTGTTGGTTATATACGTTATAGTTGATGATTTTATTTAAGCAGGCACAATGTGATAATAATAATAATAATGCAATAGCCTATATAGCTCTAGTTCCCAAACTTTGGACCCAAACTATAGTGAAAATAGCAGATCTACAAACTCACAACACCTTGCTTCACTGCTGCGAATTTTCACTATAGGATATTCTTAATAATTATTATTTTTATTTATGGAATTCTAAATTTGTTTGTTTGTTTTAAAATTATTTAAAAAAAATGTATATTTAAAAAAATATTTTGAAATAAATTGTATTTAAAAAAATATTTTGAAATAAATTATTTATTTATAGGACAAGTAGTCTGACCCATAAAAATCACACCTGTGTGAACTGAGTGGTGCAACTCCGTGTGGGGGTCCCCGGAACTTCCAGACCCACAGGAATGCGCCCGGTTCCAGCGAGCCACCCCACTTCAGAAACGGTCGAGAAATGACAGATTTACTGTGTGGAGGAATTAGCAGACCTCTCTCTCTCTGCATGCATACTCCACATTGTAATTAGAAGGCAACCGTGCAACACTATCTCTCTTTCTGTTTCTAGCACAACAGCGCCACTTTTGCCCCTATTGGTACCCTAAACATATAGGGACATATAGGGACGGACATAGGGAGGGACATTGCTGTTCTTTAGAGTGGCTGCACCACTCAAAAATACATTTTTACATAGTTGTCAGCCAAAAATCTAAATGTTAACAATAAAACTGCAGGGACTCTAGAGTTTGATTGATTGGTTGATTTAAATATTTATTAACAGTTTGTAGAATTACAGTACATTTCAAGCACAACTCAATACAAGTCTGTTAACTGTGAGTGGACGACACCATAAAAGCATTTCTACTTGTTTACAATAGGGCCCACCATTTTCATTTAATCAAAACATTTAGAGACATACAAATATGTAGCCTGGGCACCATTTCATTTCGGTATATGATCCGGGCTGGAGCCGGATGATGTGCTTACGTCATGTTGTAGGCAATGGTTTGCCTACAACAAACAGGAAGAACAGGCGGCGACAACTTCCTTTTCCCTCTCAATAAAAGCTCTCACTTACGAGAGCTTTTATTGAGAGGGAAAAGGAAGTTGCCGCCGCCTGTTCATCCTGTCTGGCGACTACAAAACAATACTACAACATGACGTAACCACATCATCCGGCCCCAGCCCAGATCATACAGACTTTTGAAACAGAGACCAGGCTTTCCTCCGAGGCGGTGGAAAGCCTGGTGATGCGAGGTTAACAAATATGTAGCCAAAAGCAGGCAATCATAGTGGAGGTAAAAAGGGAAAAAAAACATACAGTGAGGGAAAAAAGGGTGTGGGTGGGGGAATCAGATTTTATGGAGGCCAGTTTCGAATTGCAGCCGTCCGTATGTGCCCTTTGAGAATGGTTTTGAAGGAGTCGTGGGGTTAGCATGGCTTAATGACTGTTTGTAGGTGTTCCACATTTTGGTGGTGTAGGAGCGAAATTAATTTAGTCCCTTGTTTGTGCCGAATCTGGGTTGCACATGGTTTGTTGAACTCCCTCTGGTATTGTGGGTGTGGACTTTGTTGACATTAAGGAAGTATTTAGACAGGTACATGGTTACCTTCTGGAATCTTGTGGACCAGACCCATTGCAAGATGCTGTACTCTGTCGTCAACCCTAAGCCATTCCAGCCTGTCAAAGTAGGCACAGGGGTGACGTGGGTTCGGGGAGTGAGGCCAAGTAGCAGCCTGACCAGTTTGTTTTGGGAAGTCTGGAGCCTTGTTTTCAGGGCCTTTGATGTGCTGTGGTACCAAGAGGTGCAGGCATAGTCGAAGAAACCTTGTACGAGGGCTCCTGTAGGGTCTTCAAGGTGTTTTTGTTGAGCAGTGAGGAGATCCTGTAGGAATCTTAATTGTTCTTTGGTTGACTTTTTTGATTATGTTGGTGGCCATTCTATCACCGGAAAGATTTGCCTCCAGGATGGAACCTAGGTAGATAATTTCATCTTTTCGTGTGATATCATTGTCACCTTTAACCAAGAAGCCATCTGCCTTGCTGAGATTACTATTTGATCCAAAGAGAATGGATTCAGTTTTTCCCAGGTGTAAAGATAGTTTGTCATCATTGAGCCAGGTGCAGATTCTATACCGAGTTCAGAGCTGAGGGCCTTTTCAACCTGCAGTTTGTTCCTGTCCGAGACCAGCAGTGCTGAGTCATCCTCGAACAGGAACAAGTTGCAGTCACAAGCTGATGTCATGTCGTTTACATATATTAGGAACAGTAAAGTCCCTAGTATGCTTCCTTGAGGAACGCCACAGCTTACTGGGAAGGGGGGGGGGGGGGGGACAGTGTTCCGTTCACCACCACCATCTGTTCTTTCCCCTATAGGATTGCATCCAGCTTATGATGTGCTATCAAAACCAATTGCTTTTAGCTTGTTAACCAGTATGGAGTGGTTCACAGTGTCAAAAGCCTTTTGGAGGTCCAGCATGACCATGCCGCAGTAGTTGCCAGCATCCACCTCGTGCTTGATGTGGTCGCTCAAATAGAGGAGTCAGTGGAGTGGGATGAAGCCAGATTGGAATTCGTACATTAATTCAAACACACAGGCGCAACAGAGAAAGAGAGAGAGAGAGAGAGAGAGAGAGAGAGAGAGAGACATGCACACACAATGCACGCAACAGTGCATTGACTGCATATCAGCACCACAAGTTCTGCAGCTGCAGTAGCATCAACATGCTACAACAGCAGCATCAACATGTTACAACAGTAGCATTCACTAGCCTCACGTAGCCAGACTACCATTTAAAAAAATCCTGGCGCTGCCTACGGCTGTGTCGGTCTCGATCGAAAATCTGATCGCAGGAGCTGATTGGCCATCAGCCCCGACACTCAACAGCGTCAAACAACAAACATGGCTTCCCCCACTGCGGTAACTCGCGTCTGTGTCAATCCAGTTATTTAATCGACCTATGATTTTGAAGCACTTTTCGTCAAATGGCACCACTGTGATGGCCATAGAATCTTAAAATATTACTTACATATAGCCTATTAGAAGAATATCAAAATATTAATGTTCCACCTATAGAGGGTATGCGCATGCATAAAGTGAATGGGAAATCTAGTGGCAAAGTGAGTGGAAAAGTGAGTTTAACGTTGCTTAACATCATCTAATGCAATTAGATAGGACTTTTCTGTTTGGATGTATGTGCTGTCAAGGCCAGAAAGTAGTTTTTTGCCACTCAGTAGGCATTCCTGCATAACTTCCAGATATGATGATCATGTCACACGCATATGCTCTATTCCTGTTCGTTTAGAAGATTTGTGTGTAATATGTGGTTTTAGACATTTTAGATTTTAGCAGTGTCCATGATGTCACAGACACTGGGCTCACTTCCTTCCTGGACTACAATTCCCATAATGCTTTGGTGCACTGCTCCTCCTTGTGCATAGGGGGGCGAGATTTTTTCCCCTAGGATAGCTCAGGCAAGGAGCGCTGTGATTGGTTGTCAGTGAAGTAGGACGCGCTGGGTTGTGTTTTGGACTGCACACAAGTGTTTATGCCTACTAGTACTCTAACCCTAACCCTAACCCTAACTCTAACCCTAACCCTAACTCTAACCCTAACCCTAACCCTAACCTAAACATAACCGCAAGCAGGGGAGCAACGCATCCTTCACCAACCTTAATCCAGTTTTTTTAATGCAACCTTAATCCAAAAACTATTAAAAAGTCTGCGGTTGTAAAAAATAGTGGCGGCAGTGGGGCGCAAACCAGCGAAGTATTATTACAAGTCGGCGGAGTAGTCCACTAGGCTAGCGAGGCAGTTGGCAGAATGGGGTTTATGTTTATATTAGAAGGTGAGGTTCCGCCCGCGCGGGTGGCGCTTTCCTTGACTACTAGTAGTAGGGCGGGGCTTCGCCCCGCCCTACTACTAGTAGCCGGCGTGGTAAAACGAGCGCTCCTTGCCAGACCTATCCTAGGGAAAATAATTAAGCCATAGGGGGAGGGCTGTCTTACTGAGACAACAGGTAGTCCAGATTGGTAAACCAATATTCTCCAGCGCAAGTCTCAGCCGCGACCCACCCAGAAAGCACACTGGCTAAGCTAGGCTATGTTAGCCTGGCTAATATACCAGACCGAATCAGCCGTTGGCAAAAAGAAATGGCCTGCCGGCGGATTACGGTCTGGAGAGGCTCAATTGTAAGCCCATTTCCTACACCAGAGAACTGGGGCGGCCAATCGGGACACGGTATGCAATATGGGCGGGCTTTGGTACAGTGACTTTCAATGCTTGAGACCTTTGACTGACAGTAGCTCTGACCAATTGCGTCAAAGAGAAAATGTTTGAACCCGCCCCCCGGGAAACAAGATCCATGCACAGCCTCTCCAGATTCAAATACCACACGACAGTGTGATTTGAGTCTGGCTTATTAGCCAGGCTAAGGCTATGTGACATCATGGCCTGTGGAGTCGTGGACACTGCTAAAATCTATATCTAAAACCACATATTACACACATGACCCCAGGGTTCTAAATCCTCTAAACACCATTAACATATTGGTTTTTGCAACTGTCATCTCCCCACTGTTTCAAAAGCCTATCCAAGCTGTCAGGCCTCAGCCAGGCTAGACTTCATGCACCTCTGTCAGCTCTCGATGTCCTCATGTGGAGAGGGCCTCTCTCACGGGGCCCCTCATTGAAACACCAGAAGAAGATCTCAGAGGCGAGTTAACTCCAGGATAGGCCCAATAGCATGTTCCCACTCTATCCTCCTGGAAGACACAGACACACTGAGAAAGTCAGGCAGAGAGAGAGATAGAGAGAGTGTGTGTGTGTGTCTGTCTGTCTGTCTGTCTGTCTGTCTGTCTGTCTGTCTGTCTGTCTGTCTGTCTGTCTGTCTGTCTGTCTGTCTGTCTGTCTGTCTGTCTGTCTGTCTGTCTGTCTGTCTGTCTGTCTGTCTGTCTGTCTGTCTGTCTGTCTGTCTGTCTGTCTGTCTGTCTGTCTGTCTGTCTGTCTGTCTGTCTGTCTGTCTGTCTGTCTGTCTGTCTGTCTGTCTGTCTGTCTGTCTGTCTGTCTGTCTGTCTGTCTGTCTGTCTGTCTGTCTGTCTGTCTGTCTGTCTGTCTGTCTGTCTGTCTGTCTGTCTGTCTGTCTGTCTGTCTGTCTGTCTGTCTGTCTGTCTGTCTGTCTGTCTGTCTGTCTGTCTGTCTGTCTGTCTGTCTGTCTGTCTGTCTGTCTGTCTGTCTGTCTGTCTGTCTGTCTGTCTGTCTGTCTGTCTGTCTGTCTGTCTGTCTGTCTGTCTGTCTGTCTGTCTGTCTGTCTGTCTGTCTGTCTGTCTGTCTGTCTGTCTGTCTGTCTGTCTGTCTGTCTGTCTGTCTGTCTGTCTGTCTGTCTGTCTGTCTGTCTGTCTGTCTGTCTGTCTGTCTGTCTGTCTGTCTGTCTGTCTGTCTGTCTGTCTGTCTGTCTGTCTGTCTGTCTGTCTGTCTGTCTGTCTGTCTGTCTGTCTGTCTGTCTGTCTGTCTGTCTGTCTGTCTGTCTGTCTGTCTGTCTGTCTGTCTGTCTGTCTGTCTGTCTGTCTGTCTGTCTGTCTGTCTGTCTGTCTGTCTGTCTGTCTGTCTGTCTGTCTGTCTGTCTGTCTGTCTGTCTGTCTGTCTGTCTGTCTGTCTGTCTGTCTGTCTGTCTGTCTGTCTGTCTGTCTGTCTGTCTGTCTGTCTGTCTGTCTGTCTGTCTGTCTGTCTGTCTGTCTGTCTGTCTGTCTGTCTGTCTGTCTGTCTGTCTGTCTGTCTGTCTGTCTGTCTGTCTGTCTGTCTGTCTGTCTGTCTGTCTGTCTGTCTGTCTGTCTGTCTGTCTGTCTGTCTGTCTGTCTGTCTGTCTGTCTGTCTGTCTGTCTGTCTGTCTGTCTGTCTGTCTGTCTGTCTGTCTGTCTGTCTGTCTGTCTGTCTGTCTGTCTGTCTGTCTGTCTGTCTGTCTGTCTGTCTGTCTGTCTGTCTGTCTGTCTGTCTGTCTGTCTGTCTGTCTGTCTGTCTGTCTGTCTGTCTGTCTGTCTGTCTGTCTGTCTGTCTGTCTGTCTGTCTGTCTGTCTGTCTGTCTGTCTGTCTGTCTGTCTGTCTGTCTGTCTGTCTGTCTGTCTGTCTGTCTGTCTGTCTGTCTGTCTGTCTGTCTGTCTGTCTGTCTGTCTGTCTGTCTGTCTGTCTGTCTGTCTGTCTGTCTGTCTGTCTGTCTGTCTGTCTGTCTGTCTGTCTGTCTGTCTGTCTGTCTGTCTGTCTGTCTGTCTGTGTGTGTGTGTGTGTGTGTGTGTGTGTGTGTGTGTGTGTGTGTGTGTGTGTGTGTGTGCACGCACTTATCGTCTACTGATCATCCACTGATAAGCAGCTTAAATTGGGGAAAAGTGTAAAAGTGGCTCTGTCACTCTCTCGCTGTTCAAGGCAGACAGAGGTTTCTTTATTTTATACGTGTATAAAATTGTATACACACATACAGTGACAACTAATTTTGCATTACAGTGAATGTGAATCCAGCATGAAAATTGTTTAATGTTTCTGCTAATTCTCAATATATACTTAAAACATGAGCACTGAAACAGTGATATAACCTTTTTCCACCATGGCTTGCCAACTCAGCCAGTGCACTTGTCGATGCACAAGGCCATCAGCTGGAAAACCGTTCTTTATTTAGTCTAACAAGTTCTCCCCCTCCCTCCGGCTCATTCAATGTAGCACTAGTTCTGCCTCAGAGCATTCTGACGGACCACTCTCTGGTGGGTGTCAAGCTGCTTATTTTCACCACCAGGCCAAAGGCATGTCCGAGACTACATTTTGCACCCAGTGTCCGTCCGTCTGTCCGTGTGTGTGTCCTACTGTGAACAGCTAATCTCCGGCACCTTTGGCTTGGTTGCAGCAAAACTGTGAACACAGTAACACTCCCTGGATGACAGAGAAGAACCTCTGGCCCAATGTTTTCACATGGGCCTGTCCGTTTGGAACCAAATGCCTCAATTCATAAACAGCGTGCAATTTCCGGGAACGTTTGCACGCACATACCCACTAGGCCGAGACAGAAAAATGCAGCTTGAAGTTTTTTCAACAGGCCTGAACCAATCTGTGTAAAACTTGCACACTCCCTATAGTCCCTAGAGGTGAAGGAAAAACCTTTGCCCTGCATTATCTACCTTCTATAGCCCTTGCACGATGGGTAAAAAGAAAAAAGATATTGCTATTATTTTATCAAAATGTCACGCAAATCGGTACACATGATCTCTATAGTCATGTGATCAAGACAATCTGTTTTTTCATATTCCATCCTGGCTAAGATTGACATCTAAAGTTTGCAAGAGTGGCACGTTTGAACTTTGAACACAAGGCCGCAAATCATGAACAATTGCTTTGACACTTTACACACACATTTAATAATAATAATAATAATAAACTTTATTTATAGAGCACCTTTCATGACACGAGTGCAGCGCAAAGTGCTTTACAAGACAACAAAGTATAAAAAATATCAAACAACATAGCAATCAAGGCATAATCAGTAAAAAAAATGCAATGATGATCAAATGCCACCCTTTTAACATTGCCCAATTATAGCGCCACCAGGAGGCTGATATTTGGAGAAACAACTATATTACTCCTACAAATTTTGTCCAAACGTCGCACAAATCGGTAGATCGATAGATAGCCTTTCCCCCGCGTTCCTACGACTAGTAGTAAGTATTAGGCGCCCGCGGGCGGAGCATTCTCACATTCAGCCTTGAAAGTTGAAACCAATTCTGCCAGCTAGCCTGTTGGTCTTGGACACCGAATCCACACCTCCTGGGTTTGAATCTAGCTGTCATCACTATTTTTCCAACAACCGCAGACTAGTTTTATTTTGCCGATAAAGGGCGCCTGCTGGCATCATACAGTATAGCCTAGGGGAGGAACGGGGAGGCGAGGGTAGGGGGTAGCTACGGGAGGCAGTGTAGGAAAAACTTGTTTGTGGCAATGGTGTCCGTTCCTAGCCTCGCGTAGCGATACTAATATCACTGCATTTGATATTTGTCTCGTCCCTCTCGGTGTTGGACTTGTTTTCGCAATGTCCCCCCCCATATTTTAATTCTTGGCCCTTGTTCGTTATAGCCTGGTTCCAGACCATTTTGGTCGTGAAGTCCTCCCACAATTGAGAGGGGCCAGACTTAATCTGCCTGGGGCAATATGCATTGCAAAGGCAGATGAAGGCTGGCTACGCGAGGCTACGTCCGTCTGTTCTCTACCCTTTGTACCACTGTCAATTTCCTCTTAAACACTCATTTGTGCATGTGCCTGATTTCATGTTGAATGAAAAGAACAAACTGTAACAGACGAAAAACGTATAAATGAATAAATGAATGAATGAATGACAGTAACAACAACTTGTTGTGGAAGTTGGCATTAACTGCCAAGGGACCATTCTAAGTTTAGACCTTGATTATGCAGGCTAAAATCCTTGATTATGCGGGATAATATCCTTGATTTTGCAATGAAATATGCAGGGGTTTTATGTGATTTTATATGGTGAAAGTGCAGAAATTTGTGAAATATGCAAAAGGTTGCAAACTATGCGGAGATATGCGACAGTATAATACTGTCTCGGTCTGACCGGGTATCATGCTTGTTTTCTGTGTCAAAGGCAGTTTTTAGCTTTTACAATTTTACCCACTGTAAAGCTTTTGCTGTTTTGCTTTACAATCAGAGTTAATCATTCAGTGAATATAAAACATATTCCGGACCCCCACCCAGGCACCCACCCTGTGCTAATTCTGATAATAATGAGCATTTAGAAATGTCCTTTTTACCACCCCACTAAGAGTGCGGTTCTAAGAATCGCAGTGTTGGTTTGTTCAAAGTCAAACCACTTGTTTTTTTTGTTTGTGTAAAGCACATGGGATCTAGGGGCTACTAGTGGGGCTTTTAGACTCATTGGTCTTGTTACATGTTTGATTAGCAGTTGCTTATGGCAGGATTGTACACAGCATGTGACTCGTCATGGATTCCTCATAGGTGCTGCCACCACCATACTTGGCAGTGCAGTCAGTCACAGATGCCATTGTGTCCACTATGTTCCTCTACAACCCTGGACATCTCCAGGGTTGTAGAGGAACATAGTGGAGGACTGGGCAATGCTGACTTGTTTGTGTGGTGGAATTAACATAAGAAAGTACCTCCATTTCAGTGCACTTATTTCACCTCTGACCTTTCATTTGTGTCTCCCAGACGGCAAATTGCTATTGGTAGGGCAATGGTGGGTCCCTATAGCCGCCACACCACTACTACTCTGTGCGTGCAAGTGTCCCTCAGAAGGAGTGGGGGACGTCACTCAATCAATTAATTTAATACCAAAGTCAATTCCCATACAACCCCCCTGAACCCATATATACACGCGCTCCCACACTCTTAACCAGACAGGCTAGAGGACTCTGTCTCAGCAGCCTTTCTTTGCCTCTACCCCTGTGTCTGCATCCCCTTTTCTTGTCTGAGTTTTAATGAAGAGCGGGGGACCCAGGGAAGGGACATGATTAGGGGGACCCTGTAACTGCAGGAACATAGACTTGGTATGTGTGTGTGGGGTGGGTATTTGTGTGCATGTCTGGGTTTTGGGGTCTAATCCCATGGAATTACAACGGGTTGAGAAACATATGCAGCATATTATGGTGCATCATATTCAGACCAGGCATCAATGGTGTCCACTGTTTTACTAATATTATGGGAGAGTATTTGTGTTAGATATTATTACATATGGTAATCCACTAATCTGTTTTCAACACTAAAAGTATTGATGTGTTGAAAACAGTGATTAGTAATGCTATATGGCTTCTCAATGGCAAATGTTAATGCATGACCAAATTACCATACAAACATAGTCAAAAAGCAGTTTTATGTTGGCAGAAGACTAGACTGATATATTATATTTTGCTTTCTGGTTGGAGTGTGTTTCAAATACTTTTCTAATGAATTTGTGATGCAGCATATGAATATTATAATTTGCCATCAAACTCACTCCACTCCAAACACCACTCTCACTGGACCGGTTCGCAGTCGAGTGTAGCTGGGATGAGGATCAGCATCTCCAAACCTGAGGCCATGGTTCTCAGCAAGAAACCGATGGATTGTGCAGTCCAAATAGGGAATGAGACATTACCCCAGGTGAAGGAGTTTAAACAGTTTCACTGCCTAGGGCGAGATTGGACGAGATAAGGGTTTATAGTGTTTAATAATGATTTTTACCGGCTCTTGGCGCCATCGTCACCAGGCAACGCTTCGCTTCCGTGTTGGCGACGTCATCTATTATTTTCCATCCGCGGGTCCCGGGCTATATGCGATCAAAAAACTCTTTGTATTGGAATTGAGCTCAGATTGAGGTGATCATTCAAAACATCCATGTTTATATTTATATATATATTTTTGTCAGGCGCCAGTTTTTGTCGGCGACATCAGTCCCAAACCCTAACCATAACAGCAAGCACGACGCAAAGCATGTCGGACCAAACGCACTGCTGCGGAATCGAGCGGTAGTCGAGTGTCATAATCCCCCCAGCTGCCGTCCCTTCTCCCGGCAGCGCCATGGCTGTTTACGACAGTATACCGGCAGGTACTGCGTGAATCGGCGGCCACGAGATGGAGCGGCAGTGGAGTGACATAATCCCCTGGCACATGCCGCCCCTCCCCCCGGCAGCGTCGTGGCTGTTACCGGTAGTTTACCGCAGCTGCTGAATGGACTGACAGAGCAGCGGAACGGAGCTGTCATAATCCACCCACCTACTCCGGCAGCTGCCGGTCTTCCCCCTGGCAGTGCCGCGTCTCATGCCGTTTCCGGATTATGCACTCGCTGCTTCTGCAAAAGGGAGACATCGAAGAGGAAGGATGGATGGGGAAGGATAAACATATGGAATGTCAGAACAGGTTCTGACATATATCCATATACTAATATTGATGACATCAGGGATCTCCATCCCTGATGATGTCACGTGATGTCACGAGACCTGGGCACCATCTATGGGGCGACAAAGGTCGCAACCTTCTGTCGCAACCAAGGCCTTCCAACATTATGTCATCGTCGCTATGGTATAATTTTTGAAATGCAGAGAAGCCTGCTTGTCTCCGAAGGATATAGCTCAGTGAAGACGTCAATCCCAGCAATCACAAACCCTTTCCTGTTGATTACACATTGTCCTGGACAACTGGAGCTGGCTATAGGAGGTCATCATGACGGGTTTCAATCTACTTGCCCTTTCCCAGGGGACATTCTGTCACCTGTATAGAGGTCAAGTGACTGGCCTTCCTTTTTCTCTCCCCGCAGTTCTAATCTGGAGGCGTATTGATTCACAACTGCCCACTTTAGCAGTGTTTGTGCTCCCTCCCACCTTCCCTTGTCTATACCCACCCATTAGTGACCTTGTCCATGGAGGTCAGAGGCTATTTGTACTAGCCTTGACCTGTCATATTATTTTACCCATGAATTGTGGAGGAACAATGCAATGCACATAATGCTCAATCCACTTGTAGGTCCCCCATCCTGTGTGTTTATCAGCCATGTTCAGGTGGTATTCATTGGATTTTGGAAGAATATGGTTTCCAAACTTTTCTTATTGACTGTGACAGGAAGCTATGAGAACCCCATTTGTTTCCTGGTGCTATACAACTAAAACCCACAGAGACACTTAACCGCTTTTACTTCGACATTCAAAATAAATCTAAATTAGCAAGGGAATTCATTTTAGATTTTTGTGGAGAGGTTTGTGTCCGACAGTGACGTATTATGGGATGACTGTAGGAACTAAAGCCTGATTTATACTTTCAAGATATATGTTGATATACTTTCAACAAATTCAGCGTAATTCATTTCTGGGCCGTTCAGACCATTTTGGCAAGAATCATGACACAGCAACTTGGGTTTTCTTATTCTCGTAGGCCTATGCCCATTCTCGTATGCCCTTGTTTGCACAAATCTCTCCAAACACTAATGCATGCCGTAGGAAATAACGCGCACTACATTGCATGCTTCCTACATTTACCTACAGTTTGCATTTGTATGGCATACTATGTTATATTACTATGCAATATTTTGCTGTGATGCAAATTACATCACATCGGCCCCTCTTCACTGCACACACACACACACACACACACACACACACACTTGGACAACTGGGCAGTTGTATATATATATATCTTAAATAAAACATTTTATGGTGCTACATTGCAAAACACATAATTTAATGTTGTGTGAGTGTAGCACCTATATGGATAAATATCTGCTTCTTAACTTGGTTATAACTCTCTCTCTCTCTCTCTCTCTCTCTTGTTCTGTAGTACTGGAGTTGGGGGCCACACGGCCGGGGACCTAGACCTGAAAGAAGGAGGTAACATATATGTGGATTAAGGGGAATAGCATGTTACCTGAAGAGATGAGAGAGAGACTACACTTCCCAGAACCACCCTGCGACATTGCTTTGTCAGAGATGAGGCAGAGGTCCATGAAGTGTTAAGTTGGCATGTGGCACATATGCACGCACACCCACACGATCGCACGAGCACACACACACACACACACACACACACACACACACAGTGCATCACAATGATTAACACAAGGCAACCAGTCATTTCATGTTTAT
>NC_139698.1:43337543-43412543 GCF_964188405.1 Protomyctophum parallelum
GTCCTGTTTTCAAAGAACATTTTTCCTGCCTAAAATTGGGATGCCAAGGTTAATGTGGTTAATGTTGGTTTGAGGAGTAAATAAGGGTTTCAAATGGGGGTGTAAGTACTGTGGGTGTGGTATGGCTGTTAAAATGCAGACACTGACAGTCGCCTTGAACTTGAACCCCTCAGAGGTCCCCTTGACCTTCGCTCTTTTCCCGTGCTCCTCCCTGGCCTCTGCGGCGGTGGCGGCCTTTGTTGAGCTGTCTGCATTAACTCTTCGCGCCCCTCTCTCACAACCACCTCCTCCTCCTCCTCCCCTCGACTCTCTCCTCCATCTTCCTGGGGGCCAGGCCTCAGCACATCTCACTCTGTGTGGCTGAATGTCAGGGTGCACCGGTCTAGTCTGCGGCGAACGCCCCTGTGGGGAATTTTGTTTTCCCAGAACACTAATCTGACCTGCGGGTCCCATTCCCACATACTGGATCCTATAGATGTATTCCTTTGTTTTTTAACCGCTGGCTTTCTGTTGTCCCATGATAAGTAAATAATTAAGCACACTTCTCGCACAGTAAAATCGCTGTGTATAAATGGAAACCCCTTCTGGGTCCATTTGATTTTACACTCTTTAGAGTGTGTTATGGTGGAGAAACAAATCTTGAGAAAATATAAAGCCAATAAGATTCTGTTTGATGTCAAACTTAATAATAATGTTAGATATACTTTCTAATATAGTCAAATAATATCAACGTCTGAATTTCTTTGGAGCTTATAGAAATAAAACAGACGTTAAAGTACCTGTGATGCATTCTTCCTACATCTTCTTTCCTCTATGCTGAACTCTTGATGACATTTGAACTTCCAGTAAAGCAGTAAACATTTAATACTGTAGATCCCCCCCATGCCCCAATGTCATTTGATTTTACTAGATTGTAAAACCACATTATGCTTGAATCTCCACAGTTACCCTGTTTATAGGATTCCTACTTCCTACCTCCTGTGCTTTTCCCAGGGGCGTTGCCCTGATTGTGTCTCGCACAATACTCATAACGTTTGTGTCATTTTGAGAGCTTTGTCGCCAAAATTAGGACATGTCACTGATCACATACTGATGCAAGTTCCCAAGACGATACATCTAGTCAGAGCAAGAGAGAAGATTCTAGGAAGCAAAAGGAAGAGTTGAGTGGTTTAATCTCCTAATTTTTCTCAGGTCTTTTGGCTGTTGACAGGCAAGTGTAATGGTCCTTCAAGTAATGGAACCAACCACTCAAGTAACATGTGCATCTCCCCGCACAAGCACACATGCACGCACACACACATACATACACACACAAACTGACACACACACACGTGCGCGCGCACAAATACATGCACACACATTTACCCACTGAAAGCATGACTCTTTTGCATATGAATGACATCACCGTAAAGTTTGTGGGGAGGTTTTGGCGGTTGGGGAGGATGCAGGGGAACAAGGGAGGATGGGTATGAAAGGGAGGACATTACTCAAATCGCTTAGCGCTTCAGTCACCCGCCTTAGCCAAACTACTTGACATTCCACGACAGGGCTCTCTTGGCAGCATCCCCAAAGATAAAACCCTCCACTCCGAGCTTAAATCATTAGGCTCGAAGTCCCGAACATAGTGTGGAAATACTTTTTTTTGCGCGGCCCTCCCCCACTCTATGTATAAATTCAGTACAGTAAATAAATGCTTAGTAGAAAAGCATATACTTTTGGTGCTGCTGGGTGATATCATACAGGGCGATATCTATCTTCTATCTATCTATAAATGCACCAAGTCTCTGTACGTCTGCAATCCACGTAACTCGAGAACCGTTCGCCCCAGCGACTTCAAATTCGACACACCCTTCCACACCCCCACACAGGGAGTGCAGTGCCCGGTGTCTGGTCTGTCGGATAGCCGGTTGTCCAGAACCAGCACAAAAGCCTCTGCCCGGGCTCTGGGCAGACTCAAGAAGGTGCACTTTAGTGTAGAGTCAGACGGATACCTGATTTATATTTAGTTGTGCACCAAATAGACCAAATCTTCAAGCACTCAACACATTGCACTATGGCGTGTTGTGAGCTTGTAGATCAGCAGTGCAATGCGATGCTCAACTCATGTCAACTATGCTTATAATGCTCAACTCCACCTATGTGTTTTTAAGTTACACAGAATTAAATGTGGACCGTTTCACTCTGGAGCATTTAGTTTTTTCGGTCTGAAAAGCGCCACTGTACTATTGGGGAGTGGCTCACAAAGGTGGGCAGAACTGAACAGACGGGCACATTCTTTTTTCTTTTTTTTGCACTGACCGTGGCTCAATCCAAAGACACACATCTTCTATCCTAGCGACTGACTGCTAACACAAATCACACAGAATGGCCTCCTAGGGCCACATTCCTGCATACAAATGATGATTCTGAGGAACCTGTGAAAGGAGTAGCAACCGAGTTCCTAGACCTTGGACGTGCACCAAAAGCCGCCTTTTCCAACTTTGGACCCCCTACCTCTATCTCTTGTGCAATTGTCCACCAGCTCAGGCTGGCCATGAGGCCAATCGGTTTTACAATCTAATTCAACCAACGTTGATCGCACGTGGTATACAGTGATGCCATCTTGAAATCAAATTCATTGAACAGCAGTTGTTTTTCTCCAAACACAGCCATACCCGAAATGTATCTGAGAAAATTATTCCGCCCAGGAATGTCATGCCTGACAACATCGCCCTGTATGCCCATTGTATAAACACAAGTCAAGTGTAATGATGATTAGAGGTGAATTTCAATGATGACCAGAATGGCATTACCCCTTGACAAACCCATGTGAAAGTGAGCAACCACAGTTTCAACAGTTATCCAACATGGCTACTGACAGCATAGCCATACGCTCCAGTTTGTTCTAGTGTGCTTAACGTTGACACTTAGTTCATTATGGCCCACAGTGTTGGCTAATGCAACTTGCCTCTTGGCAGCATGTCAAAAACAGTGAATCAGATTATGAGGGCTGTAGTGGAGCCAAGAATCATTGAGGGCAAGAGGAGTTGTCACAAAAGACCAACGCTTGCACTCTGGATGTTAACGCCCAGAACATAATGTAATTGCAACCTAGTTCAGTTAATAAGGGCACTGTAATATTTGCATCGAGCCTGTGTTTGTTTGTATTACAGCTCATTTTAACACTCAGTACAGCTGTAAACAACAGACGAGTAGCTTGTAAAGCTCCACTGTTTCGTAAAGAGAATGCAGACACCCAAGGGGCTGCATTTCAGCAGCATTAAACCTTTTCATTGAATTACACAATACTTCATAAAACAGGGAGGATGAATGAAAAGATCCACATGATCAACCTGTACAGTAAAGGGTTACATTTCATTTGTTTTACTGGGCGACCCTCTTTTACATGACAATGCTAATGAATTGTGAGGGGCCCATATGTTGGTGTTGGCACGTTAGCCATATGCGGTGTCAGACTGCGAATTACACAGGGGAGCTGTACTCTACGATGCACAGTAGCCCAACCACCACAGGCAGCAAGATCACTACAATCCAATATGAATGATTATGTTGTATTTGGAATTTGGACGTTTAAAATAACAATGTGTCTGTGTGACTGTGTGCATGTTACATTAGGCATGCATTGTGTTGAAATTCTGTACAGAATTCTTTACAGGATACTGTCAAATTTTTAGTCACATGTAGCTTAGAGTCCAATACTAAAAGATCCTGCTCTCAGCATTGTTTGATCTCAAGTGAATGTGATAATCTTTTGATTTAGCTGCAACGTTTTGTTGAAATGTAATTATTTTGTATTCTTCTGCAGAAGTGACTGCCGCAAAGCGACAAATGCACAAGGAAGTCTGGCAGGTATTGGGTTATTCGCAATATTTACTTTAATTTTCCAATAGCGCTGACATTCATTGTATCTCCACATTCACATGCAGTAGACAGCTAATCAAATGTGACCAGAAAGAAATACAGAACAGCCATGTTTTCTGTTGTTTTCAATGTAAACCTTTATTAATATTCCATGATAGGACACAGTTTTTCATACAAAGGCACATGTGATTAAGATTGCATAACACAAACATCAATTACATTATTTAAAAAACAATAACATTATGTTGGATCACTCTTAAAAAAAGAAAGAAATATATTTAGTGCAACCAATTGAATTATTGAGATCACAATTTGTGGTTTTCTTTGCCTCTGGACTGATCTCGAACAGTGATTTTTTTTTCTTAGAGATTAAAAACATAATTTCAAGCTTATCCAGGCAGATAAGTAATTGTCTTGAGCACTGGGATGTGCATGATTATCAAAAGAATACATTTTCTAAATTAGCCCAAGATAGTCTCCCTTGAATCAATTGCAAAAGCTCTGCATAGATTGTTAAAAATAATATTTAAAAGATTTGCATAGATTATCAGTCATAATAAAAATGGTCCTCTTCCCGAAAATTAATATAGAACGAATTAGGTTGCGATAGTACTTGGTTTATTGCATTTGTGTGTGTGTGTGTGTGTGTGTGTGTGTGTGTGTGTGTGTGTGTGTGTGTGTGTGTGTGTGTGTGTGTGTGTGTGTGTGTGTGTGTGTGTGTGTGTGTGTGTGCGTGTGCGTGTGTGTGCAGGTGCACGTGTTTGTGCCTGGTACGTGCATGTGTGCAATATACTAGTGTGTGTGTGTGCAATTGTGAAAGCACATGCATTTTAATGTCAAGGGCAGGAAATTAAGACGGTGTTTAAAGCCAATGTATTTATCATGTCTCTCCAAACGACAAATCATTGCAGTGATGCTGTGGTGAACCAAACCCCAGCCTTTAAAAGCGTCCCCCGAAGGCTTTAATACGCTAGTATAAAATGGTGTGTCCACAGACTCCACACAGCTCTGAGCTCTGCTTAGCCTTTTCCTGATGATCAAACACTGTTCTGTCATCAGCAATATTCTTATTTTTTAATTCCTGCACTGATTCGCGTCATCTCTGTTAATTAACCACTGTATCATAAAATGATCCTTAGTAGAAGCTTCAACATGCCCCCCCCCCCCCACATGTGCATGCACACACACACGCACGCACGCACGCACGCACGCACGCACGCACGCACGCACGCACGCACACACACACACACACACACACACACACACACTCACACACTGTTGCAATTGATTCTTAACAAAAGGTATCATAAAATCCATCATGGTCTGCTCTATTTCTATAACCTGGTGCCCCAAATAAACAGAAACGAGGCACACTTGCCTATTGGGCTTCAGGCCAAACCCAAAATGTTGCATAGAGTATAAAGACGACAGCTCACTCCTTCGCCACTGTGTCAGCAGACACATGGAGCTGCCCAATCACAGTGCAGTATTCTTCACTGCTGCCGTGGGTGTCACATTCACATGTCTTTTCCATCCTAGCAACTACTATTAATGAAACATAAACTAATAATATGCTACGATTGATACGTGTCCTTCCAAAATAACATTATCCACCCTGTGAGAAATATGAAACCTACTCTTACAAAATCTTACAGAAGAATCTGGAATTGCAGGTAGCCTATAGGTCTGTGTCTTTACAAAATAACATTATGGATTGGATCCCCTATTGTCCTTTTTATAAATTAGTAGAAACTTTAGGTCATGATCTTTTTTTAAAGTGAACAGATGAAAAACCAGTCAAATAGTCAAAGTCAAAGTCAAATAAAAACAGATTTCTCATGAAAATAAAATGTGCATTGAATATAATGTAATAATAGTGCACAAGAACATGCTTAAAGGGATAGTTCACCCCTAAAATGACTCGATTACTCACCCCATGGAGACTTGAAGCGCTTGTTTCACCTGACAAATATGATTATGTCATCATTTCTTGTTTTAAATTTTTGTTGCATACCTAAGCCAATCATTTGATAATCAGCTCCCTTTACTCTGCTGGAGACCGAAATAAATATCCATGAATTCAAGACTCCATGGGGTGAGTAATCGACCAAATCTTTTTTTAGATGAGCTATCTCGTTATGATAAAACCACAGTAGCTTAAGGACATGTATGTCCATGTCTCTCTGTCGATCTTGTCATCACTCACACTCAAAGTCCGCATAACGTATTCTTGGCTAGATTGATTGATTGATTGATTGATATACATTATTCACATATACTGTGTGTGTGTGTGTGTGTGTGTGTGTGTGTGTGTGTGTGTGTGTGTGTGTGTGTGTGTGTGTGCGTGTGTGTGCGCGTGCGCGTGTGCGCATGCGTGCGTGCAAGTTTATGTGTGCGTGCGAGTTTGTGTGTGTGTGTGTCAGATGGCCAAAGGTCAAGGAGGTAGATGTGATGTTGGAAGACTACCGTCATCTGGGTTTACTCCGTGATGATGAGCTGAGATCTTGAATTTTTGAGCTCCTTCCATTGTGTATTCTGTCCATTTCTGATCCTCTGGTTGACCTCTAACAAGAAAGCAAACAAACAAAAAGAAACAAGATAAGACAAAGCTCTGCAATAATTCTCAAGTCAGTGCATTAATGTGATGATGACTGTTAAACAATTCCAGACATAAGCACATCAATTTAGAGAACAGCACATATTCTTATCAGAGGGGAATTCATCCTTATTGCCCTTTAACTGTGCAAAGTGTTTTTTTCAAAGTTGTTTAAATACAGGGCTTTTAGTGTCTCTCTCTGTCTTACATTTAGGCGAGGTAAAGCCAGCTTCATGTGTTGGATGCTGAGTTCCAGCGATGGGGATTGAGGGCGAAGTTGAAAGGCCCTAACGGGAGCCTGGTACGCTACAAGCTCCTAATACAAAGATGGAGCATGTGACACACCCTAAGCTGTTGAAGTTGGACTTCACAGAGCCATCGAAGTCCCCTTTTCTATTTTCAAGCAGCTCAGACAAGCAACTTATAATATTACACAGGGTCATGGAGTACACATGAACCAATCGTACTCACAACAATCAAGATCTAGCAGGCCAACTACCAATAGTGGTGTATTACATTTGTACAGTCTGAGATTTTAGCTAGTATGTCGTTAGCAAGGCTCTTTAGCATTTTGCTAAGACTATATGTTGCTCTTAAAGTCAGTGGGTGCAAAAATGGGCACGGCTGAGGGTTGGGAGTGGCTAAAAGAATGTTAATATGAACTGAGAACATCTTCTTTTTGTAGAGAGGCCTACAGTGAATGAGCGCGTGTTAATGGTAAATGTATAACAGGGGATAGAGAGGATGATGAAAATGATTGAGATGGTGTGTGTGTGTGTGTGGGGGGGGGGGGGGTGGAGAAAGAGAAAAGTGGAAGGCGCCAGTAATTAAGAGTCTGAAAGAGTGTGAGAGGGGCACACACTGCTCAGAACAAACTTTGTGCCTGGAATCCTCACTTATTATTTATGCACCCCCAACCCCCATTCCTCTTCACTTCAGCTTTCCCCCTCTCTCACTCTCTCTTAGTCTTTCTCTCTCTCTCTCTCGCTCTCTCTCTCTCTCTCTCTCTCTCTCTCTCTCTCTCTCTCTCTCTCTCTCTCTCTCTCTCTCTTGCTCTCTCACCCTTCACTTGTCTCCTTCTTGTGAATGAATTGTTATCATAGTGCTGTGCTGTGGTGTCCCTTCTACCAACACCACCCACCTCAACCCTCCCTCCATACTCCCCCTCCAGCTAGGCTCTGAATAGGGAGCCGAATTGAGCAAACAGTCAGACTGTCAGCTCAATAGGAGGTCTGGCCATGAACTTGAAGTCCTTCCCAGGCCCCCAGCCTCACATTAGGTTGGGAGGGGTGATGGTGGTGGCAGTGGCTGGGTGGGGAGACAAGAGGGGGATGCGGGGGACATGGTAGTGCATGGGGCAGCCAGCCAGACTTTGGGGGGCCCCTATGTGCCAATGTTGGGGGATCCCTGCCACAGAGGTTCCCAAGGCTGGTGCTGTAGCTGCAGCTATGGGGGAAGGGTGCCCCAGCTGCCTGCTAACCTTCCCCTGTCTCTCCTACACTCAGTCTGGGCAGGAGGGGTGGTGATGGTGGGGTGTGCAGACGGGATAGTGTCTACCCCCAAGCCCTCTAGACCCTCACACACACACACACACACACACACACACACACACACACACACACACACACACACACACACACACACACACACACACACACACACACACACACACACACACACACACAAAGATCCAGACGCAAGCTGCTGGCCGTGCCCACCCACCCCCTTACCCCGGCTAGCTCCCAGCCCTCCCAGGCTTCTCATCATCTCATTAGCCAACGCCAGCCACTCCACTGTCTACTGTTTGCATTGTTTTGAGCTCTGCATAATTTACACAGTAAATTGAGAATGGCCCTGGCCCCTTTGCTCAATCTACCACCTGTTTATGGGGCCTGGCCGTGATTAGTGGGCTTTGCGTTGGACACAGTTTCCAGGGCACTCATCAAGGAAGCCAAGTGACATTTCAATGCATTGTGTTGTTGATATTGATAAACATGGTTTCATTTAAGAATTGTACAGTGCTAATAGTTGTTTGAAAAGTTAGTTCACTATTTTGATACTCTTTTAACTCCAACATCAACTTAACTAACGTAAATTACTTTTGATGTCAAGGTGTTTTCTGGCATTGTTTTCAGTCTATCTATCTTCAGACAGTCAGTTTTATATTGTGTCTGACCTATGCACTCCAAAAAACTGAAACAAAGGGATCTCTCTCTGTATTAGAAGGTCAATAACATGCATTGTTTACTGGCTGCCTTATACTTAATCACTCCCAGCCGGCACTAATTGGTGTTTTAGTTTAAGCTGTTTTTAAACTTGGGAGCCTGTTGGTTGGAATAAGCTTGCGCTACAACAAGCTTGCTGACAATGAACAATACTTGAATTGTCTCAGCACTAGTTCTGCTCATGAACTCGCCACTACAAGCAGAGAGCTTCTAGTGTTGACAGCTGCTATCTTTCCCTCTTTTCACTTAGTCACCATTTGTTTTTCCATTTCTTTGGTTTCCCTGTACTTTCTTGTAGTGCTTTTTGTGAAAATCTACAGTGTCTCAGTCTAAGAAGCATAGTGCATATACTTCACACGGACTCATAGACAGATACACCCGATGCTTGCAGCATTTCTATTACATTTTCACTCTGTTTAAGGTTCAAGGGTTATACTATGACTCAAAGGTGCTACATACAGTATATAGTCATAATAATAATGAGGGTAATAATCATAATCACAATTTAAAGATCAAACAACCAAATGTTTGGTATACATTGTCTTGCAGTTAAGCAATACTCAAGTACTGTGTTTTAAATATCGTCCAGCATCGATCGTGTCTTCAAAATGGCAGCTGTCGCCATGTCAGGGCATGTGTGTAAGGATGGCATCAGAATTCCCAAACGGGAAAGAAAACGGGGCGCTTCAGTGCACAGATGCCCACTGAATGCCTCCTGAGAGAAGCATTGAGAGCTGGGTGATTTAATGCGAACACATCCCACCCACCCCTCAACGCCACCCCACCCCCACCCGTCAGCGCATCTTGCAATTAACAAACGCATCTGAGGTGATTAAAGCCGAGGCCAGCCTGCCAGAGAACAGACACGAAGGAAGAGGTCAGAGAATGGAAGCCCGTGGCTGTTTGTGTGTGTGGTGTGTTGGAGAGGACATACGGTGGTGCATGTTGGTTTGGTTGTTACCTGCACTGGTCTCCCTTCACTTCCATTTCATGCCAGTGTCGTTCTAAGATGGTGGCGTCGACTCGGCTGCATCTCGCTGTACGCGGAAAAGGGGCAGCCTGCTGAGGATGGAGCGAAGAAGGAAGGGAGGAGGGGAGAGGCGATGCAGAGGAGGGTGAGAAGAGGGAGAGCAGAATCAACAGCAACCCCCTCCTCCTTTCTTTCTCTCTCTCTCTGTTTTTCGGTCTTGTTTTCGCCAGCTTTCCTTCAGTAGTGGTGTTGGTAGTCTAGTAAGCCTACACAGAAAATAGGGATGGAGAAAAGACAAGGGAAGCAGGAACATTTGAGTGAATGGTTTTAACCACCTAATGTACAGACAGTTCATGTAAGATTTCACACAACCACGCATGCACACAACCACACAAATTACACAAACACACACACACACACACACTCGCACACACACACACACACACACACACACACACACACACACCTTTTCATGTCTGTTCTCATGGTACAGTCTGCCCCTGAGCATGCAAATGACTTTCATTATGCAAATGCATGCAAATCAGATCCAACCATCTGAGAATCAAGGCTGGGAAAGGGAAAAAAAACCTCGACACAGAGATTGAATGAAAGAATGAAAGAGAAAGGGGACAAGAGAGAGAAATCCTTTTGAGTGGCAGGAGGCGGTAAGTTAGGTGAAGGCTCTGTGGAAAACAACAGTAGCCCAAACACAATTACCGTCTTTACTGTGTCTATAGCTTAATTTTATGTATGCGATGTAGTGTTTATTTATTTTTTCATATGATACCAGTTTGCATTTGTTTAATGTGTCCGCCTTTTGAAACATTGTTCTTAACCTTGTAAGAATAAGTGCACATGAAGGACACAATGATGATGCTCCACATCATGTGTTTCACATCCTAGGAACTGCAGCAAACATGCCTTTGAAGCTGGAGGACTAGTCAATCTGTAAATTGCATTGTTGGTCTCAGTATCTTCAACCGTATGTTTAACCACAACAGGAGAAATCGAATATAGTTCATTTTATACCTTTGACTCCACCACTACTCCACCACTACTATTATCATTGTTAAAGACACCACCTTGTAATACAATTGTATTTACTTACACAATGAATGGGAAGCATATGCAGCCTAGCTAATAGCTAAATGCTATATGGCAAAATACCAAACACTACATTATCCGACCTAATAGGATAGTTTGAATCATTCACAGCCAGTAGAAGATTCCCAACATGCATGGTCAATTACTTACACCTGCCTACACAAACCTGGTTACGAACTATTCTATTCAAAGTACCAACAAAGAAATCTGAGCAATTTGTGAGAAGAGCAGGGTGTCTGATTTTGTTAATATACTGAGATCAAGGGAAGGGATCCTGCAGCCTGCAGAATGGCAACATCTTTTGTCTCTGGGTGTCAGTAGATGATGACCTATTTCGGAAATTTGAATAAGGTGGTAGAATCAGGGGTGACTTGTGTGAGAGAGTTGGGGTGGGTAGGCAGGGAGGGGTGTGACTGTAGGTGTGGGGTGCTGCTGAATGGTGGCAAACCTCTCCTAATTGGTACTTGACATTTTTTTGCCATTGGCGCTAGAGTGGGCCAGCTTTAAAGCCCTCTCTGAATCCTCATTGGAAAAGTGCCTTATGCAAATATGGCAAATGGGCTCCATTGTGAAGCCTCTGATATTAACAGCTCGTGTGACAAGGTAACCGTGTGCTTACTCTGGACTTGTAGGTGCGTGAGAGAGAGCTAGACAATGGCAGCCAGAGCGACTTCAGTCTGAACAGCCCCTTCATCAGATGCTTTGCTAAGCCACTTCGACAGAATGGACCTTTTCTATGAACAGAGGCTCTAACCAAAAGCTTTATTAACAACTGAAACAAACAAATGTGTAAACCCATTTTCCTCAGCCTCTGAGAGAGTTTCAGTCCTTTTGTTGAATAGCTACATTTACTGGCAGCTGGAAATATTGACGGTATGGCCAAGAAAACGCTTTGTTGATTCTCTTTGAGAAATCCTTCCTCTCTGATAGCATCGCTGCTGAGTTTTAATGCAAGAATAGAATACATTGGTGCTTCATCGTTGTGCCATACCTCCAGCTGATATTTCTTCCTTCTATGCATATGCATTGTTTACCCTTCACTCGCTCCCCTGAGTAAGTGTATCTTGAGATCTAAAGATATCTACAGAAATTCGTTTCAAAGAAAACCCGGGGAATCATTGGAGAAGTGTAGCAAAACTGGACCATGTTTTCAGACAGGACAGCTTGGCCAATGACTACACTGAAACTCAATAGTGTGCAACGTCTTCTCATCATCACACAACACAAACCAAGTGTCGTCTTTATCAACCGAATACATTGTGGAGCCCCCAGTGTGGTCCACACACAGTCAAAGTACACCTGTTACGGCTAAGTTCCAAACGTAATCTTCTTTGTCTGGCTGGCCTCATTGACTTCTGTAGCAGCCGGAGATACATTCATTTCTCTATGAGCAAGAGGGGTGGAGGCATCTGCCAGGGTGTTCTAGAAATAGGGTCTGGCCTTCTGCAGGATCAACAGTGAAGCATTTTCCAAGCCCTGTTGGTGTGTTCCATCAAGAGAAAGAGACTGAGAGGAAAGGGGGCAAGAATCACTGAGTCTTATTCACAAAACTGTCTGGCTGTTTGGACCCAGTGGTGCTGAAAGGGAGGCAAAGGGGCCCATTGTCCCTCAGTGACAAGTGGACTAGCTCTATTGACTGTAAAGTCTACTGGTGGGTGGGTGGGTGGGTTGGGGGATGCCAGGGTCTGACCACAATGGTTGTTTTTCTACTTGACACTTGGAGTCTAATTCTGCTTGCCTAGTGCCTAGTGCATGAAAGCTAAGACAAACCCACCCATCCTCGCCCTCCCTCCCTGCCTCTCGATCTCCTCTCTTTTCCCTCTCACTTTCTTTCTGTCTCAGACATTGCTGTGAGATGGGGAGAAAGAGACTGACAGTGAAAGAGAGGCCCTGTGTAGAGCTCCCATTTCTGGGCCATTTTCAGGCAGGCAAAAGCTAAGGCAGTCTGTAGTAGTCCCTAGTGTGAAGTGATAGTGATATAACTGTGCCACACACAGTGACATCACAAACACAGTTGCACTATGACTTGTGTTTCCCTGGGCACTGATTAAGGTATTATAAACACAACCTGTTTCAGACTTCAACCTTTTAAACCTTACATTTTAACTAAAAAGTGTAACCACAAGTGAACAAAATGTCTAAACAAATCCCATTTCTTACTGCCTTTACCTTCCAGAATTGATTGATTGATTGATTGATTGATTGATTGATTGATTGATTTGATTGATACAGTACAGTAGATGATTTTAGTACCACATCCACTTTATTTATAAAATAAAAAAACTAAAATCACGAAATAGCCATACAGCAATCATGCTGTTTTGGGGATAATCAATATTTATAGACAATGCCATCCTATTTGGAAACGTAAATGTGTCCTGTGCGCACACTGTCATAGCTTGCAAACTTCTCAAAGTTTAATGCATCTCAGTTATAGACCTCCATCAGGCCTGGGCAGCTGGCGTAGCGTAGGCTCAATGTAGCCTGACAGCGCGTCGCAGGTTTGAGTCCGAGTCCTGATACCAACAGCTGCGTGTCACTCCCCATCTCTCTCCCCGTTTCCTGTCAAACTACTGTATCAATAAATGGCATAAAAGCCCAAGGCCCTTTTAATAGACCTTCATCAGGTGGGACTCCTCTACTCTTTCGTTTCACATAATACTTTTAGCTTTATGCACCTTACCAAAACCTTTTTTTCAGGTGTCCAAACGTTTCTTATTTATCCATCTAGGAAGCAACATAACTGTAGTCATGGAACCAGGCACCACTCTGCCACCACAAAAGGTAGCATCCCTGGCTGTCACTTCCTGTCAAGACCCTCGTTCTTCTCACTTTGTCACTGAGCTCTGAGCTCAAATGTCACACTCAGCACCTGCAATGCAGCACGCTGGGACAACTGCAGGGCAAGACTGACATTGTGAGGTGAGGTTACTATAATGCACTCTTAGATATTTTGCCACAGATCTGCATGACAATCATGGGTTAACTATTCAGACTCCAGTATGGCATGCAGTATTACCAAGCTTAGAGAGTTGAAAGCTACGCAAAATAACAACTGTGGGTTATTGCAAGTCATATAACTCCACATCATATTGTGAAGAAAGACATTTGGGTTTTTCAATAGAGAACAATCCTTAGTGGCCTCACTCAACATGAGTGCCCCCCCATAGAATTCACAGAAAGAAAAGAAATCACACCTCCAATCAGCCACCAGAGGCCTTAAGGTTGAAGATCTGATTGACCAATTACTCCTCTCCATAGGCTCAGGCCAAGAACCCGAAGGCTGAGATTGTTCTCCAGTCTCTCATGACTCTCGTCACTGGGGGCTCTTTCTGCTTGATTGCTCCTGGACCACTCCCCCCTCAGAGTCACACACGCACACATGCACGCACACGCATACACACACAGTGGCATTCAGGGCTTTCCACATGGTAGCGCCCTGCGCAATGAAGGCTTTGCCACGGCCCATTCACAACCAAGCCAACTGTCACGTCAAATCAAACAACGACCAGGACCCCAAATCAAACATCTCCTCATGCAAAAGAGAGAAAAAGAAAAATCAACAATGCCTAACAAAAACTAATTCTCGCTCGTTGTTGGGAGTCCGGATTAACACGGAAAACGCTTTGTTACACAATCCCATCAAAGTCTGAACATATGTATAATTCATAGCACCATATGTACTATTGTAGCTCCTATGATATAATAATAGCCCCACATTCTTTACATATTCCGTCTTCTCTTGATGCCCAGCCCAGGATACATTAAACAGTGCTGAACATTCATGCAGTGAAATACATAGAGAATTGAGCAAACTCACTAGCAACAGATTAGCCAATACATTAACCAACTTGTTAAAGTCCTCTGCATGGCTTGTGCAAACTGGTGTGGGCTGTTTTTTCTGCATGCGTGTCTTTCTGGGCCATGTGATTTTAAAGCTAAGCCCCTGCATGCAGCCCCATACAGAGGGATCATAAGGCTTAATAGATTAAAAGTGATCCTGTTGGACCAACCAGGCTGCTATGGTTCAATGCCATTGACCAGGCCACAGAAAGCTGTAAGGAAATGTGTATGCCAATTGCCAATGCACAGTTTAATTTCTACTCGGCAAGCTGTCAATGGACTTCTATCAAGAATCAACAACACCATACATCAGTAAAAAATATGCAAATACGAAACACAAATGTACACACATTTTGCATGAGGGAAAAAAGTTTACATTTGAAACCTTGGGGATGAGTCAAATAGAGACATTTAGAGAAAACTCAGGAAAATTAGCAAATTGGCAGCTGACAAAAGCCACTGTGATGTGGGCTTTGCTCACAAATGTGAACACATACACACATTAATGCGTGCGCATGGATGGATATACACATAATTGCAACAAAAATACAAACACATTCTCACAGTGACATTCACTGTACGACAAAAACTAAAAAATGAAAGAAATCATGGTGCAACCTACCTTCTGCATTCTTTTATCTCCCACGTCCTTTCAAAATTGTCCATTTTCTTTGCTACTTCTGCTGTGAATATGGCAGTGTGTTTCTGGGAAGGATGTGTGTGTGGTGGTGGGGGGTCTTGATGCCTTTTCAGGAGTGTAATGGGATTCTTGTTACTTTCGGTTATCTAGCTTTATGAAGAATGTACATCACTCATACAGCTAGATAACCAAAGATAACAATCAACCCCTAAGGCTACCCAACCTCTTGAGCCACAGGTGAAATGCACAGGCCAGATTCTGACCTATAAACAGAGGAAAAAGTATTAACAAAAAACAAAAATTTGATGATATTTATCCAATGTGTCCAAAATTACACATCTTTGTCGCTATACATCCTCTAAATTAGGCCTTGTATCACATTCAAGTTGTTGTAGCCCTTAAAATGTCCAAACACATCATTTCAAGTACATGGAACCGATTCGCCCTTCAGCATGGCATCATTGGCTCCACCAATTGGAAACCTATCTCAGGGCCAGAAAGGCTTTGATTGGATGACCAGTCTATCAATGCTTCGACTCCTCAAAGTCAAACAATCACAGTGAGGCATGGAGAAAGATCTGCTGAACTGGTCCAAACTGGCTTTGGCACTAACCTCCTTTGACCAACCTCTATTTCTACCCGTTGCCTCCATCCTTATGGCACGCCAGCCTCACACAAGGACTCACCCCATGGGTGGTTGATAGCTTCAAACGCCACCCCCTGCCTCGCCCCAATTGCATTTCTAAATTAAAAGAAGACCCTGGCTGTTCTACTGTAACCACAACAGAGCAAATGGCTTCATTTTAGTTTATATTATCTGACGTTAGACTCAAGGCCCATGAATAAACCGGGGTGCCCATGATCAAGAACGGGGTCAAAATACACCATACATACACCATATGCCTATCTGTTTCAGATATGGATGGCTGGACACACACATGCATGTACGTACGTACGCACACATGCACATACACGCACACGCACACACACACACACACACAGTGCTTCCTCACCCTTATGACATGCACAGCACATACAGTAGACACACATGTGCATGGATGCAGACACAGCAGAATTCCTGTGGCACATGGCACAAGGGTCTGTCTAATTAAAACGACTCTCTGTGAGTACCCAGATTTTCTTTGTGGCGAGCCCCTCCCATCCACACCATCACTTAGTAAGTGGTCTATTGACTGAAGGCGACCAAAGAAGACATATTGAAGGTAGAGCGAATTCTCGTCCTATATCTGTATATCACATACATCTACTCCTAACACACTATACATACCACCTTAGCGTTAGCAAGCAACCCATTTCACTATAGCCTTGTTCTACATCCAGGTCTGAATAAACGATCTAACGGCGTGCTTCTCACTAGAGCCCAATCACCTACATGCAAAACCTCTCAATCCTACTCAGTTATAAAGCTTCAGCTGCTGCAGGCTTTGTCTTGGAGCACTGCAAAATTCACAATGACAAAGCAGAGCCATTCAGAAGCAAACATGTTGTACTCCTGGAAGGCATGTGGCTCCAAAGCTCATTCACACACATGCATGACATGTGCATGTGAGACACTATAGACACAGGGATGGACCTTCTGATTACATGATCTTAATTAGTTACGCAGTCTCACATTTATGCATACAGAGACACACATACATCCACACACACGCACGCGCGTGCAGACGCGCGTGCACACACGCACGCGCACATACACACATACACACACACACACACACACACACACACACACACACACACACACACACACACACACACACACCAAATAGATTTAACCAACATGATTTCTGTCAGGTGTACTAATGCTGAAAATAATCTCATTGTTGTGCCAAAGGGGGAAAGGACCTGTGCCAAAGGGGGAAAACAATATTTTTTCTATGGGTATTTTATTTTTTTGTCTTTGTTTGTTTTTAATATAAATTGAGTGCAATTTATCAATTAATGTTGATTCTACAAAATGTATAATATGTCAATTCAGTAATTTTAGGTAATAAAATGTATTAGATATTGAATTTGCATTGCTTGTTTTATCAATCAGGGACATTTTAAAGGCCTGATTTGTAGTTTTTTACTCACCCTAATTAATTCAAATTCGGTATATTGCATGACTAGACTATTATGGTAATTACATACAGCCTATGATTAGCATTTTAAATTGATACCAAAGTAGTTTACAATAGGACTACTGTTAGCAAATTGGATAGACTAGAATTATGCATGCAGACTGAAGTGATTTTTCTTTTTTTTTAAGTCAATTCTATTGTATTTTCTACTTAACCTTTTTGTTTTTTCCAATTACAATTATTACCTTCATCATCACTATAGGCTATTGGTATTATACAATTTAGGCCTGCCCTATATAGTTTGCCTTCTCACTGTGATGATACAGTCGCTGTCTGCCTCTCTTTCAGTGTCCAGAGGAAGACCACGGCCTGCATTTTTACTTTGAACCTCCGTTTAATTTATTATATAATATTATTGTAAATACAGGCCTACTTATACGATATTTGCCGAGGACTGTAAATTGGAGTGTGCAATGCCAATGGTTTATTATGTTACCTATATATCGTACCAGCCAAATCATCGTCTTGGCCTAGACTTGGATGATGTGTTGAATTTATAGCAACACTGCACCCATAGCAAACTACCGAATTAATGGCAATTAACGCATTGATTCTGGCGTGTGTACATCGCGGGACTATAGACCAGCTACACCCTCGTCTTTCATCAGAATAAAATGGTAGACCACGAAATATAGTAGCATAGAAAAAGCACAAAGTATAAAGCATACTTATTTTACGCCATTGAAACGTGTCTTTAATGTGGATAGATTGCTTATGTCTATACGGACGAACAATAGTTGGCAATGACCAGACCTGGCTATAGTAGGCCTATAGGCTATATGGACCCAATCATGAGAAAGCATGCAGCTATTGCATTGTCACACCATTGAGATAACAAGAAGCATATTTGTGTAGCCAAAATGTTATGTTGTGGACTGGAAATGTTATAGGCGGCCTATAATTTCTTTCTACGGCCATCACCACTGTGTATACTTATACCTAATGTAGCCTATCAAGCTCAAATGCTTTAGTCATATCTAGCCTATACTCTGAGTCTGAGCTGTCAAACATGTTTAAATGATTTCAATCAGAGGCAGCGGTAGGCCATATTACCTATTCCACGTGTTCTCATGCAGATGAATCATGAATGTCTCTCCAGGGAACCCTGGAAAAAGGGGACGATAATTGTATTATCAAACAGACTAAGCTACTGCATGCATGCAGGCGCAACAATCCCACCGTTTTGCAAACTGTTTGTTCAGACACGGCAATCAGCAAACTGCATTTTAGATTACATTTCTACAAAAAATAAAGATGGGCATGGCACTCGCCGGACTCATGTCACTCACCAAAGCTACATTATCGAATCTCGCTATAACATTGACCATCCCGCTTTGTTTGATTCTGCTATTATGTTGGCCAGTGGTCAGAGGTGTTCGTTATTAGGCTCTAAAATACACCCCACTGCCCTACAACTTTCACACGAGTGGACTGTGTGTGTGTGTGTGTGTGTGTGTGTGTGTGTGTGTGTGTGTGTGTGTGTGTGTGTGTGTGTGTGTGTGTGTGTGTGTGTGTGTGTGTGTGCGTGTGCGTGCGTGCGCGCGTGAGAGAGATGCGCGCAATCACAATAAGTTCTATGCTGCAATTATACAGGCATAAATTAATATTATAATTAGACCTATATACGTTTTAAAATGTATATTCATCCATATTGTATATAGGCTACTATTCATTCTCCGTTTCTCATATTCATCCGTGCTATATAGTCATATCTGATCTGCACATATTCTTGTAGCTTAAGTGAAAATTCCATAACCCGCATGCAGAACCTATACAGCCAAAACCAAACACGCAGTCAGGTTGTCCATGTGCACACGTGTGCTCGGCAGGCCTCATATTCGGCGCGCACGTGCGGAGTGGATATTTGGCCTTGTAATCCTTTATCCACAAGCTATGGGTGGGTACTTTGTGGATTGCAGGGATCGCAGCCATGTCTCATGATAATCCTCAAATCTGAGTCACGTATAGTCCAGTTCTATACGGACCGGTTCTGGCGCTGGGCAACGGTTTGATTTTCTTTTTTCCTCCAAACCTTAGCAAGTGAGTTTGACCTATAGGTCTATATGCATCCAATAGAGCTGCCTTGTTCCATGGAACATTCCTCGTCTATAGCCTATTGAAGGGCCGGTGCTATAGGCACGTTTTCTTTTTCTTTTTTCTAAATGAGCCCACTAATTGCTTGCCTGTAACCATAAACTATAGATCAAAACTGATGAGTGCCAGCCTTCTGGCCCTGCATGTTGGAATTCAGCCTGGCTGCACGAGGGGTATAGCCTTATATATGCAGCATGAGTTTATCATGAAATACATGTCTCCTAAAGTAGTACAAGTGAAAGGGAAATCACGGGTGTTCTGATCTGATCCATAATTTAGCCTGAGGGCAACAGGCATCTGAAAGCCTGACCTATCGGTGTAATATGGCACATTTCAACAGCTCGTTGATCTAAAATGATGGGGTGTATCTTCCCTGTTCTGCTTTACATCTATAGTTTATATGCCTATACAACATTAGATTGTATTTTTTATGCACGTGAACATTCTAGTGAACGATCCATCCTATATTCGCTATAGGCCTATACTGTAGCAGGTGCCATTCTGAAATGTCATGAGGATATGTCTTCATGTGTGCACAATCTTATTGAAGCACGCGCTCTTTTCAATCGAACTTCATTTCGAGTAAAACTAAAGAAATGCAGGCTAACACTTGTCGGTTCACATGATGCTACCATGTTCAGTGCCAAAGCCAAGGCTTGAAGATGCGCGAGTCTGTTCCGTTATGTGAGTGCATATTCACAATGCACAGTCACAGACCTAAAAGAAAAACGCGTTTCGTTGTCTTGTCCCCATTCTAACACGCATGCTACCTTCTCACACACGTCTACAGTCACATATTGATATATATATATATATATATATATATACTCACCACGGTGTCTGTGAGCCACGGTCGTATACGCTCCACTACAATCAACCGAGCGAGTCAAGCGATGTAGAACAAGTGAGCGGCGCTCGGCTCGCTCATGGTCTTGAGCGTCATGGCTGCGGCTAGCCGTGACGTCGCACTGGCCCCATCCATTCAGCTTTTCGTGGACGGGTTACCCCGTTGTTTATCGCCACCATTATTTCCCATAGAGATGGCTCTCGCCTCCCCCCGCGGAAAGCAAAGTGAGCTGCCCACCGCCAGTCACACTCGCTATAGATGCATATTATGAACTTAAACATGCATGCCAAAAAACATATACCCGCCACCTAGACCCTCCCCTTATGACACGATGCAGGTCTATTTTGTCCCCACCCTCTCAAATTAAAATAAGCATATAGGCTACTTATTCATAGCCGTAATTTCCCCTCGGTTTATGTTCGGCTACTTATTTACCCTAGGCATATATAAGGCTATATACTATTATACACATTTTCACTAATCTTTATAGTTCCTCCCGTGTGTGACAGTAACCTAGACCGTTTACCTAGACAACTTAACAATGTAGGCCTATATAGGCTATAGCCTCGGTCAGAGAATGCTTCATAAATTGAAATGTAAGCCTATAGGCTACATAGGCCTATAGCATCCTCCACGTTACACTGGCATGGCAATGGCTTATCAAGTGTGTCGTTTATAACCCCGTTTCGTCCATGTGGGATTATAAAAGTTTCGTGTAATCTTGTCTGGTTATACTAGTATTCGTTTGACATAAAGCCCCCAGCCTCATGCGCCTGAATCAAGAACGTAGACTACACTCACTATTCGCCATTGTCGTGGTCTTTGATACAGAAGAGTCGTGGAATGTGACCAGTGGATCGCCGGGGGTGAAACCGTGCAAATCAGCTTTTACTGTCACCACCGAGCCCAGACCCCGTAGACAAGAGCCAAGAAAGGGGTCTAGGTCACTTGATTATCATAATAATCAGATCGTGGGGATAAAAATCTCCTTTGAATAAATTACTGCTTCAATAGGAGGCGCGACTGCCAAAGAGACAACTTTGTCAGTCCCTTGGTTTGTTGGGCTTCTCTCGACCAATGTTCTGAGTTCCCCTTTTCTTTCTCTTCACATTTTGGACGCTTTCCTGGAGATCAAACTCTAAATTCGACAACTGTTTCTTTCCCGCGGGCTTTGCTTGGTAAGCTTGTTTCCCCTCTAGTCTAGCTCACAGCGATGCTTGGTTTCCAAGGCCAGGCAAGGCTAGCTTCAAACCGCTCTTTGGAAAGCGACCTGCTTGCGGCTAATGGGCTAAGCACTGGGCACAATAGCCTCGTGCCCCCCACCCCCTCCTCCTCCCCGACGGCATGCATGGGAACCCGGGCACCGAGGTGGACAAGGGACTGTTCAGTATTGTGATGGCACGTCTCAAGTTCATTATCACTCATCAGGCAACTCTAGCATGTCTCCCAGCCCCCACCACCCATTGGCTGCACAGATCACAGTACCGCGCCAACACAGCCATTTCCACTTAGTTTGCATTGCACCAGGCAAATTAGGCAATGGAGAAAAGGGCCCATATAGCATTATTTTTTGATATCCATGCAAGTATCGGATTGTTAATTATTTGTTTTCAACTTGGCCTCCCTCTCAATAGGCCACATTTTCTGAAATGTTCAAATTGGACTGCATGGTTACATGTTGGAAATTAGCAATATCAGGCGCTGTGAGCTTGTAGATCGGCTATTTTAGGTAGTACACACACGTGTAGGCAGCATATAGAGTTTATAAGCGGTATACATTTATCATTCAAGTTTGGTTTGCATTAGTTGAACGAAATGTTTTCTTAAATAGATTGAAATTGGGCACATGTGGTGCAGGTGAGGCAACAAGTGGATCGGGTCAGGTTTTAATTGACTGGACCATACATGCGAGAGGGGTTGCAGTGCATTTAGGCCTAATCGCTATAAGTGGACATAAATTAATTCAGAATTCAGTTTAGCTTTCTGTCTCTGAGTCTGAGTATGCTTGTATTTGAGCATTGAGCTTTCTCACATTTCATTTATTTTCAATGTGTTGTAGCCTGTAGTGTAGGCCAATTGTGTGAGCAGGTGTAGCATTATGCCTGTTGTGTGCATGGCATATTCTCTCGTAACTCAAGCTTTTGTTCACGACGCAAAGAGATGCAAGGAAAAGGGTGGCGACCTTTAATATGAACATATTTAAACAAACCAACTTCAGAATGCATGGTAGCCTATACTGTTGTTCCATTGGCTCTTTAGCTAACAACATCCTAAAATCCCAATACCTTTCTATACGCGAAATAAATATAAGCGCAACATTAAAACACTCATAATATATTAAACATCCAAAATACTTGCATGCACATTAGCACATTTGGTATTTTCTTGTCTCATGGAAAATTTGTCTACTTTTAGGAGCCCTACTCCAGTCCAGACCCCAGACCAGAGTTTAGCACCTCATTCTCACACATGTCTTTCGCACGCATGTGCCTGCAATGCATACAGTATATGAGCAATATACGGTATAACTTGATGTTGGCAAACTTGGCTATTAATTATAATATAATATAATATTAACATAATGCAGGGAAAATAAGTAGCCACTTCAAAGTTCAAACAACTACAAATGAATTAGCTTAAAACAAAAATAATGAAAAGAAAGGTAAATAGGCCTACTTCCATTCTGATTGCCAGCTTGTGCTATATATAATAGCGTCACAAGCAAGAACCAAACCAATGTTTAGGTATATTTGTGCTAATGCCAAGCAGCTAGTGTCATTTGGTGACCATAAGACTTTTTTAAGTCATCAAAATGCCAACGCCTTTAACTGAGCTCAGATCAAGATCCACCATGCATGTTTTGCAAACCTGATGTAATGTATGACTACCATGCAAAGCCCTATTTGTTTTGTTTTAATAGGAAAAGGTACTGAACTCGGATCATTGGGTTTCTCTTTTAGCCAGTTTTCCTACATTGCCACCCTTGCAGCCCTCTGAGCCCTGCATCCAGACGTGCTCTGCAACTCAAAAGCTCTCGCTCTTTTGTCCCACTAAATCTGCCCAAATTGTCAAAGCTCCATGGGAGCTGTCGCGCGCGCTCCTTGTGCCACACGAGACTCCCTCCCTTCCCCCCAAATTGTTCATTAACCAAAGAGGAAGTTTTGTAATTTTTCCCCATGCTCCAGCTTGCCAATGATGACAGTGTGTGTGTGTGTGTGTGTGTGTGTGTGTGTGTGTGTGTGTGTGTGTGTTTGCGCGCGCGCGTGCGAGAGAGAGAGACAGAGAGATACAGTTTGCGCACGCGAAAGGTTTAGTGTCACAACATGCAACTCACAATCAGATGTCAGAATTTATAGCTGCATTCAGACTCACCGTTTTTTCTATGTTCCGTGTCGTCCTTTAAAGACAACCAACTCCGACCTGATATCTCTCTCATCGCGAGCGCGTCTGCCTCAACTTGGCCTGCACAAACCTATTATTTGTAACCCACATAAAATAGACGTCTGCAGTCACGAACTCACCATATAGCCGATTCGTATAAGTAACATGGCCCGATTAATACAATCCAGTTTTGATTATTTGAAAAATAATCCTGTAAACAGCAGCAACAAAAAATGGCGGATTGAAAAATCTCCCACGCCAGAGTCATTACGCTTGCAATTAGACCCTAATTTGCATAAATGCTAATGAGACAGAAATTCATATTGACGCTTGGGGGAAATATGGGAGTGTTGTGAGGACTTGAAGGGAATACGACTTTTTGGTGCGTCATATCTATTTATTTTTTATAATTTGAGTTTTTGAACAATAGGCTACACATAATACATTTTTTTAAAACAGTAAATGAAGATAGGACATCATTGCCCAAATTTGATCACTGTATCTAAATCGAATCCCATGTTTTTTATATATACAACAATGTATGTGTTTTATACTATTCCGAACGTTTTTACCGGCATTTAGGCCTAGCAGCAGGTGTTAAGTCGTGTAGCCTGTTGCGTAGGCTAGTGAAAGCACCCCCAGGTGATATGCTGCATTGAGTTCATCTTGATGAACATGCTAATATTGATATTTGTTTAGTAAAATATATAGCCTTTATTGCTCAAAACCGAACGTGAATGCAAAACAACTCCAAATTCCATTTGTTTGAGGGAAGGACATGCAGGGATTGAATAGTTTAATTTTACAAACCTGATATAATTATCAGCCAGCCTGAATCAATATGATCAATGTGGAGAGAACGAACGACAGGGGAATACGTTTTGGATGCAACAAGCCTGTGTGTAAAGGGGTTTGCATTTATCCTGATCCTGCTCAGCGGAGTTCGGGAATGCTGAAATGAAGCGTAGGCCTAATGCCAAATTAATTGCTTAATGAGAATGCAGCGAGGCCCCCGTCATGTAGTGTACTGTAGGCCTAGTGGCCTTCATGTCACGCAGAATAACTCAAATGACATCGGGATGTTGAAGAGCAGCATCACTGTCTCACTTTGAATTGTGTGCATGCATTCAATGATATGATATGAATGAATGATATGATATATCAGATGTTTTTAGTTTAGTTTAGTTTTTACATTATAGATAGGCTATAGGGCATAGGCCTATTTAGGCCACAAGATTATATGGTTTGCCTATATGTTTTTGATGGAAGGTCAAATAAAACCAGATTGGACGATATAGCTGTCTGTCACATCAGGACCACAATGGAAGCTATAGTATTTTGTGTTATCCTTTAACAATCATAAAAATCGTTTCCCTGTACTATTTGCAAACTGCTAATAAAGTATTCAATCAATCAATCAATCAATCAATCAATCAATCAATCAATCAATCAATCAATCAATCAATCAATCAATGTCGATTATTGGGAACGGTATTTGACAACTTTACCCGTGTGTGTGTGTGTGTGTGTGTGTGTGTGTGTGTGTGTGTGTGTGTGTGTGTGTGTGTGTGTGTGTGTGTGTGTGTGTGTGTGTGTGTGTGTGTGTGTGTGTGTGTGTGTGTGTGTGTGTGTGTGTGTGTGTGTGTAGTGGAAAGGGGAGCACCCTTACCTATAGGACATTTAAGACAATTGCATGCATTTACTTAATTTAAAATATCAATAATTAAAATTAAGATATCCTCTTTCTTTCTTTCTTTCTTTCTTTCTTTCTTTTTTGTTTGTTTAATTTTGTGCAACATGCCTATATCAAAGTCGTAATTTAGCAGGTTGGATCCCAGAGAGTTGTGGATGACAACGCATGCATTAAAACATCTTGTATACATGTTGAATAATGTATTTTTATTTTCTTAGTAAACCTGTATTTTGACCTTTGATGATATAAACTCTTGTCAGATCATTTAAAACTCATAATCCAGCAAGGCTTATATGACCAAACCTCCAAGAGATTATAGTGAGGTGCAGATATATTGCAAGCGTCGTATTTGGAGGTATTCTGTGAAACTCTCTGACTCAGTTGTCAGCGTGGCTTCCTTAACCTGGCGTCCATGGAGCAAAATAATAAAATAAAAGCACCGGTTTACATTAACCTCATGTCTACAACCAGTGGAAAATAAATAAATAGAATTAACGCATGTTCCTCTAAAGTCTATAGTATTTAGTGCAGTGCATTCTCTTAAAAGGATGGTCGAGAGTTTATATATATCCATATAATTTCTTAAAGGTTGCAGGTGCATTGATTATTTTTGTTAAAATAAGTGTTAAATATATGTGTCTATATTCTAATAGTCACCATGCATGTGCCACTAAGCCCCAATTAAGTATGTGCACTAGAATAATTGTATTGAGAAAAAAGCAACAATTCGAAAATGTGTGCAAATGTATGTATAACAGTAAAACTATCTGTAATTAGTAATTACCTTTATGCCACTTATTTAATTATTGGAGCCAAATTTTGTTTCCCATAACGTTCGAGTTGTGCATTATTTTATAAACTCAAAGTAAGTCAAACTGAAAATGTCAAAGTGAAACAGTATTTTAGGCCTAAAGTAACGTATCCCAACTTCCCAACCCCAGTCAGAAACCTATACGGCCAGATAAGCTGCACCTGTGCGTATAGGGCGCTGTCCAATCAATGGTGCTGAAGTTGAAATAAGTAACCCATGTTATCTTCTGGACGATACTTGGAAGATGACCTTTTCTGCAACAAACCTACTGATGCCCACTGACTGACACACACACACACACACACACACACACACACACACACACACACACACACACACACACACACACACAGACCTATGGTGCCC
Source organism: Protomyctophum parallelum (assembly GCF_964188405.1). Classification (NCBI taxonomy): domain Eukaryota; kingdom Metazoa; phylum Chordata; class Actinopteri; order Myctophiformes; family Myctophidae; genus Protomyctophum; species Protomyctophum parallelum. Next base: position 43,364,119 of record NC_139698.1, read on the forward strand.
TATACTGATCCCTAAGGATACAATAAATAATCTCTGGGGATTTATTGGAGAGGACATTTTGATGAAAAAGATCCATCCAAAGTAGAAGAGAATCTCTTTGAGAATGCAACCTGTTTCTGCTTTAAACTTCATACTTGATCTGTGTAATGCTATAGTAAACTAGTAAACATTTAATAATAATAATAATAATAATAATAAAAATAATAATTATTATTATTATAAACTTATCAAGAAGAGAGGTCAGTTGAGTAAACAAGTCGTTCCAGACATGTTCAGAAAGAATCACACATTCAGGTAAATATTTTCTTATCGTGTAGGGCTGTAGGCTTATATAGATTTAGCATAATTAGAGCTATGGTGCACACTTTGTAATGAGAAGTAATTCTGCAGAGATATAGGCTGCGGAGGTTTGAACAATTTCAATATTGGAATACATTCTGTCATTTCTGTGCCTTGTACCTTTATAAAAAATAATTCCCATGGTGACCAATGACTGAAAAACAGTGGCGTTTTAATTTTAAAATAATAGGCCTATAGTTACAAGCAAAATAACACCCCACTGAACTGAACATGCCTAACTGCTTTAACTTAGAAAGTTCTAAGAAAGTTGTATGGATTGATAGAAGTAATGAATAAACAATGAAAATATAAAGCTCTGGATTTCATGTAGCCTAAATCGTTTTAATGCCTGCATATTTCCATGCAGCATTTAATGTAGGATTTGTCTGAATCCCCTTTCCCAATAGGAGTCTGTCCAGTTCTCTATATATGTTCATATTATAGCCAAAATCAAATATTATTTGATTAAATAATAATAATGATAATATTAATACATAATACTGCTTGGGATTATATTTGAAATATTTCATAACCAGATATTCATTGCTGAATTCATGAATTGTGGTATTTCTTACTCTTAAAAATATTCTAATATCTGTATATGGCCTGTATATAGGGGATTATTGCGGAAGAGAAAATGTCGTACACAAATACACAGCGCATTTGCATGCTGTATCCCACGGTGGAAATTACAATGGCGTGCAATTAATATGCACATAAATTAAAAGTGAGAGGTTTCTAAATTCCAGGCACAGGCGGTCTTCCAAAGAGGATAGGAGAGAAAAGGTCTCAGTTGGCGGAGGAACAAGCCGACTGTTCACACGCTAATCGGAAGGGGGTGGGTGGTGGTGGTTGGGCTACTATGCCTAATATGTCTCTCTACGCACATTATTTTAGACTGACGTACCTCTTCCATCTGCATTTCTGCAGTGAGCCAGTGACTGGACGATTGAAACCCTTATAAGCATACAATAAATTGCTATTAATGAGTGATAGCCATAGGCTTTTCTATAGTGATGCAGCCTATTATGGGCATATATTCTTAAAGGTGCAGTAAATGTTTGTATTTGTAAAATAAATCATTGCGAATAGGGGTCTATCCTTAGACAGAAAAAAACAACAACAAAAAAAACATTTTCAGGTCGGGATATCCGCATGCAGGATATATATATAGGCCTATAGGAGAAACAAGTTAAACACACTATGCATACTATGAACATTTTAAATTAGAAATGGGTACTCTCTCCTGATTGGCTGAATTTGACTATACCCACCTGAAAAAGTATTTCTGTAGCTGGAGATATATATAGGCTATACTCTGAGAGTGGGGAGAGACCCAATTGTTATTGAACAGACACAACATTGCAATTTATCAGACTATAGCCTTAACTAAAAATAGATAAAAAGATAATTAAACATAATTATCATTACGGATCTGGCCACGATGAGGTGGTATGCGTGGCCACATGATGACAAGCTCTGTAGTGCTGATCCTCCCCCCCCCCCCTTTTCATATGCATTGAATGACTTGACTATAATCGATTAAGCCAAATTAGGACCTGGCCCGGCTACACTACACTAAATCCCGGGCCCCGTCATCTCCACAATCATTTAGTCATGCTTTGGTATTTGTATTTCAATAGCCTACCTATATAATAAAAAGCCGAAACTTGTCACTCAGGCCTACTCTAAACTAATGCTTCAAATCTGATCTGACACACCGGAAATCTCAAATAAATAAACTGCATAATTGCAGTGCAGCTGCAGCTATCAAAGGATCTCTTGCAGTAATGGTGATCTCGCGGAGACTAAAGGTTGACAAGATACATTTGTTTAGAGTTATTCCGTCAGTGCATTACTTAGTTGATACTGCGCCCTACTGGCGAAAAGGTTTTACTACAACTAATTTAATAGAAAGAAGAAAGATGACAAATGGAGCCATCTACTGCCGAGCTTTGAAAAAACAGCAGAAATATCAAGTTAATTTAAAGCTTTTAAATGACTATAGTCTAGTGCAGGGTATAATTATCGTAATGAACTTCTGGGTTTACTGTAATCATTAATTTAATTGAGTCTGCTGAATAACATGGTCCAGTATAGGGACTGCTGGATAAATTGTTCCTACTCTTCCAAATGATACAGGAAGAGTGGGCACCTGAAAAGTCTGGGCACATCAATGTGAAATTGGCAATTTTTCCCCAAAATGTTGAAAAACACTTTATCAGACAGACAAATTGACCATTCAACTTATTGTTTATGTCATAATGACTTAATGCCTATCCACGTTTTGCAACAATTGTTGAAATATTAGGACTTAAATGAAAATACCATGCATGTTCAATCATGTGCTGTATACTTTACTTTATTTCAGACCATATCCCGAAGCATGCACACATTTATTTAAGATCATGTTATGATTTAAGACTTTTAAAAATGCTTTAAAGATATGCCATTGTGAGAGCCTGTTAACGGAACGGAACAATTGCAATCCGTTAGATCTCCATAGATGGAGCTGACCTGTTCTGACATTACATATGTTGATCCTCCCGTCTTTCCTTTTCTGACATTACATATGTTGATTTGACCCTGTACACTCAAGACACGATCCATATATGGCCAGTACAGAATTTATTCCATATGTTGATCTGACCCCCCTATACCAAAGCACCAGCGATCTCCCAGCAGTCTGCCGTCACCCAGGCAGATGCGTGCACACGACCTCACCCTATAGGGTGTCGTCGCTTCTCGCCCTCAGGACATCTTACTGGTACATGTATGTATATGTCTCAGAGTGGCCCGGTTTCCTAAAGGACACCTCTTACACCATGGTGTAAGAGGTATGGTGTTGCACATGCTCAGTTGCCCTCTAGGCCGCACATGAAGCCTGTGAACATAGACATTCCGTGCATAGATGTGCCACGCAATGGTAGGCCTGGTATGGTAGGCCTCAGGCCTGGTATGGCTGTGCTCTAGTCTAGGTTGTGTATTTCTATGTTGTGTTTGACAGTGTTTCCCAAAAAAGGACATAGTGTTTGATTGGCTGCCATGCAGCCAATTAGGCCACACACAGGCTTCATGTGCGGCCTAGAGGGCAACTGAGCATGTGCAACACCATACCTTTTACACCATGGTGTAAGAGGTGTCCTTTGGGAAACCGGGCCCAAGATGAATTCTTAAGTAATTTTCATACCACAACTGGTCGCTTAGCAAGCCTTACCCTGAGGCAACCTATCACTTGTCAGTCAATGGCTGGGTTTCCCAAACGCATATGGTGTAAGACTTGTAGTGCCGCACATGCTCAGATGCCCTCATAGGCCGCACACAGCAGCCTGTGAACATAGACATTTCGTGCATAGATGTGCCACGCAATGGTAGACCTCAGGCCTGAGGGCTGGTATGGTAGGCCTCAGGTCTTAACATTGAGGTTAAGTTTTTCATGCGTATAGCTGCATTGAGAACTTCTTATATGGTTATGGCTGTCATGTGTCATTTTGCTTCCTTGACCCACACTTGCCTTACAACTCGAGTGTGTTTACATGGCACGTGGGTTAAGTGAGGGGTGCTATATATACCTGTACATTGAATATGATTGGCCCGGTTTCCCAAAGGACACCTCTTACACCATGGTGTAAGAGGCATGGTGTTGCACATGCTCAGTTGCAGAATGGTAGACCTGACGCCTACCATTGCGTGGCACATCTATGCACGGAATGTCTATGTTCACAGGCTTCATGTGCGGCCTAGAGGGCAACTGAGCATGTGCAACACCATACCTCTTACACCAAGGGGTGTCCTTTGGGAAACCAGGCCAATATCATATATGTCAATATATATCTTGACATTGTAGTGTCTTCATATGTAAACGAGCAAATCAGAGGCATTCTGATTGGCCAGAATTAATCAATCACAGGCAACAGGCATTCTGATTGGCCAGTATTTATGTGAATCCAAACATCAATTAATATCATAACACGATAATATATATAATTTACAAGATATATAATTTACAAACAGTAACAAAAGCTGTCTATTCACTGGACATAGCTTTGTCCTTAGAGTTGTCCTTATCAAGCCTCTTTAGCTCTGACCTTTACTTAACCTTTTTTCATCTGTTAACAGCTCTTATTGGCTGGGCTTTAGTGAGACCAGCGAGATTAGCTGAAGTTGATTCTTTTCATGTTTAATGGCAACCATGCAAGCAAGGCTCCATATAGGCCTACCCCATATCGGTTGTGCAACTCTGTTCTAATGATTGCCACACTTAAGCACTAATTGTGGGGTACAAGCTGAATAAGGAGTGGGGGCGTTTGTTGGCTCCGTTGCCATGGACACTCAGTTGCTATGGCAGCCAGCAGGATGCTGTGGAAGCGGAGTGTGGCGGAGCAGCGGGTCACTGCAGAGAGAGGGAACTGCACCCACACACCTCTCACACATGGACCAGCATACTCTTCTCCAGCTGGGTGACTAAGAGACAGCGAGAGAGGGTGGGGGGGGGGAAGTGTAACTACATAGGCAGGCAGGCAGGGTGAGAGAGAGAGAGAGAGAGAGGCAGGCAGGCAGGCAGGCAGGCGCAGGCAGGCAGGAAGGCAGGCAGGAAAATAGTAAGAGAGAACAAATTACTGGCACTGGCACAAACTAGAAAAAGTGCCCTTCTGGGCACAGGTCTCCACCAGGATAGGAATGTAGGACATTGCAGCTTGCCTTCATCTGGTGGTTGGATAAAAGGGCAACAAAAGTAAATTATCCACAGATCCGTGCAGTTAGAGGTAAAAACACTTTTCGGCCAGTTATAGCGCCACCTTGAGGCTGAGTTGAAATTGTTCATGTGGCATTTCGTCCTCGGCCTAGTGGGAATGTGCGTGCACAATTTCATGGAAATCACGCGATGCGTTCATGATTTGCAGCATTTTGTTTGAAACTGAGCACTCCTGTGAACTTTGGAAGCCAATCTTAACCAATCAGGATGGAGTCTGAGAAATCTGAAAGACCGGTTTCGTTGAATGGCTCTAGAGAGACTGTGTACCAATTTGCGCGATGTTTGGACAAAATCTGTAGGTGTACTGTGCAAAAACTTGTTTTGCACAAAGTGGCCTCCTGGTGGCGCTATAACAGGCCGTTCTGGAAAGTTTGGGGCAGAGGTTCATCGTTTGCATCCAGGGAGTGTGTGTGCAAAATTTGGCATCGACCGGGTTAACGGTGGCCGAGATTAGCTGCTCACGGACACACACACGGACGGACACACGGACGGACGGACGGATGGACGGACGGACGGAGTGCAAAACATACTCTCCCCCCATGCCTTCGGCCTGGTGGAGACAATAATTAGAACAACATGGCCATGTTTGTGTTGAATGACTTTCAGGTCTGAGGCCCCTGAAACCAGGTAGGAAAGGGCAATTAAAAGTTTACATTAACAGCTGGGAGGGGAAAGCTATAAGAGAGTGATAAGAGTCTGCAACAACTGTGTTAAAAGTGCTAAGGTTGGGACCCACTGGGATTCAGTAAGACGCATGAGGGCGAGAAGCACTGAAACAAGAGAGCATCTTAATACGGCACAGTTGAGAAGCAGGATTTAAACGTATTAATCTGGTGTCAGCGAGGTCAGATGTAGAGTTGCTGGCCGGCTCATATGCAGATCTAGTACAGTATGTCAAACCATGTATGGCTATCCAGGGTTTGATGTGGTCAGTGTTGTGAATGTGATCTTCATATATGGAGATCTAGGTGATGAACTTGGTTCATTTGAAAGTATGACTCGTGTCGCGGCACGAGTTAAACCATTAATCTGGTGTCAGAGGTCAGATGTAGATTTGCTGGCTAGCTCCATACAGTATAAGCAGATGTAGGTGATGATCCAGTCTTCTCCATGTATGGCTATCCAGGGTTTGATGAGGTCAGTGTGTCAGATCGAGATATGGCGACAGCAATATATTGAGCGTGTCACGAGGCGTGACGTGATGTCACGAGGCGTGACGTGAAGTCACAAGGCGTGATGTCACAAGACGTAATGGACTGGCAACTATATATGGAGGTGTGACCGACCGACCGACTGACAGGTTTTGCAACTTTTTTTTGAGGGGGCACTAGCTCCTCGTATATACAGGTTTAATGTTTGTTTTAAAAATGCTATTGACAATGAAGAGAATTTAATGTTTGTTTTGACACCATTTGTTTTACATCATCATTACATCATCCTCGATGTTGTAAGATTATAAGAGCGCCCCTCACTTCACACGGGTGAGAGGCGCTAGCTAGCCCCTCCTATACATAGGTTTAATGTTTGTCTTTAGTTCAAAGTTCGTTTAGTAAACGCATTGGCAATAAAAGGAAAATGTACGTCATAATGTGTCGTTTACGTCATATTGTCTCTTTATTGTTAATGACGTTAATGTTTGTGTTGGTTTGTGTTGGCCCTTATTGTATTTGTCTGTTTTTTTCTTCATCTCCTTCTTCCGCCAAAATTATCAGTTCTGGCTGAACTGTGCACTCGGGTTTCGCCAACCTTGGGGATATGGTAGAGGGCCATGCCAAACGGTGATGATGACCATGATTGACCATTGGCCAAAGAGTGGCACTATAGCACTCAATTGAAAATGCAAACTTTGACCATGCATAGCACATGAACCGTTTGACCATCGGCACATATGCGTCTCCTCATGCCGAACAAGTAGCTATGTAGCATATGTTTCCACATGTTCCTTGACTCATGGGGAAAACATCTGTCACTGACCAGTAAGATGAAACAACTGATTGTGTCCATATATCTCAGTCGTACAAGGAGTACAAGGTCATGGGTTCAAATCCGGGCACCGCCAACTCTGCGTATGAGTCTTCAAGAACCTTTTCCCCCCACAATTAAAACTGACCTTGTCACAATTACATGGTCTTCTTTTTCTCAAGTTCAGTCTTCCATGTTTCTATGGCTTATTCTTATTGTTTATTGGCTTATTACTTGGTGCCGCCTTATCACTGCTTGCAGCTATATTGTTGTAATTGATGTAAGATGATAAGAGCACCCCTCACTTTATCCCACGGTTTTGCAACCCATTTCTTCACCCAGTGCCAATTATCCAATGTTATCCTGGGCGTTACACTTCCTCTGCCAACCTGGGGGGGGGCAGCGGACTGATCTCATGCTTCCTTCTATGCATGAGGAGTCCAAGTTGGTTCTTTTCACCTGACAAGGAGAGTTTCCCCGGCCGGACGTAGCGTGTGGAAGGAACATGTTATTCCGATCAGTTCCTTTCCCCTCCATCAGGCGCCCCGGCTGGCCAGGGGGAGGTAGAGACCAGGATTACTGCATGTTTTTTGTGAGGGTACCTACCCTAGGGGACACGGGAGAACATGCAAACTCCACACAGAAATGCCCTCTCGCCAACCCCGCCTCGAGTATGGAAGGACCTATAGCTGTGAGGCGACAGCACTACAGACTGTTTTGGAACTTTTTACAGTAATCTATCAGTTGACCCGTGGGCCGAACAGACGGCTCAAAGTTTTCAGCTAAATTATTGTGGGGTGGTGTAACGGCAAGCTGTTTATTATTGTTATTTCTGGTGTTGTTATGTTATGGTTCGTTATATATATATATATGTACTTATTCCTATTTCCATATATATATTTATACTATAGCCAATAAAAGTTCATTCTTTACAGTTATGGAGCTTATATATCAGGACTGTCAGCAGCCTTGTTTACACTGTGCCACTGCGGTCAGTGCTGCTGCTGTTATCATTGTAATTCTGCTTTTCCAAGTGCAGATGAAGGATGTTAGGGACATCGCTTGCCATCTCTCGTGAGAACCGGTAGAAGCCTTGTGAGGCTTTGATAACCCTCATTGGCCAAGCCGGTCATGTGACGGTCCGGAGGCCTCGGACTGTCCACTAATAAAGGACACACTCTGCCTGGCGTTCGTTGAGATGACATCGCTAACTTAGCTCCAGCTGTTCGCTATCATTCTGTTGGTTAACTTTTGCTTATCCTTTTGTTTTACGTTCAGCTCCCTTCGGAAAGGAGTGTTAGGTTAAGTTATTGTTTTCCCCTCTGTTGATGGCATTCAAAGCCATTCATGCAAGTGCTTTCCTTACTATAAGGCAGTTCATGTCAAGGACCCCCAAATTGACACTCATTAGCCCGCGGATCCCCATTAGAAAATACAGTACATACCAGGGACCCCCCCTGTCATTTTACTGGGGACCCCCTGGAACTCCCTCAAGGACCCCTGGGGGTCCCCAGACCCCACTTTGGGAACCACTGCTATAAGGTCTTGCTCTGACGACTTGACCCATGAGCCAGGTATTGACTTCCAGTCATCGACTATTTCAGTGTAGTGCCTCATGTTGTTGTTAGAGGTGGATGGTCCGAGAGAATGTTATTGGTGAGCACTTCCGTTTCCTTGGCAATCAGCCCAAGACCAACCTTGGCATGGTCTCCACTACTCTGGTCAAGAGCACCTGTGCCTGCTCCACATGGTCAGATAGCAGGCAGAATCTGCCTTCCATCTGAATATCTGCCTGGCAGATGTCATCCACAAATGTCCCAGCAGATATTTCTTAATGTCCGCTAGGACTGGTTTTCTTGACTGTTATAATGCGTATTTTATATGTTTCTTTGTTGCTCTGTGTGTGCCCATGCAGTGATGATGCCCATCTAGGGACTATGTAAATGAGCTCTTAAGATGTTTCTGGTGCAATACATTTATTGTGCATTGTCCCTTTGATAAATAAATAGATAGATCATGCCTCTGCATAATCTATTGACAGTCAAATGCCATTTTGATGTTTACAATGTGTGTAGAATCATAAAGTGACAGCCAGGCACATGTGTGTGGAATGTGTTTAAATAGCATTCACGTTTAAAGTCTTCATCAACATCTGACCTGTAGAAACCTCACATAAATCCATGGGAAAGATTGTCCCCGCTTTTTGACAGATAAGTGACACCTGTTGTGCTTCGAGTTGCTGTTATGTATCGGTTAGTGATTTTTGCCTTAATGAAGGCTATACTTCAAAGTTCTGCTATAATATATAATATTGTGTTGAAGAAAACCTTATAACAGATGAATATAGGATTCTTGCATATTTCTGTTTATCTAAAGTGTATCTAATGGTCTATGATTAATCCATTTCCAAAGCACTACATGTCCAAGTCTTTATGTTATGTTAAAGAAAGGTGAATTGTGTGATATCTGTGAATTGTGTGATATCCGTCATTTTGCATACATTTGTATCACTTGATCAAATTGAAAACATCTCATTTTGGTACACGGATGAATAATGAATAATTATGTAATGATGTAACGGAAACCTTTGAGTGAACGCCACAGAGATTTTCCATAAAAGGTCATTGTCTTGTGTGTTTAAGTTAGGCATACTTATGCCAAATTCTCATAATATGGCGGTTTGTTGTCATTCATTTCCCATGCCACTTCCTTGACCTAGGGGCCATGGAGTTGACCACTGGCTTGGCCAGCTGTATGAACAGGGCCGATGTGAGGAGGGAATAGGGTGCCCGTCTGTTTGCATTAATTCTCTTCTGCAAAACCCTTCTGCATAAGCTCCTTACATAAAGCATAAAACACTGTGTAATCCGTCTCTCCCTCCCTCTCTCTCTCTCTCGTCTTCAAAGCCCTGTCCTCTCACTAGTTACTTGATTACCCCCAATTCTCTCTCAAGCTTTATCTGTCTGCTTCATTGATAGCACAAGAGATCCAATGTTTATTTAAGTGAAACAGCTTAAACCATGTAGGCCTACAAGTCAGTGGTCCATTCACTACTACCCCATCCCATCCCCATATGTTGCACAACTTGCACTGCTTCAGAATATGACATGCTGACTCAACTGTGGCTCCTATAAGTCCTATAACTCTCAGAACCCTTCAGTTCAGAACCAGTTTTTAGTCCATGAGCCAGACCTCCAAAGTTGGAACGTTAATTATGAATTGAGTGGGCAAAACCATACCTATATTAAATTGTAGGATCAATATAAGTAAATTAATATATGATAACCCTTCCACAGTATAGTAGCTTTTTCATATTTTCCTACTGTATATGATGCCTAGGTATGGTTTTGCACACTCAATTCATAATTAACATTCCAATTTTGGAGGTCTGGCTCATAGACTAAGAACCAAAAAGAACTGAACCGATTCCCAACCGGTGGAAAAGGGGCCTAAGTGACACACACACACACACACACACACAAACTCTCTCACACACACACACACACACACACACACACACACACACACACACACACACACACACACACACCTGTTGAAAGTTTGTTGTGAGTGTATGTGGCAGAATGATTGGCAGTGAGCAACAGGCTAATTATAAGGATATGGTGTAATGCCGGCCATTTCCTAAAGCCTAAACTAGAAAGTAATATTGTTAAATATTGCACATCACACTTTTATTTTCAGACTTCTCAGACTTTCAGTAGGCCTATTGCTAAAACATCGTGCTTAAGGTTTCCTATTTCACTAGTAAAGGAAACACTGGGTCCTTGTTCCTGAGTCCACACGATAGGGCTACCAGTACACCATTCCTTTCTGCACAGCTATGACTTTAAATATTCCAGCCAAACCATTAGCTCCAGACTGACGAAACGTGACGTAGACCATTTGTACAGTATCTGGGAAATGAAAACAGAATAATACAGAAACGGCATGGTTAAGGTGTAAATACGCAATGTTGCCTACAATTTCAACGAAGAGCAAAGGCACGCTCGGATAAATGAAGCTGTTAGTTGAAGTAATACACGACGTAGCTTACACTGACACGCGCTACATTGTATGTGTGTCTGTCACTGTAACGTCACCCCTTTCCTCACTGTAAACACTATGTTCTTCCGCCGACACGAGACAAAATAGGTCGGAAGACATCACCCCTCAGCATTATCCAGTGTAATGTAGGCAAGTGTGACGGTTATCAAGTCATAATTCTACTTTAATGAATTCTACTTTAATTGCAGTCGTGGTATCCAAAAGGTAATATTGCCACCAAAACGTTTTAGTGTCCCTACTAGCTAACACTCAACCACGTCATTGTAAAACTTTTCCATTTTAATTCGAGGAAACTTGATAAAACTGCAAAAGCATATTATAGCCTACATTTATATATTTAAAAAATATATGTATATATTATTATTATTATTTTCATACATAAAAAAGTTTTACATTAAGTCCATGTGCTAACTCCGGATATTCTAGTATGACAATAATAATATTAATAATAATAAATATCATTGAAATGGCCCATTTTTAATATACGGTACTGTATAGATGTAGATGTTGCTGTGAGAAGCGGAGGGATATATACTCTCTCTAACACATGATGTCGCCATCAGTCCTTCCTACTTCACCTTCCACCAAGTCAGCGCTGATGACTTGATTGGTTAAGCAACGTGAACAGCACGCGCCTATTGGTTCAGCCAATGTCAATCATAAAGCAATGCTACTCAAGATAGATTAGGCACAATCTACAGTGTATCATTTGACAAAACTAAATAGTTGCCTTTTACATGAAGTAAAAATATTTTTAATTGAAAGCCTACCGAGCTCACTTGAGGGCTATTTGTCATCTTCACCATCCGCTCTATGCAGTTTGTATAGATAGATTTGTAGGCTATAGTCTTTGAATCGCCAGTCTGTCTCATCAAACAGATGTGGATACAGTGCTAGGGTAAGTGACTCTTTTCAAGCTTATGTTCTCAATTTTGCTTTGCTACACTGTTGCCCTTTAACTGGATACTTCTGACAACTAAATACTGAATACCATGCTTACGGTATATTATTTAAACATGTTTCACAGGGAGTTCATAATTATACGGTTTCGTCTCGCGCAGTCTGTTAGTCATAAGGGGTAAGCTACGCGGTGATTCACGGAGTTTGCCAAGTTATAACGCTGTAGTCTAATAAAGAGAGGTTCCTATTATGTTGTTTAAACAGAGACATCCCTCTAGACTTCGTTTTTATTGTCCGAGCTGGGATCGTGCTGGATCGTCTGTTCATGTGCGCAACAGTCATAACAGTTCATTAGGAGCTGTCAAAACGATTTATGGCAAGTGTCACCGAGGTTTTGACGCAATTTCTCTTCATTTCGGTAAATGGATTTCATCTTAGTGAATTGCATGCCTAGTTTATTGCTAACTTTATCACACTATCAATTTTGTTTACGCGTTAACTGACGTATTTACTGCACAGAAAAAGTGGACAGACCAGAACACCTTGTGCCAGTAGCCTATTTGCAAGGTTAAAACCTATTGTGTTTGATTGGTGAATGTGTGTGAAGTGTGTTTACCATCTGCACATGCATAGGCATGCAAGTACGTATGTGCAGAATAATTTAATGTCACTTTAATATCACAGAGCCGAAGCAATTGTGCCCTCATATCTGCGAGCGCAATTGCCTTTCAGGAGAAAGTATCATCAAACTTCTGATTTCCTAAAAAAAATCCGGAAATAATGTAGCCTGCAATGAAGTCTAGCTAGTATGATATCATCAACAATTAACTAGAATAAGCTTCTGACAAGTTAACGCAGTTTGTTAGAAATTCTGGTCTATCTGTGTCAGCTTTTCCATATCCGAATAAATGCTTTATGCTGCTCATTGGATCATAGAAAGATCGACGTCGTCGGTAATCCCACACGGGTCAGATAAAACGTTCCCCTGTCTATATAATAGGCTAACATTCACGTGTAACCGGTGGGAACCGATGAGTATATTCAGCATGCTCACGGACAGGTGGAGTCGTGATTCCCGACAGGGTGTCACATGGCAGAGACAGGATCTCCAGGGAGTCAGACCAGATAAGGGTGCTCAGCAGCCCTGGAAAGCGTCCGAGTTGTCAGAGTAGAGCAGATTACTGGTTCTGAGCTGTCCCCAGAAGGACATGGCTGCCTCAAGAGTTTCCCATGCCCACCAAGTAGCTTGTGTTTGCAGTTAGGACAGGGAGGGACAGCTGTTAAGTCCCGCAACACATGTCATGAACAGTCATGTGCTGTAGCCTGTACCTATATGCCTACTGTCAGTTTGTCGTCATCATCAACAACAACAACAACAACAACAGCACACTGAAACGCTTTCTCTCTCTGCCACGCTAATTGTAGGTTCTTCTTAATACATGGTTTAGATCAAATGTAATGTCATGGACATATGACTACTTTGTTGTTAGACATCTGACATCTTAGATTGAACAATGGTAATTGCCTCTGACAAAGACCTGCAGAGTAAATATTCCCAGTTTTCCAACTTTGTGACATGGAGGCAGCATTCTTATATCAGCAGTGCACTGGGTTTTCTGACACATGAGCAGGATGGGGGAGTTTGGCTGACAAATGAATACGAATGTGGTGCTGTCTCTGACATTGTCAAGATGTCAAAGCTAATGGGAGCTTTACACCCCCCAAACCTACCACCTTATCTTATCTCTCCTCTCCCTGGGAGACTTATTGGCTCTCTTGAGTCTCCCAAAGTGTGGCCTCAATTCTAACATCATTAGAATCTTCCGCCATCATCCTCTGCTTGATCTCCATCAAATCTGTGTCTCGTGTGTGTATGTGAAGAGAGTAATAGAGATGTTGAATGCTTTTTTTTCTTTCTTTTTACACCAAATCAATCTCACACCTGTCTCTTTGTCTGTCTGCCTGTCCGTCTCTATTCTCTCTTGGCACTAGAGACCCCCTTGCCTCTTACACACTCAGAGGCTCATCAGCCATCCCACACATTTACCCACCCATGCACACGCACACACACACACACACACACACACACACACACACACACACACACACACACACACACACACACACACACACACACACACACACACACACAAACAATCCATAAATTGGACGATAGAAAGTAACTGGTCTAGTTCACTGTGAAGGGCTTAAGCTCCAGATAACTTATAGGCTCAGCTAAAGTAATGGGCTTTTGTGTGCCTGAGAAGCGTGACTGCAAGCAAAGGCACATGGTACTCTCTGAGCAAGTGTAGGCTAATGTCAGGGCAACTGTCCAGATATATTGCAATCAATACCATATTACAGGACCTATATATCGTGATACAGTTAATAATTGCATAATTCGCATAATGCGAATTTGGATAATACAGTTACTGAGTTTCATGCAAGATGCGTAGTTTACATCAAGGTAATGGTCTGCACCCAAACAAGACTGTTTAGTGTTTACCATGCTGAACCTTAGCCATGTGCCTTATAGCACTCTCTGTTGGCTCTAGTTGAAACAGAGGGAAAAGAGGCTCCTTCCCTTGTTACCACCAGTTTGAGGAAGTATAATTCTCTCCAGCTCTAGCTTCCTGCTGAATTGCAAACACAATCAAATAGCCATTGTTCTCCCCAGACACAACATAGTGTCACAGTCTTTGTAGACTGCATGACTAGATCATTGTGTTTGTGTGCCCATCTTGGAGCCATAATTGTAGACTGTATGTGTGGATATTTCTGTGTGGACATGTCAATGTGTGTTGTTTCCATAGTATGCCTGGATGTCCTTTACTTCATTGGGTTTTAATGGAAAAAGACAAACTGGGCTATAAAGATGGGCTATGGGCAGTTCCCGTTTCTTTCTACTAGGTTGACAACAATGCTCTCCCTGGCTGCTAGGAGAACTGTTGTGTTTAAGCTATCGATAGATTTGATACATTAACCCAAAGAGCAAGTTAAGTAAGGCACACTTTCTCTGAGAGCATTTACAGAACACTCCACTCAGTAAAATCTAAACCAGATCATAAACCAGATCTTCATTGTATAGGCAGAATTTTCAATATGGTCTAATCATTTTCAGTAATCCCTTTTTTTTGCTGGACAATGTATTGACTGATTAGATTATTAGTAAACCCATGGCTGGCTGCTCTATATCTTGCAAAGGTGCTGCTCCATGCTCCAAATCCATATATATACACACACACACACACACACACACACACACACACACACACACACACACACACACACACACACACACACACACACACACACACACACACACACACACACACAAAACATCGTGCATGCTTGGCACGGGAATGTTTAGGAAACCCTGCACTAGCTAGCCCAAACTGTGAACTTGCTCCACGACAATTGAAAAGCATTCATACTGTACAAGGTTAGAAGAGCAAGTCCCCTTTCTAACGTTTTACTAAAAGCCTGACACCTCAAGACATGCAGCTTTCAAAGTGAGGAAGCATTTTCGTCTCACCGAGCACTTAGTACCTGTGTTTGTGCTCTGGTCATGTTGCTTTTGTGGCCTCTTTTATGTTATTCCAGGGCAGATTTTGCCCACTGCTATTCCCACGCTGAGCGGGGAGAACAGGAAGAACTCTACTGCACAGCAGGGAGGGTCCTGCCTTCTGCTATTATGGCTATGATTCAATCATTGCAGGGCCTCGCTTTACCCCAGCAATTTGTAGCAGGGAAAGAAATGTCACACGCTCATTTTCGACTAATGGAACTTCAGGCCAAAGGTGCTTTTACACAGAGCAGATGTCATCAGCCGATTAACACGGAAAGTAGCACTGGCAAGTTTTGCCTCACGATCTCTACCCAGTACCCACTGTGATTTCAAAATGGCTTCTAGGTGAGGTCATAACCTGAGAACCAATGTGCCAGGCCATAGTGAAGTATTAGGGTCCAGAAAAGCTGTGGCAACAGGGTAACAAACCTTACTTGCAGAACTAATCTCTGTCTCCTCTATATCAAGCTCTTAATTGAGTCATCATCAGCTGCTGATCTAGGGGTTAAACAGCAATTAAGGTAATGAGCATACAGTCACAGTAAAGGGAGGGAAGAAGTTGCATGTTTATTTAGAGTACTTATGATTTAAAACTTTGCCATATACATATTTAACGTATATATTTAAGCAATAACAATCATCCTTCCATAAATGTATTATAGACTCAGGGGCTTGACTGGATTACATTGTACAGGGGAGACATGAGTTTCATCCTTGCATTTACCGAGGCAGAACTTGCCAGCACTCATTGTATGTCCTTTTACATGATTTTATTTACCTCTGAGAATGAAAACGTACGCGTGTGGTATTTATGTATGAGATACAATCAACAGTAATTGAACACAGGTGTCAACCGTTATCATCTTACACAGTATCAATAAGAAGTCTCTATTTATGGTACCAAGACAGGATACATATCATGGAAACACAATTGAATAAACCCATAGTCGGCCACATTGTCATACACAATTGGACATTTTCAAATTCTAATTACCTTACGGTTTATAAGTTCTATAATGAGCACTGATAGGAGTGATCTGTATTCCAAAGGTCTCCCTCCTTATCTATATTTAATGTTTTCTATTAATGTTTTCCATTTATCTATTGTCTTTATACATTTCTAATGGGTTTAAGATGTATCAATGTCTTTTTAGTCTATTAGCTTTCCAGGCACTTTAGGGGCCTGCCCCACATTCATTATGATAGCTCATTGTGATGTATTCATATTTTACTATACTATTTATTCGATTGTGCTTACATGATATTTATCCTGTCTTGGTACCATAAATAGAGACTTCTTATTGATACTGTGTAAGATGATAACGGTTGACACCTGTGTTCAATTACTGTTGATTGTATCTCATACATAAATGGACATACAATGAGTGCTGGAATTTTCTTCACCTCAACTTATATCTTCGAGCCTTGCACCTAGAAGGATTTTGTTTGAACCTGGAATGCTGCGGGTTGTCTGCTAATACAGCAGTACTTTTCCTTCACCAAGGCAGAACTGCCAGTCAATGCGAAGACTGGCCAATCACAACACGTCCTCGCCAGGCAGGCTTGCGGAGACTCATGGGTCGAAGATGTTGGCTGCTATGTTATTTGTATCCAAAGTGGCTGCTGATACCCCACGCTGCTCCCGTGCTTGCGGTTATGGTTAGGTTAGGGTTTGACGTAGGTTGTCGGCCTATTGACACTCGGACCTTCCTTCCTTCCTTCCTTCCAGTTTTGATGATTTAACTAACTAGCTAAACCTAGCCTTTGATTTGGGCTTTTCACCCTCTTACTAAAATGTCCAGTCAACTATTTAAAAGGAACACCTTTTATTTATTTATGATGTCACACATCAGAACAAGACTAGGCAAGTCTATTGTAGTTCATCCGAACCCTAGCTATAGCCAGGAACTGAAACCTTCATGATGACTTCCCTACTTCCCAACCTCTGCTCTGGTGGCAGGAACGGTGAACTGGATGTTGCGCCATTATTTCCAAAATGCGTCACATATAAAATTTCGACATGGATGCTTTTATTTTGACAATGAAGTAATGGAGGATTTGCTCAATTTGACTTCTGTCGGTGCATTTACCTCCTAGACCATTGGTTCCCACACCAAAATGTAAATTTAGCATCGCCATCTAACGGGACCCACATTAGTACAAAAATACATAATGAATTTCATTATGAATTATGATTAAATTAAAACAAAACACCTTAAATAAGGTGGAGGCTCCTCGGACGTCATGCAGTGTTGTGGCAAAAGGGGCAGTTGGACATTTACACACAATCAGTTGGACTCAAAACCACATTTTGCCAAAGTAATCAGTCCTCTCTAGTTTTCTCTACCCTTTAATTTATCTGTCAGAGTATGATGCTTATCATGTTTTGACACGTGTTAGTCCGAAATCCGGTTAGTCAGACTACACAGCTGGTTAAGACTCATCCGTGGCTTGCTTCCGTGTGTGATTAGGGTTAGGGTTTGGGGATAGTGTTAGTATGAGGCTCTATGGTCGGAATATTGGGTAGTCAGATTTATGGGTGTCGAATTATTATTGGGACGCCGGCCTAACGCTATACACTAGTGATGCGCGGGGCGAGAGAGTTGTGTTTTCAGTCAGTGCATGGATGAAACAGGAGCGAACAAAACCATAGCACATTCAGCCCCATACAGGTTCGGTTTTAGTATAGACAATTGATATTATTTATCTTTTATAATTGTGTACATGAGAGAACATTGAACGATGACTACAGTGAGTGTCGTGTCATACAACATTACATGTTACATTCAAATACAGTTGCCGTGCAGCACAGGGTCAGGATATCAGGATAATGATTAATGAGGATATTATTGGCAGCTGTGCATACTTGATCAAATTAGCAACACATTGAACAAGCTAGATGATTTCAGGTGGAGAGAGACGGAAGAGCAACATCAGGGAGGGAGAGAGACAGAATAGGAGAGGAAGAGAAGGTACCAGAATGCTTTTTCCCCCCTCATTTTCTGCCACGCTGCGCCCGCCCCGCTATAATTGCGCTGAAAACTTTGACCTGTCTGTCCGCCCCGCGGGTCAACCCGCGGGACCTGTGGGCAACGGGCCGGCCCGCGCATCACTACTACACATGTTTTGATTGGGCAAACCATAGGAATTATGATGGTATAGGTCAGGATGGCAGTGTGCCCTAGCATTTCCTAGTAAGACTGTCCCATTACCCAGAAAGTCACAGACTCACCCTGCAACAGCCTGGCAATGTATCCATCAACAGACTTGTTGTCCCCTCAAAGAACTGCTTTTGCAAAGCCCTACACTACAGTGAGCCTGCTTAACCACTGTATGTTGCTGTGGATGACGGTGTTAGTACTAAATGCTTTATACGTGTATAAGTCAAGATAATGTATTCTATTCTCATAATTCTATTACCAGTGTAATGGTGCTGGTGTGGTGTGTAATTCGGTTCTGTTTATAGAACATCATTAGTCATACTTGAATAGGGACAGGCGTCTCACCAGGCCTTAACTGCTCACTACAACCATTCTGTAAAGATCTGTTATATAAAACTTAAACAGCAGAGAGAAGAAAACATTAAGCTAAAAACTACTTGGCACACTAAATTGTTCCTTTTCTTGAAATATCCAGCTTTGCAACTGAAATGGGTATCTACACTGACCTCATTCTAGCTATAGGTAGAAACCGATTAATATATGAAAACAATAAATGCTTGTAATGTTTATTTTGATCTGGGATTATGGAAACTGTAGCAGTATATTAAAACTCTCCTCATTGTTACAACCGATGTCCATACCCTTGTGTGATTTAATTTGCCTCCCTTGCTCTCAGGCCAGTTTTGCCATAGTGTTTTATCCAGATTAAGTTGTATTTTCTGCCCTCTTAGTATAGTCTTTACCAATCGAAAGGGTCACGTTGCAAAGCTAACCAAATGGACATCATGTATACGACGGGATCGAGGGCCAGTATGCCGGGATCAAGACATCACAACCTACAGTATGTAGGTTAAATGCAACTTAACCATACACATTTGAAGGATTAACCTTAACTAACAGGAGATGAGTGGAGAGACACAGTGGCAGTGTTATAGTATATCAACCATTATGGTTGGTTTGACCTTGACTGAGACTGACTGGTGTCAAAATCCACTTATATTTGAATCCATTTAGTTCAGCTTTGGCAATCTTTAGGGCAAGAAGAAAAAACAATTCAGTCTGTCACTCTACTCCCTTCATGTGGTTCAAAAATGAGTAAGTCGTTTATCTTTACTGGTGGCTTTATTTGTGCACTCTTATGGCTTAAAACTACCAACGTAAAACTAAATAAAATAAATAAACAACGATCAGAAATGAGAATAAAATAATGTAATAATAATAATGTAAAGCACACAAACATAATAAATGAAAATATATTGAAATTTACATTTACCTCATTGGCTGCATAATAGCATGAAACAAATGAGGTCCAGGAAACCCAAAGAAACAAAACTAACTAACTAACTGAAAACAATAAATAAATGAATCAATTCAACCCATAATGAAACACAACGTAAAACTTAAATATAAACAGTAAACGTAAATGTGGACATGAAACAATGAAAGAAATATTGTCAGTGCCACGCTGCTTACAAACACACTGTGAGCTGCTAGTGACTAGTGAGCTTACTTCCGGCACACCATATATGGCCAAGCAGACGGAATACGTCGGAACTCAACTTCCGACAACGCTTGAGTAGAATAAATGATATATCAGTGTACATAGACAATAACAAATAATGACAAAAATATACTATGGCAGAAATATACTATGGCAATGTTTAATTGACACAGTCAATTGACACAGTCAATTAAACACCAATTAACTGAATGATACCCAGTGAAGCATCTTTTTTGTTTTATTTATTTGACAATGCACAATAGAGCTCAATATTATTTATTCTAGATTCAGTTATGCTTGTTCAGTTCATGATTTCACTTGAGGTATGTTGTTGCTGCTATGTCAGGGAGCACAGAGAACTGTAATGAGAAGCACTAAAGGTGAGAAGCACTAATTCAGGAAAAAAAGTTCTTTCTGGTCTTAAGATCAAAAGGGTAAAAGTAGTATAGTTTTGAAGATATCTTCTTAGATTTTGAGATATCTTATGTGCTAGCAACAAGCACATTTTAGCCCAAGGGTGGCACAGAGGAAAGGTCATGATGTCACTTAGTGTTCATCTTCCGGGGAGGTTGATGGTGCACAGTAAATTCCATGCCGATCCAGCCAGTAGTTTTCTTGTTTGAGTGTTGGACGGAATTGTCATGTGGATAAGACAAGAAGACAGAATAGGAATATATACATTGAAAAAACAAGACAATGTTCAGGATATAGATTGTAATGTAAAGTGAGAAAATAAATAAAATATCGGTCACAGAATAAGAACAGTTGCTGTGCCACCATACTGATGGGGTTGCTGTGGTGTGAGAGCAACCCCATTGCTCCAGCACAGCTGAAACAGCATGTACGTATGAGATCCAGGAGTTGAAACACTACACCCTGACTTCTCACACATCTCCCCCTCCCTCTCTTACTTTCGCACTATACCCTTCTCCCACTTGCCATGACTCTGATCCTCTCTGGCTCTCTGTCTTGCTTACGACTCCCATTCTCTCTTCCATCTTGCTGTCCCTGTCACTCGCTCTCCTTGCAGTCTTGCACCCTTTGATCTGAAGTTCTGCTGCTTCTTGTTCCTCATCATATCACCTCCTCTTCCAAAGCTCTGTTATTCCTACCCACACCTTTGGTGAGACTCCTCCACTTCCCACAGCGCTGAAGCGCAGCAGCTAGGTTATGCCCTCATTTGAATCATGTATATCAACCTCTTTCTCACTGGGGCGTGGCACAGTTTTACGGCTGTACAGCTGTGGCTGGGTAATGGGACCATCTGCAGAGGGCTCATTGAGTTAGCCGCAAGCTAACATGGAGCAGGGGAAGATGGCTGGCTCATTCCTTCTCTGTTGTGGAGCAACCATTACCCAGAGCTGGGAATAGTTCCAGGGAGAGAAGAGGAGATGGAGGAGTCGGGCTGGGAGAGGGGAAAAAATTCCACCCTTACAAAGTGACACACTTCTCTGTGTTTAAGCATGTGTGTGTGTGTGTGTGCGTGTATGTGTGTAGTTGTACTCATGACTTCAGGCATGTGTAGAATATGTGCATTCATGCTTGAATGCATACATTTGTACATGTGTGTAAGTGCACAAACATGGGTTTATGTTGTGTTTGTGGATACAGTATGCATAGGCTTGTGTGTGTAATGTGTGCATGCGTGCCTGCCTGCGTGCGTGGTTGCATGCATGTGTGTGTGTGTGCGTGCGTGCGTGTGTGTGTGTGTGTGTGTGTGTGTGTGTTTTCCCGGTGCTGATCCCCAGAAGCAATCGGAGTAGTGCAGGGAACAACTGGGAAATGCAATCTGATGTCACTGTAGACCAAGTGTTGAAATGGCAGGTCATGCACCACATGTCATAACCCTGCCTGTCTAACCACTCGCCCCCCAGAGATATTGGGATGACCCTTTGATTCGCTGTGACAATTGGAAACGTGTCAGTCATAACACATTACTTTACAGTGGCCTTTTTCCATGCTGAATAAACCTTTAGCAAAACCGGATTAAGGAAAAGTGCACCGTAATGAATACATTATTGAAGACTTAAGCATCTAACAGTCCTGCTAGCCAACCCCCCCCCCCCCCCTGTGTAGAGGTTGTGCTGTTCCTTACACACAGGTATAGGTTATCAAGGTATTGCTCGGAGCAGAGTATTGTGCCGAAAACCATGGTAATCTGTCCATTACATTTTGAGGTATCTTCACTATCTTGTGATATTTTGGCCTGAGGGAGGCAATAGAGGAAATATGAAGATCACTGAAATGGATAGGATTCAACCTCTGAGTGTGCACAGCAAGTTTCATCATGGCAATATACCCTTCGATTTTGAGATATTTTGTACAATTGAACATTTTGACCTATGAGGAGCCATAGGATCACCTTAATCGGTAGGGTTCATCCTTCGAGGATGTTCTAGTAGATTTTCATTTTGTATCATGTTGTTTAATATTAGGTTAATAAACTGGAGTGGAGTATGGCTGTTGCCAAATTGTGTCACCAAATTCATTTTTATTTTGTGTGGCTTTATATTTTTTATGGAGGGACAGACAGTAGGCTGACAGGAAATGTGGAGAGAGAGTATATATGAATAGAGACGGCACCCGGAGGAAACCCTGAGGCGAAATGGACATAGTGGCCGAATTTGGTATTGCAGTTTGGAACCAACCACATGAACGCGCTGTCCGTTGACTATCATTGCGCATGTTCATGATGACACGTGAACGCTGTTTCATACATGAGCGCACGTGAACGCGCGCAATGATAGTCAACGGCCAGCGCGTTCATGTGTTTGGGTCCAATCCATCCCAGAATGCACTCTGTTCCTACCCGGAAGGAGGAGTGAAATCGCCTCATCATCATGCGCTTTTGAGCAACTTAATGCAAGTGGATGGGAGGAGAACTCGGGTGTCGTCTCTATTCATATATAAGGATTACTTGCAGTAAGGGCCGTCGGCATCGGGAGTCGAACCCACGGCACGCTGCCAGACTGGATTACCAGCCACGGTGCCTGGACCGCTGAGCTACGGCCCAGGCCACCAAATTCATTTTTGTATTATAAAGTAACGTATGTGGTCTGCCAAAATGTTTTGCTGAACATGGCAGTTTTGATTGATTGATTGATTGATTGATTTATTAACAGTTTGAAGAATTACAGTACATTTCAAGTACAACTCAATACAAAAACTGTTAACTTGTGAGTGGACGACACCATAAAGCATTACACTTGTTTACAATAGGGCCCACCATTTTCAATTCATCAAAACATTTAGAGACGCACGAATATACACAAAGTATAGTCAAAACAGTGATTTCAATGGATAGAAAGTGAAGTTGTTTTCTGCTGGGCTGTGTCAGAGCTTGCGTTAGATAACGGTTTATTTGATGGTGTTCGATGGGTGATGCGTCCTCACCTCTGTCAGGCCTCTCATGCTCTCCAGCCCACATACTGTACTGTACTCCCTATGTAAGAACCAACGTGCTTAGACATCCACCCACTGACACTCTCTCTCTCTCTGTGTGTGTCTCTCTCTCTATCTCGCACGCACGCATGCATACGCACGCACCCACTCACACACACACACACACACACACACACACACACACACACACACACACACACACTCTCTCTCGCTCTCTCTCGCTCTCTATTATCTCTCTCTTCCATCGTTCCTCAGGAAGATTCTCGCTGTTATGTTATTGAATTGATTATCATCACAGATAGAACACCATCATCAGACTATAAAGCTTCCTGTCTCACTCTTTAGAAAAGAGAAGTACAAATGTGTTTAAATGTGTAGAGAAGGGAGGGGGTTTATTTTGAGGCAAGAGTCGATAGTATTACTTCAAACTGGATTGTACTCAAATATAAACACACACACACACACACACGCACGCACACACACACACACACACACACACACACACACACACACACACACACACACACACACACACACACACACACACACACACACACACACACACACACACACACACAGTCACACACAGTCACACACACATACACACGCTATTCTTTTATCGTAAGTGCTTTACAGAAGAAGACATTTTTATCATCTTGTCTCCTTGTGCAAAACAAGCCTCTATCCGTAATCCTTATTTATACTTAGTTGTGTGCCAGTGTCCAGAGACACATAACTGTGTCATACTGTATGTATTTCTGTTTCAAATCTGCTGCTGAGCCAATCAAGCAAAGGTATGGGGAATTTTATCGTAGGAATAAACGGATATGCCACTGTTTTGGGATTACTGTTATGCACAAAGCCTATTGTATGAACACAGAGTAAACGTAATTGAGGGAAAGGGCCAGGGGAACTTTCTCTGTCATTATGTGTTGGACTGTAAATACTGTTGTTTCAGTTGATTATGATAATTATCAAGACTGAACTGGCACATCAAAAGTGTGCTAGTGTCCCCTGCATTGCTCAACACATGGAGCTACAGTACACAGGGAATGGTGACTGCACGTTTCAGCCCTTTGAGTTACATATGGAGCCATAACTCAATGCTTAATTTATATAAAGCTGGTCTAAGTTCACAACAAAACCATAAAACTAAGTTACCGTGTAACACATCACTTCGTGACGTATTGTAAGCTTGTACGGGTCAGCTATTTCCGTTGTTTTCAATTTCGTAAGTAAAATTATGAAGTAAAATGATTAAATGTCAGTAATGTATTGGTATATTTTAGTTATTTGTCATATCTGCCCAGTGCAATTTGTGATTACGTAGCCTAAAAATCTAACAAATGTAATTTCATTCATATGTTCCAACGTTTAATGGCAAAAACACAATTAAATCGTTAATTGCAATTATTTGTGTGACAATTAATCTGCAACTTAAATTTGTAATCTTGACAGCCCTACATGGCACGTTGTGAGTTTGTAGATCGGTTATTTTAGGCATGTGACACCGGCATGTCACAGCAGCACTCCAGGCTGGAGTACAGCGCTCCATACAGCAACATAAGAGAAATGAAAAACTGTGATATGGTTGTTACAAAAAATGGTTGTGCAAGAAAAGTGAGGGGAAGTTTTTGCCCAATTTTGCACACACAGCAAGTTTACCTCAAATCCGAACATTCTTTTTTCTTTCTTTCTTTTCACCCAGTGGTTTTCTCATCCAATCCAGAGAAGTGCTGTGCTTTCAAATCCTCTCTCTTTTTCAAGCTTTACTCCTTTACAAACTAATACTTGTCCTAAATAACCTGACAGCGTTCCATCACCATAGTTTGTTTCACTGGAAAGGTTTATCTGACAAAAGCTTTTGGGGAGTATTTGGTGGGTACAAGATATCATATACACACATTTCGGAAAAGACATTTATAAAAAATATGCCTTTTCACCTCTCATACAGTTGTATGAATAGAAGTAATGCAACCCACGCTGCAGTATCTACTGGCAAAATGCAGCTCTGTAAATTGAGTTGAACCTATGCATTTTACATATTGGTAGCTCAGTGATTTCATTAGAGGCCTACATATCAAACACACAGTAAAATATGTGCTACTGCCATGATTGACGACGTGGTCATATCTAGTGGTTATTTTTGAAGGGAAAACCTGTATATTGTGTTTTCAAATATGTATGGATTAGCACAACTGTCCGTTGATCTCTGTCACATTTTCCTGTCAACATAATTCCACTTACTGTAGGACACTGGTGAGTGAAAGTAAAGGAGCTTATGGCTTTTGGCCCATAGTTCTGTGCTCTACACACTGACTCTACAGTAGCATCTGTTACCACATTCATAGATGGTACACATGCTGGTTGAAGCCACTCAAACACATGCTGTTAGGGTTAGGCCATAAAGCTATGTTTTATAGGACTGGGGAGGCGATAGCACAGATATATGCACACACACACACACACACACACACACACACACACACACACACACACACACACACACACACACATATACATATGCACACACACACACACACACACACACACACACACACACACACACACACAGAGGGAGGGTACACGGCGGCCTGCATGCGTGTGTTTATGTTGTCCTTTTTGCATTTAGGGACTTGGGTATGGGGTTCATGTGAATGCTATGTGGTTACTGGTGAGGTTCAGAGTGGACAATTCCTCTGGAGTCACAACAGGTGTGTGTGTGTGTGTGTGTGTGTGTGTGTGGGGGGGGGGGGGGTGGGGGGTGGGTGGAGGACTGAAGGGAATTATGAGCTAGCTAGGGTCTGGGAGGGGGGGGGGGGGTGTTGTGAAGGTTCCCCTCTGCCCCACCTGTAGCCTGTCAGCTGTTGTAAGCCTGTTAAAACGTCAGCTGTTTCTGAGGAGAAGTAAGTGTCTGTGTGTGTGTGTGTGTGTGTGTGGTAGACAGTGTCAGAGAAACAGGGGATAAGGCAGATGGGGAGGGGCTGAGTGTGACCATGTGGGCCTCGCTGCACCCCCCCCCCCCCCCCCCCCCACCCCTGCACATCAAACGCTTTGTCGCCTGTGGGGATTTGTTTGTGCATAACACAGCGCCTCGTGTGTCTACGTTGCAACGCCATGACAGTTGGGATTTGCTGGGGAGGGTGTGTGTCAAGGAGCTCATAAACCACAAAGGTTCATGTCTCCTCAGGAGTCAACTGCCTCCATCCTTTGAATACCAAATCCATCCTTACCACAGCTCACATAGCAGAATGGTCTGTGAGCGAGACTCACGTGTGGAAACAGCACTATAATATAACATTTATGCTTCCTTTTATTTGTCTTATGTCTTTATAGTACCGAGCATGACAGATGAGAACCACAGGTTATGGAAGTTAATCGTAAAATATTTTATTCGATTTTTGAGGGGCGTTAGCCCCCCCTATGTCCAGCTTTGAGGGTTTGTGTAAACACAAACATTGAAGACAAAAGTGTGTAAACACAAACATTGAAGACAAAAGTGTGTAAACACAAACATTGAAGACAAAAGTAAGGACACAAATTGTTATTGGCCAGAATGAGATGATGTATGATGACGTTTGATGATAAAGCCCTAACCACACCAAAGGGTCGCCATGCCATCCTTGGGTCCAAACGGTTGCAAGGAGTTGCATGGTGACCCTTTGGTGTGGTTTGGGCCATTGAATTCCATGCGTTGAATCACACAACTTGGGACGACGAGCGTCAACGTGTGGTTTGGGCTTAACCCATTCTGGGCGGGAACCCCTTTTGGTGTTTTAAGCATTATATTATACTTTAGATATTGAAAAATAGCAGCCGAGTGCCGCTACGAGCTTGTAGATCTGCTTTTTTTAAATCGTGAAAATGTGGCGCAAATCTTTGATTATATATTCTTTCAGAGCGAACGTTTTTAACTCAAATCTTTTCTTCCAGGCGGTCCCTGGAACAACATATTTTCAGATGGCGGCTGGTGGCCAATTACATATAATTTCTGGGGTCCTTTACACTAGTTTGAGAATCACTGACAGAAATCTGTCCCCTCACTTCAGATGGGTGTGATTTATTTTCCATGTACAGTAAAAGTAATCCTTAAATCAAAAAAGGAAACGTTGTGGTTCTTCAATTGTTTCAGAGGCATTTAGACAGAGAAAAAACGTATTTGACTCATGCACCGCTAACAGCACATATTAGTCAGTATTCCCACCGCTACAGTATACGCTGAGTTCATGTACATTATGTTCCATTTGGAACTCGCTGCTAACACACTGAGCAGGTGAATCCAGGTGAACGTTTTGATCTCTCTTATGAGAGAAGACGGAGGTAGCTCAGTGGTTCCCAAAGTGGGGTCCGGGGCCGGGCCCTACAGGTCCGTGATTCAGTTCCAGGGGGTCCCCAGCTAAAGGATGGTTAGGAACCAAATTAACCCTTATGGGTGTGTGACTCTGAGAGTGTACAAATGGAACCAAAGTTTTTGTTAAATCAACATTGATTTTACAATATAAATTGGGGGTCCCAGAGATATAAATGCCATTAAATGGGGGTCTGTAGACTAATATGCATGTCAAACTGTGGGTCCTTGAAATGTAACGGGTCCCTGGCATATCTTTTCAAATGGGGGTCGGCAGGCTAATGAGTATCCTTTTGGGGGTCCTTGACATGAAAAACGTTGGGAACCACTGGCTTACATGATGCATACGTAGAGATAAAGAGAAAAGGTGTTGATAGACTCATAGACCTTAAAAGAATGAGCGTAAAATAATACAATAACTAACATTTTCTACATTTAGTATAACATGGAATGTCTACAGAAAAGAGCACGGGCGGTGTTGAGAGCGCAGAAGGGCGACTCTGTGGTGGCAGCTGAATGAGGCACAGGGAAGGGAACAGGTTCCAGCGTCTGTTGGGGCTCGTCTTGCCAGCTCTTGACCTTTGACCTTTAGCTGTGATAGCTCAGGGGGCTGGATTAGGTGAGCTGGGCAATGATATATAGTAGATTAAAAACAAGGATACATATGCTGTAGGGAAATTGGATCATTCCTTGTATGGTATTTCTTTGTAAAATTCCCTAGCATTTTTCTAAGCGCAATTTATGCTTGTACTTCAATCAGCTGAATATTACGGGGCATATCGTCCTTGTTCATTTGAACAAAGGGAACAAGCTTTGATTGGTAAGAAGCTTATATTATTTTTGTGTGCCTTTTTGAACAGGATTGTAATATACTTGTTCAAAATAACCTTTTACAATGACACATGGTAAATGAGCTGTGAATGGCACATAAAATAGGCTGTATTATTTAACACACAAACCTTTCTGTAGCTACTAGCTACTGTCGTGAGACAGTACTACAACTTAATGTTGCCAAATTGTAGTTTTTCGTTATAATATACTTTCACATCTTGTGTATGGTATTGTTGGTATGTTCAGTCCAACAGTAACCATGCTGCTCCCAAGCTAGACATGTGGATGTGTTGAAGATGATGCATCCTTTTGAAGTTGGTTGCATCAAGAAGAAAAGATTGGGTAGGGTAGAACTGAGCTGAGGATTCATTTGAACTACTCAAGAGCTTTGTGACAGCTGTTATCGCCAAGTGCTCAAAACCTGCTGAATGGTTCCAATTCCCTGTGAGCCTAGTTTGAGTTACATGTAATACATTTATCATATGACTATTTCAGCATTGGCAGTATTAAATGTACAGTATGCTGCAGAAGAGCACAAAAGCCTGGTTAGATTAAAGAACACTGGACTTAGATGTTATATGAATTAATGGTGTAGACCAAATGACTGATGGGTGTGTTTTGTTTTGGAAATGTATTATATTTTATCATGTTAGCAGTTATTTTTGATAGACCTTCGCAAAAAGAGTATAAAAGGTATGTTTACAATTACATCAGTGATGCGAGAAAGCCTTTCTTATTATTTATCTATTTATTCAACTTCCAAATCATCGAGAGGGAGATAGTACCTAATCATCACATTATTCATTCATCATTGCCAAACACTGTGAAGCAAGTGTTTATTCACAATCAATTAGTCATTCACTGCAAAGATAATAACACACTACGGCATTATGCACACATTGAACATACAGTATAAGCTCTTGAGTGTTCTTTGAATGTGTGTTTGTTTTTTGGTGGCTCACGTTTTATACAAATGTCACCTCTCTTGTATGCATTCTTCTCAACACGGTGTCGGTTTCCAGTCAGCTTTTCCTGCCACGGTGCATGGATACACATCAGGGCTGTGAGTGTAGAGCGTACATGAAGCTCTGTTTGTACGCTTCTGTATTTACTCTCAGCATAAATATACTGCCTCCAGGCACAAGAGCTTCACTTTTTCCCCGCCATCCTCTCACTACTTTGTAGAAGAAGAAAGAATACATAACCCCTCTCGTTCTGCCAATCCACCATCAGCACCCCCCCACCCCCTCCCCTCCTTCATGCCTGTTCTCCACCACATGCAGCCATGCACCACACAGTCTTGGGCAGCGCTCACATTTGTTTCAGGAAGACAGGAGCTAGGCACATAGATCCCCTTATTAGGCTTTGGGCCAACACAATGTGTTCAACATGGAGGGCCCCAGGCTGCCTTGCACACAGACGACAAATGGGGAGGCAGGGAAAAAACCTGGACAAGGGGCAGTGAGATAAGGCCACTACCAATCACTTGTGTTTGTTGTGGAAGTAATTGTGTCCTCGATGTTCTGGCATGAGCCTTGTGTGTTTAGGGCTGTTGTATATTTTTCCCATCCATGGGCAGATTTCCTGCTTCGATAGACAAAGTTGGCCTGTTCTTTTTTTCTTCTGCCCTTCGCCAAAAATTTATCCATATAAGTTATTTGCTTTGAGACAAGATTGCCCTTTGGAATTTTGCCCCCCGTTTAACCATTGGACCCTGGGCACAGACGTTCCATCACCCGTACATATATTCACTGTGGTGTGTGGAAACTCAATGACACAACTGTTCAACAGACTCCTGGCCTCCCGTTTCCCACACCCTCCTGGCCCCCTCAGAGATTTCAAGGTCAGGAAAGGGCACAGCCTGAGATTCCCTCCTTGGGAAGCAGCGTCACTGCTGAAAATGGACAGGGATGACAATCCTTCCACAATGTTGTACAACAGCCATCTACAGTATCTCTTTAAATTTGGATTAGTGAACTTTTGATGTTCATGGCTTCGGGGACAGTTCAGAGTTATCAGTGTTGCCGTCGACGGCCTTCAGTGGATTTGACAGGAGAGATGCAACAACGCGTCAGTTGAGGATTGACAGGGAGGGGAAGGGAAAGCATTTTGGTTCCAGTGCACACAGATCAGCCTGGGCAGAACAGGACAATACTGGTGCGCACTGCACTGAACTTCCAACAGCTGAGCATTCGACAGTATGAGTGTGTAAATTTCGGAAGGGCGAGAGGCTGCAAGGGGCCATTGGAACAAAAGGTACCGTATGCAGGCAGCTGCCATCGCACCACCAGCAGCTTGTGATCTTTTTTTTTTTACACTTTTATTTAACCAGGTAGTCCCATTGAGATGGTAATCTCTTTTACACTCACAGATGGGCACAAGGATCAGGATGAGGTGTTCGAATGTACTCAAGTGATGGACCTGACACACTGCATGATACAGAGACCCCCCCCCCCACACACACACACACACACACACACAGTCACAGCCACACACATATCGTCACATCCATCTCACATCTCAGATGCCAGTATGTATGGACACTGATGAATTGGCGCCAGTTGCTGAAGGCATATTAGGGCAAAGGGTGGTGTGGGAGGGGTTTAAGGGTGTGAGGGTTGGGGGCGGGGGTGACAAGGAGCAGCAGGGGATGGGAAGTCCAAAGAGACGGGTGGTTTGGGGAGGGGGTATCCAGAGGAAGGTGTAGCATGAGCAGTTGTCATTTCTACCCACTGATCGCAGGATGGCACATGTGTTGCTTTGAGTTGGAAACCACCCGATCAAGGATTACAAGCTTTTGTGATCTCTGAATTGGAATATCCTGCATTTGGATTTTTCTTCTTTGAGTAATTGGGAATCCAAGAAGCCTGGAGTCCTCTGTTTGCTTCAGAACAGTTTAATTGACCTGGTCTTTAAATTTGGACGGTAAGGGCAATTATTTCAAACTTTGGGTTCATGAGTCAGTTTACAGTACTGTGACATAATGCGCTTGTAGTAATTTGTAATAATGTGCGTGGGTTAAATCCCTAAATCATCAGAAAATGTGTACTGTTGAAGTGTGACCATTCATGTTGCTTAGCAGGGCTAAAGTAAAAAAATAAATCCATGATTTTGGTGAAAGTACAGTACAAGACTGCAATCCCAAATGATGTCTTGTTAAAGAGTTCCTTGCTGTGCTTTGGACAGTTTCCGATCGGTCTGCTGGTGCCTATGAGGGCTTTACGAGGTAGATAGCGAGGAGTGTGCAGTGACTTGCTGTTTGGCCTGCACCTCGTCAACCATGGATCTGACACCTCGCCTCACTCTGAAATCTGCTAATGGATTGCGGGAGCAAAGGTGGCTCTTGTGGTAGTACAGGTATATCCTCTGTAATAGCCATCGCAACATAAACAAATGGCTCTCCTAAACTACCGATCTGTCAAAGACGGTTAGAGAGCACTTTCTAAGTTAAGAATACGTTTGTTTGCTCAGAGGGGAGCAAAACTAAATGTTTAGATCAGTTGTTCTCAACCTGTGGATCGGGATGTTTAAAAAGAAATTGGGGGGGTCCCCAGATGACAGCGAAGTGACAATTTAAAGACCCCTTTAATACCTTGACTGAAAGAAAGAAAGAAAGAAAGAATTAATCAAAAGTAATCAACAAACTAAAAACTGGTCAAACATTTGCCAAATTATACTATATTATAATATATTGTAAACATGTTTGTTGATGCTAGATCATCTATTTTTACAATATTTGTGTCAAACAAAATGTAATGCATACATTCCAAGTGCTTCTAGGGTGGGGGTCCCCAGTTCAAATATGATTATTTGATTGCGGCCTGAAAAGGTTGAGATCCACTGGTTTAGATCAGACGTTTTTGGCTGGGGACTCCTGGAAATGCTTTTTCCATGTCTCGCGACCCACGCCCCGCCCCCCTCCACACCCCCAATACAAATTGGCCGCTACAATAGCGAACATAGATCATAAATTAATACTGAAACCAGATCATTAAGGAAAGTTTATGCATGCACTATGTGTACTATGTAAACTCTTAATTTCCAGCCATTCAGTAAAATTGTTTTTGGGGGACCCCCCAAAATAGTTTGGCGACCCACCGGGGGGTCGCGACCCACGGGTTGAGAACCCCTGGTTTAGATGATGGTGAATCTGTTTTTCATGGTACGTAATTTGCTTACCGTGTAATAATTTCACAAATACTCCCCCCTTTACCATGAGCAAGTAGCAACAGAATGTCTACCTCGTGACCTTACTCATTTAAAAGCCATTCAAAGGGACATGGCAAGGACTCGTGTTTCTTTGAACAGCTGCTCTATTGCCGGCTGTTTGAAGGGAGTCTTCATGAGAAGACTGACCTAGCTTGATCACTTTAGATGTGGCTACTTTGAAAGTGCTGTCCCTCAGCCAAAGAGCGTCACAGTTCCCATTTAACCCACAGACTTGAAAGCGAGGGCTAATGTGCTCCAGGTTGTGACACTCTCTCGAGGCAGGGAAAGAGAAGAAAGTGGCATTGCGTACATGCACACGCAACACAATCACATTTTTTGTATTTGCAGAGTACATTCAGGTTTCTCACATGTACGCACATTCCAACTTTTACTAATGGCAGTGTGGCACCTGGAAAACCAGCAAAATGGTTTTCCAGGTGAACATTCTGAAAAGGGCATGTATCTCAACACCGAACAAAAACATTCCAACAACTGACCTTCATTGGTAAAAAATAAATAAACATGGATACCATTCCATGATATATTTAGGTACAAGACGGCTATCTTGATCTTGCTTGTCTGCCTCTTTTGTAAAGGCTTTCATTGATGGGAACGTGTTCGACTGGTGATGATGCTCAGCGTTGTACACACGCAGATTCAGTCACACGCCCCCTCTCTCTTCAAATGTCACATTGATGTCCTCATTGTTTTATCCAGAGGGCATCTCTCTCTCTCTCTTTGTCTTTCTTTCTCTCTTTCTCTCTTTCGTTCCTTCTCTCTCTCTCTCTCTCTCTCTCTCTCTCTCTCTCTCTCTCTCTCTCTCTCTCTCTCTCTCTCTCTCTCTCTCTCTCTCTCTCTCTTTCCTTCTCTCTTTCCTACCTAGCACTAGGCCAAATGGAACAAAAAATGATAGTCTCTCATTTTATGGGTTTCTTCTCAGAAATACTGAGAGTAAACAACAGCAATCAATTTTGCACATAACCAAAACAAAAAGGACAACACTTACACACACACACAACACGCATGGCTACTTTGTATGCACGCACACAAGCACACCCACACACTTCTTTTGTGGTTTTCTGACTTTTGTCCCGTCCATTGATTTCACTGAGCTGGGTAATTCCTGTTGTGTAATACATTCTTCCAATGTGAGTGCATTTGATTTCTGTAATCCAAGTAGGACAAGTTTGACCATGGCGCCAGCACAATGGTGCACAACAAAATAATAGCCTACTCAATATTGTGCATCTTCCTTCTTTTTGTTTAATCTAATTATCCAATAGCCACAGAGTCGCACCTTCCAGGGTTGGGTGTGTCCTGTTTGGGCTGGTGTCACTGATGTAACCTGACAGGTCAAACCACATAGTCCACTCCTGTGACGCTATGACAGGGGCAAGCTTCATGTCAACAAGTATTGCGTCGACTGCCAGCCACAGTTCTTTCTGGTCCACAAGTTTTCAGTTTAAGAAAGACGTGAAGGACAAAAGGGACCTTTGCCACGTGCGTGAGTGTGCGCTATGTCCTTCTGTGAGTTTTTCCTTTTTTCTTTCCTTCTTTCTTTCTTTCTTTCTTTCTTTCTTTCTTTCTTTCTTTCTTTCTTTGTTTGCTGTTTGTGTGCAATAAGCTATGAGTGTGAACATTAGATCTGTGACAGTGTCCTGTGTTATATACTGTTTGAGCTTATGTCTTTTTTTTGTCTTTTCTTTGGGTGCAGATGTGTGTGTTTATTTGTTTTTTTGTGTGATTGACAGTGTGTGTGTGTGTGTGTGTGTGTGTGTGTGTGTGTGTGTGTGTGTGTGTGTGTGTGTGTGTGTGTGTGTGTGTGTGTGTGTGTGTGTGCGCACGCGGGTAGACTGCAGTATTGACAGGGCCTGGCAGTGGGGGCGTGATTCACGAGCTGAGAGGCACGGATCTCCTTACTGCCCCTCCCAATCCTCCAGTTCCCCCAGCCCCCTCCGCTTAGAATTGCTGCACTTGCACTGCATTGGCTATCCTGAGTCCCCAAGACCTCTCCAAAGACCCACCCATGATTAGTTAAGAGGTCGTGGTGGTGGTGGAGGGGGGCTTCATATTCCACTGGCAGAGCTGGCACAATTTCACAGTCATAATTCAAGCTCCAGACGCAGGGCCAGCTCCCCTCTGTTCACCCATTGTCCCCTCATAAATTGCAAGCACTCCCGAGTTCAACTTCCTCTTGTACCTGTCAATCCCCTTGAGGCAGGTCTCTCCGAAGACATGTTTTTTTGAATGAGTGAGCAGATTGTCACCAGGCAGAGCTGTGCAGGATGGTTGCCCAGGAGCATGAGGCAACAGGCTTTAAATATCCCACAGCTGGTGCTGGCAGAACCCCCCCAAGGTTGGGGCACAAATGCAATCGAGTCCCTCCGGGTCAGATGAGGGAATTCAGTTGCTCAGCTTGAACCCCCATTTGTGTCTCTTGTCTGTTATGGTGACGGGCTAACTTGTCATATTGTTACTCCTTCTCCTTCTAGTCTTACTGTCTTACTTATTGTTAGTTTATTTCCTGAAGTAGTTGTCAGTCCATCCTCCTGAGCAGTGGTGGAAAGTAACTAAGTACATTTACTTAAGTACTGTTAAGTACAACTTTTATGTATTTGTACTTTTTACAATTTCCAGTACTTTTACTTCTAATCTACTACATCTCAGATCCAAATATTGTACTTTTTACTCTACTACATTTATGTGAAAACTTACTAGTTACTTTGTAGATTGTGATTATTATTACAAAACATACACTAACCACATACATTTCGGCCATTTGTAAATTAGCCGATCTACAAGCTTACAATGCATCGTGATGCAACGCATTGTGAGCTTGTAGATCTGCTATGTTCAAAAGATTTTGTACAATTGATAACGTGAAATGGGACATTCTGCATAATGAGTACTTTTACTTTTGGTACTTTCACTCAAATATATTTTGAATTCTGGACCTTTACTTTGTTGAGTATTTTTATGTTTGATACTTTTACTTAAGTAAAATATTTGAGTAGTTCTTCCACCACTGCTTGTCGGTCCATCCTCCTGAGTATGTCTTATTGAGAGAGGCACATAGGCGAGGTACTAGAAAGTATGTCTTATTGAGAGAGTCACATAGGCGAGGTACTACTAAGTACGTCTTATTGAGAGAGGCACATAGGCGAGGTACTAGAAAGTACGTCTTATTGAGAGAGGCACATAGGCGAGGTACTAGAAAGTACGTCTTATTGAGA
Source organism: Protomyctophum parallelum (assembly GCF_964188405.1). Lineage (NCBI taxonomy): Eukaryota > Metazoa > Chordata > Actinopteri > Myctophiformes > Myctophidae > Protomyctophum > Protomyctophum parallelum. Next base: position 43,400,394 of record NC_139698.1, read on the forward strand.
GAGGCACATAGGCGAGGTACTAAAAAGTATGTCTTATTGAGAGAGGCACATAGGCGAGGTACTAGAAAGTACGTCTTATTGAGAGAGGCACATAGGCGAGGTACTAAAAAGTATGTCTTATTGAGAGAGGCACATAGGCGAGGTACTAGAAAGTACGTCTTATTGAGAGAGGCACATAGGCGAGGTACTAAAAAGTATGTCTTATTGAGAGAGGCACATAGGCGAGGTACTAGAAAGTACGTCTTATTGAGAGAGGCACATAGGCGAGGTACTAAAAAGTATGTCTTATTGAGAGAGGCACATAGGCGAGGTACTAGAAAGTACGTCTTATTGAGAGAGGCACATAGGCGAGGTACTAAAAAGTATGTCTTATTGAGAGAGTCACATAGGCGAGGTACTAGAAAGTACGTCTTATTGAGAGAGTCACATAGGCGAGGTACTAGAAAGTACGTCTTATTGAGAGAGTCACATAGGCGAGGTACTAGAAAGTACGTCTTATTGAGAGTCACATAGGCGAGGTACTAGAAAGTACGTCTTATTGAGAGTCACATAGGCGAGGTACTAGAAAGCCGGTAGAAGGTACTGGCAACATTTGCCAGGTGACACTACACTGCTGTCACTAGTCACTGTCTTTCTCGCTATACAGGTGGCTCAGAAAATCCATTCATTGATCGTTATGCATGGTGCAACTTTACCCAGCTACCTTTTATTTGGTTTTATCTGATTCCCTTATCACATGTTGGTTGTATGGAAAGTGCGTGACAGTGCCATTTATTATCTGGTGTTTTGTCCATCACTTGAGTCCCCCCTCCCCCCCATCCCATCCCTCCCTGATTCTGATGACCGCTGAGATGCTGAATATTGTCATCGTATTGATCTGCCTGAACCTTAAACTGAGGGACAGATCTGTCATCTTGATAGCCTGCTTCAGAGGCCATGACACCAGTGTCTAGATGGAGACTGGTGGTCCTACATGAAACCTGAAGCCCCCAGGAGATCTGGAGGTGACTTGTGTAAGATCAGCCATGTCTGCCAATAACGTCTGCCAGCATACAGAAGATAATGTTACAGATACTGAGGTTGTAAATGTACCCCGCTCCCCAAAGAAACATACATAACATAAATATAGGTAATTTACTTCGCACACATCGACACCTACCGGTAATTTGGTTGGGAAGATTAACATTGCAACATACACTGTTTAGTGGACACATTTATCAATAGCACTTTTACAGCCCAATTAATATATGCTTGCCTGTAGCATTTTCAGCATCGACTGAATAACCCTTAAAATATTAGTGGCACACTTTACCCTTTGCGCCATACCGGAGAAGGTTAATGAGTGTTTGTGTAAGTACAGTGTGGACTGTTATGGATTGTGCAGTGGGGTTTTCTATGGAGCTGGCTGTGGTCAGCTCTGGCAGGCACTGGTGCTGAGTGGGAGAGGTGATGGATTTCTCAGCAGTGCTCTGGCCTGGCTCCAGCAGCCAACAACCCCCCACCAACCTCCACCGTCAACCGTTATCTCCCTGCTCCAGGCTGCTATACTGCCACTTATACATTGGGACAGTAAGGCTGGACATGCAGGAGGACACACACACACACACACACACACACACACACACACACACACACACACACACACACACACACACACACACACACACAGTACAGAGAGAGAGAGAGAGAGAGAGAGAGGGCAGGACACGATACAGACCATTATATTGAATTTTGTATATTATTGGCTGATATTTTCATTTCATAGATGTACACTAAACTAAATATGTGTCCAACTCCATTATACAATATCTGTTCAAGACTGTGGGGTTAAGAGCCATTACAAATCAGATTTTCATGCCCCGTAGTGCTATCTGACACAATATTCATATACTGGCCATGCTTCATGACCACACACTCAATTGAGGCACATTTTATTGTAACATGTAATTTGAAAAGAATCCTTAAAGTGTTAATAATGTATCCATGTGCATAAACTAATAATATGAATTTGACAGTGTATATGCTTGTGTGGCATGTGAGTAGTTTATTTTCTTTATGTCGTGACTCAGTCAGGCCCTCGGTGCCCCTCCACTGCAGGCTGTGGCACATTTGACCAGTGGGAGGATGGTTGCTGGCTCATGCAGTGCAGAGTACCACCTTACAGCTTGTGGCTTTCCACCCACATAGCCTGAATAGGAGTTTGAGGCTCTGAAATGCTTAACAGGCCCAGCAACAGATGTGGCGGATAACGATACTGACCAACATTTTCTAACTGTTCTTTTGTGGATTTAATCTTTGTCGGGGGCTGCTCCAGGGCTGTGACCTAGAATGCCCTCTTTGATGCTTAGCTGTCATATTTTTACAACGATAGCATTATTTTCCACCATGTAATATAATAATACACTTTATTTATTATATCACCTTTCTAAAACAGGGCTTACAGAGTGCTTTACAAAATAAAACGGTATGAGATAATAAAAACAGAGCAAGGAATTAAAAATATATATATATATATTTTTTTTAATGTAAGGATCACTAAAGAAAATTAGGGGGGCTTTTTAGGGGTGACTAATAACTTAAGAAATGTAATGTATTACCCTATGAATTATTCTAATTATGGTTATTGTTATTTTCATCCTGTTTTTTCTTCCCCTAGACATAATTGTTTGTACACATATCAGTACTAGATCAATATCAACAAAGGACAGGCAAAATTATAAATATCACATCTTCTCTTCAAAGAATGTTTTGCTCTCTAGAGAAATCTGGTGGATTTATCCTTGAATATTAGCCTATAATGTAGGGCAGACTAACAAACAAAATTTATTCTATGATATCTCTCAGAAACATTCAGATTTCCTTCCCAAAATGGGGTAAAGAATCTAAATATTCAGATGTGTGAAATTACCTGGATCATCTGTACAATATCAGTACAAAATGTACAATCTCAGATCATACAGTCTCAGTACTAATTTTCTTTTCTTTTTTGGAGATAGGCATTTGTTTCATGTAACTGCAAAATAGACAAATATTGTACTGAACTGTTTTATACTGTTTTTGGTTGTCGTATGCTAGATTCCTATACCTGCAGTTCATATCCATTGGTGTACCTCAGGGTTATCCAGGCTTGCTGTAAAATCTGTAATTAGCCTGTTTGTCTTGTCCAGAGCTTCTCTGTCACTCTTCCTTGCTCAGTGAGGCAGCAGACACACTCCAGACCCCCTGCCTTCCATGTGAGAGTAGATCCTCTGTCTCACATCAGACATGGGAAGTGAGCTCCAGCAACATGAAGGGTAAAAGGTCGAGACTTGACCACCCCAAGCAGATAAAGCTGCCTTTTCATGTGCAATCAGCCCACAGCCTAAATACAAATCACACCAAAGTGCTGCCTTGTTTGAACTGCAGACCAATGCTTACAAGAAACTGGAACAGTTGGCTGTTAACGAGTGCTACTGAGTGGTTATGTGCACACACAACTTGTACTAGTAAAACATTTTGATACAGCTGTATTTCCAGTGGTGGAAAAAGTACAAAAATATTTTACTTAAGTAGAAGTACTGATTCTCTACTTGAAAATTACTTAAGTAAAAGTACAAAGTACCTATTGAGAAAGTTACTTAAGTAAAAGTACAAAAGTACCTCAAATTAAATGTACTTAAGTACAAAAAGTACCCGGTGTAAAATGTACTTAAGTATAAAAGTAAAAATTACAAAGTACAAGTACAAAGTACAAGTAAAAAGTACAACATGCTTTTCAAAATGCCTACAAAGAAATGAAGTCCAACAGTGGCTTTATTTCAACACTCGTCTTGAAACTGGCCAATGGCATTTAATGTTTGTGTTGGGATAAACACTAGAAACTGTCCATTCATTATCAATGGCATTTAATGTTTGTGTTAGGATAAACACTAGAAACTGACCATCCATTATCAATGGCATTTAATGTTTGTGTTGGTATAAACACTAGAAACTGACCATTCATTATCAATGGCATTTAATGTTTGTGTTGGGATAAACACTAGAAACTGACCATTCATTATCAATGGCATTTAATGTTTGTGTTGGGATAACACTAGAAACTGACCATTCATTATCAATGGCATTTAATGTTTGTGTTGGGATAAACACTAGAAACTGACCATTCATTATCAATGGCATTTAATGTTTGTGTTGGGATAAACACTAGAAACTGACCATTCATTATCAATGGCATTTAATGTTTGTGTTGGGATAAACACTAGAAACTGACCATTCATTATCAATGGCATTTAATGTTTGTGTTAGGATAAACACTAGAAACTGACCATCCATTATCAATGGCATTTAATGTTTGTGTTGGTATAAACACTAGAAACTGACCATTCATTATCAATGGCATTTAATGTTTGTGTTGGGATAAACACTAGAAACTGACCATTCATTATCAATGGCATTTAATGTTTGTGTTGGGATAAACACTAGAAACTGACCATTCATTATCAATGGCATTTAATGTTTGTGTTGGGATAAACACTAGAAACTGACCATTCATTATCAATGGCATTTAATGTTTGTGTTGGGATAAACACTAGAAACTGACCATTCATTATCAATGGCATTTAATGTTTGTGTTAGGACAATGTTTGTGTTTACTATCATTACAAACATTACAAACAACTCAGGTTGCAAGCAGCTCACACAAAAATATATTTCAGATGGGGGTAGACAGTCATTTAGGGGAGAATGGGGAGAGCCATTGCAATTTGCAAAACAGACATTATAATTGCGTGAATTCACACATTATAATTAGTCCTTAACTATTTAAGCCCCACCCACTCCACTCTGTGAGGGCAAACTGTCTCCCATTGAGATGCATGTAAATGATTTCTCCATAAAAAATAATCGGTCATTTCAGTAGCAAGAGCTTGAAAATGTCTTCTAAATCTAGTCAAAAAAGCCTACAGTAGGCTATAGGCCTATGCACAAATGTGGATTACATTATTGGGGAGAAAGTTAAAACCGATATCAACTTTAACAACCATCCCGTTTGACAGACGTTTACATGCAATGCACTAGGCCTACAGTGATTATTATTGCAATCACCTGGATCGGTGAGTGTAACGTTCCTGAAGTTAAGCTGTGTATGTGACGAAAACAGAACTGCAATAACCAGCAGATGCAGCGCACGTCTCTCACACACACACACACACACACACACAGCGCGGCTCGCTGTAATTTATTCACAGCACCAGAGAGAGAGACCGAGAGAGATAGACGGGCGCTTCTGCCCAGCTTTTTCACCGGACCGCACCAACATGCTTCTGCGTGAGTATTAAAAGGATAGAGACTGAACTGGCGCGAAGCTCCGCCCCTCCGCTATTCATGTCAGTGGAAGTTTCTCAGTGGCGTTTTGAAGCAGCCCCTTGATGTGAACGAATGAGTGAGGCGATCAAGCGAGCCCCGCATATTTCTCATATTTTGCGCGGAAATGTGTAGCGAGTAACGAAAGGTGTCCAATTTTAATGTAGCGGATTAAAAGTACGATTTTTTACTTGTAAATGTAACGAAGTAAAAGTAAAAATACAGCAAAATAAAAATAGTAAATAAAAGTACAAATTCTCAAAACGTGTACTTAAGTACAGTAACGAAGTAATTGTACTTCGTTATTTTCCACCACTGTGTATTTCATGAATATTGAAGCCATTGTGATCTCCTCTCATGGGCAAAATAGTCCTTGTACAATCAGAGGTCATCCTTGCAGTTCTTTTATCAAGGTTTCTACAAAACAATTATGACACCCAAAACTAACGACCTCCCCGCTGTCCTTTCTGTGTATAATTCATGTAGAAAACTCATCATCCGGGCTAAACAAATTGCATTCACTCGAAGCAAGTGTGCACTAGAGCTGTCACAAGCTCACGACAAGCTGGTGCTGTGAGCTTGTTGGTCTGCTATTTCCACTATATTTTGAAAATGTTTAAAAATGTATGCACATTTTTCACATTGAAACGATTATGACATAATTCTAATATAATAATTGTGACAGGCCTAGCGTGCACACAGCAGCGAAAAAGGAAAACAACTCTCTTTTATGGCACAAGTGCATTGTACATTCTTTGTTTCACTAGAATGAACGTAAATTGTGGGCGTTAATATTTCTATTGATCTCCCAGGTATGGGGAATGCAAGCAATGTGGTAGAGTTGGTTGGTATGGTGTCTGCACCCAAGGCTTTCCAGATGCTCTGGTTCTATTGCAGTGACTCTGCACCCACTGTCATGTGGCTGTGTGTGTGTGTGTGGCTGTGTGTGTGTGTGTGTGTGTGTGTGTGTGTGTGTGTGTGTGTGTGTGTGTGTGTGTGTGTGTGTGTGTGTGTGTGTGTGAGTGTGTGTCTACACACAGTCTGGATGTATATATAGAGAGCTATTTTTAAGGCTGAACCACAAATAGTAGTAGTGGGGTTTATAAACGGGCCTTTGCTTCTGTTGCCATTCCTCGGTTGCTGCCGTCTGTTTGTTCATTCATGAGTTTGCATGTATATGCACAGACACTCTGAGGGCCTTTTCCTTTGCCCTTTCCCTTTTTTAAATTTAAATTCCTAGTGTATCCTTTCTGTGTTTTTATTAAGAGATCCTTGCATATATCACAACCCCACCCCTTATTTCATGGTTAGTTAAATATACCATCTTGAATTAGCCTATCTTTCGCAGTGTCACATATCATTTAGCAAATGCACTGGAGTTTAACTAACAGCGCATAATGTTAATTGTTATTACCGGACCTAATACCCGATCTGATATCCAATGTGAATATCATATTATTGGGGGCTCACCCGGCCCAAGCAGGCTAATCATGGGCCACGGGGTTGGGTACAGGGTGCTCTGCACTCCACTCTGCTCTGCCTTCGATTTGGGAACCACATGCGGCATGTCAGTCGGGCCAGGCCGGGCAGCCAGTTGCCGTGGGCAACTGGCGGATCAGTGATGTGGCGGTGATGCCTCTAATGAAGCTGACACAGCACAGCCTCCCTCCATACAGGCCCCCGGGGGTCTCCTGCTCCGTAGTGTGCGGCACAATTCAGCCCCCACTCTTCTCACACACACACACACACACACACACACACACACACACACACACACACACACACACACAGGTAACACTAACCCCCCAAACTATGTATCTTTTCCACTAATTTGATGGTGCAGAACTCTTCTTGAAAGGGTTAAGGCTAAGACGATGTTGATAGAAACCAAAGTGGGTCACGTTAGACAAACAATGCCTCTTTCCCCTTCTCTGAGCGTATGAGTCTGATGAATCACTCTCCTCTGTTTTCCAGGAGTTCCAGCAGAAGTCAAGGAAGGCGGGGGTTAGAGGAACCAAGTTCAGCCGGAGAGTGGATAAGCTACAAAGGACCATGGTCTGAAAAGGGCACTGCACATCAACCCCATTATTTCTGTCCTCCGCCTCCCTTTTTTTATTTTAGTCTACGGGGGTAAGAGAGCCTCCAGCCCAGCTGCTTCAGACAGGTGGAGCAGAGAGGAAGAGAAGCCTCGACACGGACCCCAAGACACCAACAAAAGTCAGCGCCTACTTGGCACCAACCAGAGCAGCCACCTCAGAGCCCTCTCAGGACAGCTGTGACCTCTGACCTCACCACGCCCCCTTCCATTGCCCCTCCCACCGCCACACCGGAACCATGGGGAGGAAAAAGATTCAAATTCAGCGGATCACCGATGAACGCAACAGACAGGTTGGACTGTGTGTTTGTGTCTGTCTGTGTTTGTGTGTGTGTGTGTGTGTGTGTATGTGTGTGTGAGACCCTCAGGTGAATAATATTCCCACAAGGATGTGTGCTGTTTGTTACGGTTTGCATGTCCCATGCAACGTCACATGACTTGATGTTGAGCGATCCAAAGTGTCACAGCGGAACAATGGTATTATGTTTTATGGAGATCGTGTGACTCTGCATGGGATTCTCAGTCGTGTTTCAGTGAAAACACAGAAAGTGTGAAATTCTTTAAAAAAATGCTCCGGTTACATCACAGCATTGTTGCACAGGATGAAAGGGTAAACGATCCATCTAAAATGATTCAACTGGTAAATGGGCTTTGCTCCATTGAGCAGATTGAGTAATGGATTTGAAGTGCCTGCCTCCCAAAAGAGAGAGAGACAGACAGACAGACAGACAGACAGACAGACAGACAGGCAGACAGGCAGACAGGCAGGCAGGCAGGCAGGCAGGCAGGCAGGCAGGCAGGCAGACAGACAGACAGACAGACAGACAGACAGACAGCAGAGCATATTGTGCACTATTAGCTTTTGCACATAACCACCAAGATATTACAACCGTTGAGAGAGAGAGAGAGAGTGAGGAGGGGCTGCAAGTTAAGACACTAGTAGACCCAAGGGCCTGAAATTAATCCTCATTTTTTTCCCTCATAAATCTTAAAAGGTTTCATTTCCATACAGGAGACAAAAATATGCCCCCAGGGTTTCAAGCAGTATGGTGGTGCGTTATTCAGCAGTGCACAATCAGGCTGGGAACATGAAACGATCTCTGATGGGAGACAATTCTGTTTAATGGAGCTCGCACTGGTATCAGGTGGCAAGAGTATTTGTCAATGGCGGCTGAGGTAATGTTCTGTCTAGTTTATACCACCATACTTCCAGGATCAAATGCTACCTTTTGACCAGGGTCATGCTTTTCCAACATAGCAGTGAGTTTATTTATATTTTTTATGCTCTATCATTCCATTCACAGTGATTTGAGCCAGTGTTTGTGCAAATGCATTATTATAATGTGTTAAACATTTGCATTTGACGTGTTTGTTTTGTCTTTTAGATACACCTTTTAATGCAACTGTAGAATGAGCCCAAATTCATAGTATGGAGTTACAAGATTTTGCTGTTTATATGATAGAGAAGGGAAGAAGGGTCAAAAAGGGAGAATATTTGTCACGTGCTTCCTGTTTTGTTGTTGTGTTGTTGAGCTTTCCAAACAGCTTCTGTGTACTTGAAGTAGTCTGTCACTTGTGTCTGAGTTGACTCTAAGGCTGTTTATAAGCAGGTAAGCACTAAATAAATTCAGATTGGAGGAAGACCCAATACAAATATTCAGTTGAAGGGTTGTAGCTGTTATAGCATTCAAAGCAACCAAAGGTATGGCTCCCCCATATCTTGCAAGTATGATTGAACCCTACAAACCCTCCCGCGCACTCAGCCAACGCAGCCAACGCAGGGAAGCTGGAAGTACCCTCACTAAAAACGCCGGGACAACGCTCCACATGTCCCAAACTCTTCTCCCTTCTGGCTCCAAAACTGTGGAATGCACTTCCCATTGCAGTCAGAACTGCAGCATCACTCCCAATCTTCCGCCGTAGTCTGAAAACCCACCTTTTCAGACTCCATCATGGCCCATAGCACTTACCCTACCCCCTTAGATAGCATTTCTGTAGACTTAGATAGCATTTGATACAGACTTATAGCATGTTATGTAGACAGCACTATAATTGCATTGTAATGGCCAGGGGGAGGTAGTTTAGAGACCAGGATTACTGCATGTTTTTTGTGAGGGTACCTACCCTAGGGGGCACGGGGAAAACATCGTTGGCAATGTTTTGATGCCAAGATCACTTTACTATAGCCAGGTCCACACTGCCCCGACGATCGGCTGTCGCCAGTCGCGAGACTATCCACAGGAGACTTCCCGACGAGAAGCTCCCGTCGCTTGCCGTCCCTATCGCCTTATCGATGCGTCCGAACCCGTTGATGAAGAACCGAACATGTCCAGTCGGTTGCCGATGTCGGGAGCGGCGCTATCCATGTTGTAGTGATCAGGGGGGTAAATGCTCCACTGTAGAGTGAACTTCTAGTCTGCTCGTCATGTTTCAGGGCTGACTACAGGTGTAGTGTGTGAACTAGATACCATATTCTCAATATCAACTCTCAATTAATATATATATGTAATACCAATCAATCAATTCCAGTCTCCAAATCAACTCCAAAGCAAGACTAGCGAAAATAACGCTATCTTTGTTTGTTTTGGTGAGAAGCGCTGTTGCCAGATTCTGTGAGTGAAACAAGCGACCAGGTCTATGAAAACAAATCCAAAAGAAGCAACCAGTTTCACTACTAGAGCCCTATTACATCAGCTATTTTTTTAATGAATCATGAAAACAAGCCCAAATAAGCAACTACACTTCAGAAATAAGCCCAAACTATAAAGCAATGGACAACTATGAATATTAAGCTATGTTACAGGACAACTAGCCCAAAGTCGCTTATAATAAGACCTGGCAACACTGCAAACCAGCGCTTTCTGCAATTTGCATGGTGGAAAATAATCTTTCGCCTGCAGACTGTCTTTGTGCAGATAAAAAATGCTAGTCTGTTGTAATGTGAGAGTTTTAAGTAGTCTTTGACTGGTCTGGAGTCACCTTAACACTTCTCAGCACAATGAAGAAAAGTAAGAATCAGTAAAAACGTCAATATAGATATATACATACATTTAACATAAAAACATAAAACACAATTAACCAAACGCAACAATCTTGTGCAAGCTATTCAAAAAGGTGTCATGTTATTATATAACAGATTACACTTTTCTATTTGATATTTGTGTTCATTTCATTTTCTTTTTAAATCACAGTGTTGGAGAAAATATATATTTTTTTAATCTGGGGTATTCAAACTTTGACTAGCTTTTATAAGCTAATGATTCAATGAATTTGATATTGATGACAAACAAAACAATTGCACATTATCATCTGAATAGTTAATTTAACTCAACGTGTAATTTTTTTAATATTTTACTGTGTATGACAAATTAGGTCAATACCGAATGACACAGATGTGGTACAAAACAGCATTGTGGTTCCCGATGGTTTGGGTCACATGACCGACCGCACGCACGCATGCACGCAAGCACACGCACGCACGCACACGCAACTGTGACCGGCTCACTGCCTATAAACCAATCATCTCTCAGATCATCAGACACTGGCCTCATAACTGTACCTGGAATAAAACCTACATTTGGTGAAGGTGCATAGTCACTGGTCCTCTCTGGAACAAACTAACTGATGACCTGAGTGACATCTGCGTCCTCTATAAGCTGGTTTAAGAGGCCGGGTCCACAGAGAACGCCTTTTGAGCTGAGGAGCACTCTGGATATGTCCATAGCGCTCACACACAGCGTGATGCCGGCATTGTTCCAACATGAACCATTGAGGCGCTCAGTGCTCAAACATTGTCATCTGCTTTATTAGCACAAATTGTTTAACTAAGACAACGTAAACAAGGGCTTCTCATGACTGTGTTAATCATACTATAATTCTAACAATGTCTGTCTGTCTGTCTGTCTGTCTGTCTGTCTGTCTGTCTGTCTGTCTGTCTGTCTGTCTGTCTGTCTGTCTGTCTGTCTGTCTGTCTGTGTGTCAGAGCCGTAGTGTCAGAGCCGTAGCTCCTCATTGCCTGCACCAATCGCTCCCTTTTTTTGATTTGACACATTAATGATTATTTATGAATTTATTAGTGAATTAAAAACGCACAAGGGGGGGCAAATATCTCACAACGGGTAAGGGCTAGTGTTAACAATTCAACTTCGGGTCGTAAATTACCGCGTTGTCAGACACAGCCAAGAGGATTAAAAGAGCAGCGCTCCTCTCCAAAAGTTGAACTGTTTCCAGCTTGAAACGCTTCTCCAAAAATGCTGGGCGCCGGGAACGCTGAATCACGATGCTTGGACACTGGGAAGAGGAGCGCAGCAGCGCAACTTTAGAAATGCATGGCAGACTGCCGCTGCAAAGTGCCAACTGAGAAAATGTGTTGACCTTTTCAACCGAATGGTTGACCTAATGGTCTTGGAAGTGTCGTAGAAATTTGGTCTCTAATGCAAAAGACCCAGGTTTGAAACTGGGGTAGGGCATAAAGTTGCAGATTGCAGCTTCCTAGACTGTTGGTATTAGTCTTCGTGTGTGCGTGCGTGCGTGCGTGTGTTCACTGTAGGTAGAGTGGGGGGGAATATGTGGATGCATGGGTTTTATAAATGTAAGTGGGTACTTTATGTTGTACGTTATGTATACACAGTATCTGTATATGTCCTTGTTTGTCTGTCATTTGAAGCTCTGAGTTTACTGTGTCTGAAATGGGCTATATAAATTTGACTTGTCCT